>NC_085067.1:6044647-6363397 GCF_963662255.1 Cinclus cinclus
AACCTGGAGAGGGAACAGAGCATTAGGACAAGGACCTGCCTGTGGAGCTGTCCCCTCATGTGCCACCAGTGGAGCCAGGGATGAGCCCCCAGGTGCTTCCACTCAGAGCTGCCAGACACAAACCCTCTGGAGTCCCCTTGCAGGGGGATGGGTGGGGGAGCACACACCCCACCTCCCACAGGCACTGGGCTGTTCACCAGGGCTTCTCCTCAGGCACAACCACCATCCAAGGGTGGGTGATGGCCATGAGCAGGCAGAGGAGTGAGAGGCAGCACTGCTGGCTGCTGCCCAGGGGCCCTTGGGGAGCCCAAGTGGAGCAGCACAGCTGTGACACCGCTGGGTGCAGGGTGACAGCTCTGGGTCTGTGCCTGCAGTGTTACAGCCACAGGGATGTGGAGGGTGGTCCTGGTGCCCCAGCTGGAGCTGAGGTGCCTTCTCACCCGTTCTTCTTTGGCAGATAGGCCTCCATCTCAAAGAACACGTTCTGCCTCTCTTTAATCAGGCTCTGGGTCTCTTGGATGGATGCTTCCTGCTCCGGAGTCGCCTGGCCTTTGCATCTGGGGAGCAAAGACAGGCACTGGCATCAGGAGAGCCTCTGTAACGTGACCAGCATGTGCTGGCACTCCACAAGTGACTGACTCGGGCAAGGACACCCTAAGGACAGGGAAGTGGATGGGAGGCAAGTCCATAACTCCATCTGCAGGGCAAGCTCCTCTGTCAGGCTGTGATGTTGCTCAAGAGAAGGGAACAAGGTGAGGCCAGATGGTTCTGTCACCCTTAGGAAGGATGGGAAGAGCTTTGTGCAGCAGGGGAGCAGTTCATGGTACTTGCAAAACCCTTGCAGGCTCTGAACTGCAAACGGGGCACAAATCAGGGCAGAGGAAAGAGGGACTGAGGAAGCACTTGGCTGCACAGAAGTTTGCATTTGAGACATGAGGTGAGCTCAGCAGCCCTGTCCTTGCTGCTCTCCCCTCCCAGAGCTATGACTCACTTTTTGAGAGAGAGCGACAGCTCCTTCAGCCGCTTCTTCTGCCGGGCAATGGAGCTGGAGATCCCATCCTGGAGCTTGGTCAGCTCCTCGAGTTTTTGCTTGTACAGCTTGTGGTTGTCCTGGGAAGGAGAGATCAGCACACATTAGAGCTGCCTGCCCAGCCCCCCCATCCTTGGGTCCTCTGTGATGCTTTTGTTAAAAAATGTCCTTAATTTCACCTGTGCAGCTGCTGGGTGAGAGGAGGGGTGGCTGCAGAAGGCCAGGTGTGTTTGGGGACAGCCTGCAGCCAGCCTTGCTTCCATGGGGATGCCCATCCCCAACCCTAAGCAGGCTATCCACTGAATGTTCCCGTGTTTGGGACACCAATGACAGCACACAGCAGACAGGAAAAACTTGGGAATAAACGTTGTGTGGGCCAGGATACAACCATGGGCCACTCCGAGCAGTGGCTTTGGGTGCTGGGACACGCCTCCCAGCTTGTGGCTTTGGGGCTCCACCTGAACACCCCTGGGAAGCTGGAAGGAGCCTGTCAGTGAGCTGGACCAAGAGGATGGACTCACAGCAGGGCTGCAGCCAAGTGCCGGGTAACCCAACCGCACCTGGGTAAGGCTGGATGCATTTCTCCACTATATTTAGTAGGGAAAGGGGAGAGCTGCTGGATTAATGCTGCTGCTTCTCCAGGTCAGCAGGAAAACAGCCTCACCTCACAGCAGCCTGAACACCACCTCCAGCAGGGAATTACACTCCGCTCACAACAACCCTTGGACTAGACCTTGGCACGAACAAGTTTTAATCTCTGTAGCTCTTATCGACCACTTGATCACCAGATCTTAAAAGTTGCTCCCAAAGGAGAAAGGTGAAACCGACAGCAGAGGAGGGAAACCTTCTCCCTCTGGTGACAAGCAGTGGCAAGGAGGGAATGGATCCCAGATAGTCTCAGCTCCACAGCAGTGATTTATGTCCCCGATTTATCTGAAAACACTCCCTGTTTGACCACCAAGCTTTCCTGCTGCCGTCTAGAGTCACCTCCTCCGGACTCTGGAGTTAACTCTGAGCAAGTGGCTTTTGTGACAAGTCCTTTAGCCGTGCCAGCATCCGAGCTCCCGGCTCGGAGACAGCCTGGATGAGGAGCCACGGCAGGAGGAGGTGTCCAGAGGGAAGGGCCGGCGCTGAGTGGCTGCACTCAGGGTTCGAAGTGGGCGACCCGGGACATCAACGCAACCCTTATGGAGCAAGAGGAGGTTTCTCAAAGCCTCCCTTGCCCCAGATCTGGGCACAGCAGCGACGTGTCCGCAACAACATCCGCTTCACCCCGCTCCCGGGGGGAAGGAGGGGGAGAGGGAACGGGTGCAGCTGCAGCCCAGTGACCTGGGCAGCAGGAGATGGATGGCCAACCTTTCCCTTGGGTGACCCTGTGTGAGCGGAACCCTGCCCACTCCTTCACCGGCAGGCAGCGCCCTGGGGATTACACAAAGCAGGTGGAAGCACCTCTGACACCAGCCACCTTCCTGGCACGGAGCCCCCGTCAGCCCCGCGGTGACAGGGTCTGGCAGTCGGGACAAGGTGCCTGGCTGAAGCGTGCCTGGGTTCCGGGAGCCCCGGGCTCTGCTGGCCCGTCTCCCTGCGGGGTTGGCGGGCTCCGGGCTGCCCCGAGCCGGGCTGAGAGGAGCGATAAGGAGTGAAACGGCTTCTGCGCACCTCGCCCGGCCGTGCCACGCCAGGCACTGCCGCTCCCCGCTCCCAGCAGCAAAACCGGGACATCTGAGGTCTCCACGACACGTCCACGGCGGGCTGGGGCATCAGACCGGGATACCCCGCTCTTCCCGAGCCTCGGCACAGCCCGGCACCCCTGCCCTGCCCCCTAACGCTTTGCCCCAAGGCACAGGCTCGTATCCGAGGGCAGGGACACGGGGAGAAAGCTCCCGGACTCCAGCGGGGAGAGCCCGGCTGCCCGCGGTACCCGCTGGGGATGCTGCGGGGCATCTCCCACCCCCGGTGCCGGTAATCCCGGCGTGCCCCGCTCGGCCGGAGCGCTCCCTCGGCCCCCGCCCGGGGCTGTGCCGGGGCCGGTGGTACCTGGATGCGCTGGTAGCCGTCCTGCAGCTCCTCCCACTCGCGCAGGCACTCGGCGAGCGAGGCGCCCCAGGCCATGGCGGCGATGGCGGCGGCGGCGGCGACCGGCCCGGCCCGCGGCGACGGGCGGTGCTGGCCCCGCCCCGGCCCCGCCCAGGGGCGTGTCCGGAAGGGGGCGGGGCCTCCGACGTTTTGCTCTTCCCTCTAAATCGGAGCCTGGAAAAGGAGGAATTCTGTGAAGTCGCGGCGTCTCGGGGAGCATTCCCGGCCCTGCCGCGCGTGTCAGAATGAGAAACTCAAACCCGCCGCTAAATCCCAGACACAGAGTGCTGCAAAGCCAGCGAGTGTTTTCTGACGTGTTTTATTTCGTGATGCCAAAGAACAGAATTCGGAGCGCTATAAGAGAGAGGACGGCACTCAGTTTAGGTTTCGTGTGATAGCACTGAGGCTTTAAAATTACCAGCTGTGCCCAGAGGTTCGGCTGTAGGATTAGAAAGCAGCAAATGGGAAGGTGGATTTGTCAACAACCCAGCCAGCGAGTCTGTGAGAGCCCATGGCCATATCTGTGGGTAGCTGAGAAGGCACTCACAGGGCACAGGGACTTCTCAAACAGGGAAATTCTGTTGGAACCTCTCCGGGCTGGAAGTGGGCGCTGTCAGACTCTAAATTTACTATTCCAGACCATGGATAACAAACCTTTAGAGAGATAACACTATTGACTGCCCCACAGCTGGGAGTATAATCCCCTTTGCTTACGAAAGAGTCGAGCTGTGTCTAATGGGCCACAACCTGTAGGACATGCATTCCCCAAACTGCCACCTCCTCCAGCACAGATGAGTTCCTCAGGAGGCTCCAAATCTGGACCCAAAATGACATGGATCTAAAGAGGAAAGCTTTTCCATTACATTTGGGTATTTTTTCACACAGTGTTCAAGTAATTTTCTCCCCAGAAAGGGGAAGTAAGTGGCTTTCCCCATGGGATGTTCTCTGTCAGTAATTTGGTTCAGTGACATCTGTGACTGGGCACCCATAGATTTGGTTCTCCCAGGCTGAGAGCTGTTCCACAAAGCCCCGGTGTGGTCTCATGTTCATTTTGCATTTCAGAAGGTATTTCCAAGCTCTCTGTAAACAGAAGGAAAGTAAGGAAGTGTTAGGAATTGAACAGAAAGTGATTAATGGGCATTTTCACAAAGCAACTACACTTCAGCTTTGTATTTGCTCTCTGTGTGGACAGCAAGAACCTGCAGAGAGGAGTTTGGTACCAAAATGGGGACAGGCTGGATCCAGATGTAAACCTGAGAGAAATCTGTTCCCTTCATGCTCTGCTCTCCTGGATACGAGGACAGCTCAATCTGCTTTCACTACTTAGTGTTATTCTACTCCAATGGAGTGATGCAATCCTGAATTTTCTACCTTAAAATGCTGTTCCTTCCACAGATCATGAGCAAAGCAGTGAAGTACCAGCTGTTAAGGTTATAAAGCAATGAAGATTATCATGTTTTTGGATTGGTGTGACCTGATGTGGCAGAGCAGTTATGACCTCGCAGTTATCCCACTGAATTAATTACAACCATCTTAATTATTTGCTAGCTCCAAGTAATCACCTAGAAACTCTGACACACACAGGGCAGATCCACTAGCATTACTCCAGCTCCATCCCTGGGTTTTCCTGTCAGTGCTCATCTTCCTGCTTGCAAAGGAGCTTGGCCCCTGCACTTGGAGGGTTGCTTAAGTGAAATGAGACCAAAGGTCAGCAGATAGAACTCCATTGGTTTGTTTTTCTAATCTTGCTGATTCTGCTGGCTCTGAGGCTGATATTCCAATATTTACTCCTCTGGGTCCATAGTGTGGGTGTCTGGTTTTCCTGGACTCAATAGATCTACTCACACGTTGTTTACTAGTAGAATCAGGAGCTGCACATTCCAACTCCCTGCTTTTGTCTTTTTGGAAGCTTGCAAAGATCTTTGCTTGGATTGGCTGGAGGATCACATAGGAATCTGTTGCACTGCTTTTGTCTGCAAGAAACAAACTTGTCTGCCAGGGTATTCCCTCAGGAAAGCTTTGCCCAGCCAACAGTGGGCAAGCACTGCCCTGTCAATGTTTTTTTTTTTTTTTGGCATTTAGTTTAATGCTGAGACCAACCTGTTGATGCCAACTGAGAGGAATGGCAAGGCTCAGGCTTTGACTTTTGCACTGCCATTGGAAGCACATTCTGTGATTCAGTGAGTGAGTGTCTTTTATCAGCCTGCAGGAACAATCACAGCCCTGTTAGTGCAGGGATTGAACCCTGTCTGAGCCCTGCTGGCACCCTCAGCCTCTAATTACCCACTGGCACAGAGCCATGGAAAGAGCCTTCCTCTTACGTTAGACATGTTTGCACAAAATCAATCACCTTATCAAGTTATCAACTTTAGTGAAGTTTGGATCAATTCCTTCAAGCTCCAGAGCTTTCCAAACAAGGGTGAGGTTTTTAAGGAGAGGATGGTGAGTTGCCATGGGAACTCTCCTGCTCCATGTTAGGAGGCACCAGGAGATGCTGACTGTGTGTTGTATGCAAAGGGAGAAAGGCCTGGAACCAAGGGAGAGGCCGCTGGGCTCTTTCACAGCCAGGCCATTCCCAGCCATCTTTCATTAATTTCTTTCATCATTCAGAGCTATGGAACAGCCTGTACTGGCCATCTGACCTGTACATCCCTCCTAGACAAGTATTATCCCATTCTAGATTCCTATACAGGAATGTCTGTGGGAGGGCATTGCTTCTGGAGGAATAAAAAAGGATTGTGGGAGAAGTCAGTGCTGAAGTCAATGGTAAATGAGAGCCCTGCAAACACTGGGTTCTGAACTTCTCTAACACCATGAATTAAGAGATAGGATTAACTGCAGGAGCTGCCATTCTTTTCCTCAAATCCAGGAGAAAAATATTCTGTAACCACAGCTCTGCTTTTCTAGCCCTTTAGTTGAGTAGGGAAAACAAAAATATCACAAGTTCTCGAGTAAGGACTCACAGATCCAAAATCACAAGCAAGTCACCTCCTTAGTGGTCTAAAGAAGATGCAATCTCAAATCATATAATCAGTTCCATTATCAAGTGGACATTGTGCATGAAACCACAGAGAATGTCTTATTACTACAGTGATGGGGCTTCAGGAAGAGAAATGAAGCGCAGAGCCAGTTTCTGCAGGGACTGTGACAGTGACATACCCGCAGGGAAAAGCGGCAGGAGTGCATCAGATAGGCCATGGTGGCTGTGCTGCTCCGGCTTATCCCCAGGCTGGACAACACCAGCACTGCTCCCACGTCCAGCTGAGCATCTGAGTCAAGAAATGCCAATCACAAATTAGTGAGCTGGGAAATGGAGCTTCCCGTGGCAGAGTCAAACACTAATTTGGTGACAGCTGACAGGGGGGCTACAGCCTGAGAGACAGGAGCCCTCAGAAACCCTGACAGCAGCAGATGGGCACTGCCAGCTCCCATTTCTGTAAGCATTTGCCTTTCTTAAAAATCCACAGTTAAAACATGGCCTTGAAGAGCAGCTTCAATGACAATGACCAGTCAATGTTTCATTACACATCAGTGTCACCTTCACATCAGGGATCTGAAGAAAAGTGGTCTTTCATGACCTATCAGCTGTGGTCAGCATCACAAACTCTCCCCAGACAGATCTAAAGGTATTGAAATTTTATTTTGCCTGGAAGGTTGCATATTTAATTCATAACCCTTTCATTCTCCATCTCCCTCTCTAGACAGAATGATGTTCTTAAAATATTAGCAACTGAACTCCAGAATTAATAGAGCAAAGCCTTTCCATTTCTTTTAGTGCTGTCATTATGTTTTTTTGTTTGTTTTTTTTTTCCCCCAAGCACTAAGCCAGCATTTTAAAACTTATTTCTACTGTGAGATACTAGTTCTATCCTAAGATCCGGGTAGAGCTGGCCTCACTCCAACATACACCCAGCGTGAGGACATGCACACTCCCCTTGGAGTATGTGGAGAGCTTTAGTCTCGTGTTCTGGTTTGAGTAATCTGCTCTCCACTGCCAAATAAACAGTTCCACTATCAGGTAAACAGTGGAACACTTCCACAAGTGCAGCTAATAGATTCTTGTAGTCTGGTTTGGGAACAGCCACAGATCATGTGTGATGTCAGAAGGAAACTTCTGAAATACTACTGGAAAAAAGCATGAGGCACAACGGAAGGCAAGTAAGTGAATGTCAACATTCTGGTGCACCAAATAATGAAATCCAGTTCAGGACTACAAAATTATATCCTCAAATGTTGTTTCCTTGTGTGCAGTTGTCATGTCTGATATTGTACTTAGATTAAGGTCTGTGGGGACAGGATGGACTTTTGCTTCTGGCTCTGTGCAGCACAGCTCAGCAGGGCCTTGGTCTGTGGCAGGTGTTATCTGATAAGCACAATAAAAGATAACAACATGGTTGGACAGCATCAGGATGGAGCTGCAGGAGCTGTGTCTGCTGTGCAGCTGCAGGCACTGAGTGTGTTTTTTGTTGCCCTATCTGATGTAATCAGCTGAAATCAGGTTCATGCTGTCCAACCTGAAAGTCTTCCTGGGCCCTACAATAGGTCTGCACTGCAAATCACAAAGATTATCAATGCCTCGTGCCGAGTTCTCTGATGTGTGTCACACTCTGGTTCAAATACAGCTCTGCTGGCTGAAGATTTGGGCTGGTGAGAGTCAAAGGGTTGTTGCAAAGGAATAAGAGGGAATCCTATGGAGCCCTGGTAGATACCCTGCTGCAAAGCCTTTTCAGATTGTGTGGAAAGCTCCCTGTTATCAGAATTAAGTATCCTTTAAAGTGAGCAGGGACATCAAAGTCAGATGCCCTGTAAAACCTACTCTCTGTCCAGCAGGCTGGTTAGTGAGACAGCTCTGGTATCCATCAGGGTGTGGGCTTGCTTACCCTCCTGTCTAAGCTTCCTGTCACTCCCATGTAATATCCTACAGTGAGCAAGGGCTCAGGAATTCCAGATCAGGATCCACTCACCTATGAAATGAGAAATGGTGGGGAAGGAAGAAAAAAGATCTGCTTCGAGTGAATCTGGAACAGATATATGGAGGGATTTACCTTCTTCTGTAAACCTGGAAAAAGAGCACACAGGCCACATGGAGCAGAGAAGCAGCCTTGACAAGATATGTGTATTGGAGGCAAGGAGATAATTTTGTTTGTGTGAGTTTTTCACCATCATCATCATTAACATGATAAGGGATTTGCTATGGTGAAGCACAGAAATGTTTGTAACACAGAACCAGTTTAATCACTGATTTTCCATTTCAATGGTATCAGCATTGATGCCTTAACCTACAGAGAGATAACCTACAGAGAGAGAAATGAAAACAGATGAACTGAAAGCAGGTGTGTTTTCACAGAGTGTGTGTTGGCCGTTTTGTGGAGCCCCCCAGTTCCCTTTGTGTGGTTTTCTATGGCAGCATCTCCTCCTCCCACAGACCCAGAGAACTCATGGGGCAAAAAATTGTGAGGAATTTCCAAAATGTGGAAGCACATCATGAAGAGGGCATGGGAATATTACCCACAGTGCAGAGACACTCCTCTGGAGCCAAAGGCATGAGAAATGTCTGCTGGTGCACATTCTGGAGTGAGTAACTGGATTTGTTACTTTGTTCGGCTCACCATCTTGAGAAATGCTGTTGGGTTTTTTGTGTGAAACTGCATTTCCAGGAAGGCCTGCAGACTGAGCTGACTGGTCATGGACAGAATAAGTAGGGAAGGAAGATCAAAAATGTGACATGTTGGTGATTTATCTTTTACACTGATGTGTTGGTAATGTTTTGCTCTGACAGCTATTTAGAGATACAGGTTTTTCCTGAAGAGTGGTGGTATGTGATAGATTTGAAATACCAAGGGCTTCCCAGTCCTCCTCTTACCCAATTCACCCGTGGCATGGTCAAGGGCAGCAGGACAGTGTTGCTGTTGTGCTAACTCTGGAGCAGAAATTAGAAAACTGAGCACAAAATGGCACTGGACTCTGCATAGAGGTTTCCTTGGAAGGCCACAGGCACTGGCTCCTCTGTCAATAAATTCTGTGTCACCTCATTTTTTCACATAATGGACCTGGTGAGGATAAGCCTTGAACAGTTTAACTTACAGTGTTACAGGCTGTTCAGAGACGTTGACCAGTGCTTTGATCTTCAGATCTTTCTGAATTTGTTTGTCACTGGCCTGCTTGAAATTGCCCATATATAGCTTTGCAGGCAATATTTCTACAGGGTATGGCTGGAAGGTGTCTAGTTCCTGTCAGAAAGAAACCACAGGCTCAGGTTAGAGAGCGTCTTTGCTCCCATTAGCTCAATAAGTTCTTAAAACAGAAGTCATGTGAAGAGTTGAACAGGCACTTAGTTAGCAGCCCATGACATATTTCAGTGTAATGATTCATTCAATCACCTGCATTTGCTGTATATTGAAGTCTTTTCTAGTTTTACTGATAATAATTAACATCCTCCCTGTTGTGGTGGCATTAGTTGAAGCAAATCCCAACTAAACAGGAGGTGGAATACATTATTTCCATTGTCTGGAGGGGCTGCAGCATGACAGATCCATTTGATGTTCTCCCTGGTTACTGTTTGCAAGGCTAAATGCAGTAATCTGCCACCTGCAGAGCTGCAGGTGCCCTGGAGTGGCACAGCACAAATCTGCAGCTGAGAAGGAAAATACACAAGCAGTCAACACTGCCTCGACATCCCTAAGGGGTGTGTGGATACTTGGACACTGCTCCAGGAGCTCAAAGGAGCAGTCTAACAATTTAAAGCTTAAATAGAGAGGCAAGGGGGTGTCTGTGTCCAGCTGAGTCTGAGGGGGAAGCTCAGCAGTGAATTGCCCTTTACAGAGCAGCACAAAGTGAATCGATTTTCTCTCCTGTGCTGTAGCACCCACAGGTTAGCACCGTGTCATGGGCTATTTCCTGGGAACCAGAAGAACAGTGAGAACAAAATACACCTTGGAATTAAATGCTCTGTTGTCCAGCACCTTCTTAACCTGCCCTGCCTGTCCTAAATGTGCAATAAAGGGTAATTGTTTCTCATAAACTAAACAGATTGATGTTTATAGGTGAAACCAAGCAATCAGGACACCAGTGTTTGAGTGGATGGCTGTTTTCTTCCTGGCCTATTGAAACAAGGCACTAGCACTTGCTTTGTGACCCTTCCCAATGAAAAGACATGGGTCACAGTGCTTGGTAGGAATTGTACTTCTGCTTGAAAATATTTGCTGTGTACTATGCCAGATAACCACGTGTGAGAGAGCAGCCTGCTTCTTGTCATCATCTGCTATTGTTTGTTCAGTTATCTGTACTCTCCATAGGCCAGTTTCGGGGTTATCAGGGGAACATTCCCAGCTTGGTTCCATGAACTTCCTTTCACCCAACAGAAGAGGAAAAAGTGGCTGTAAAAGAATCAATGGTGAGACTTGTAGCAAGCACAGTAACTCAAATTACATTTAATTCCTTTGACTGAAATTACTGTGATAGCAGGTTTGCAACACCATCTAACCTGAATTCACCAGCTATCATCAGCTGAATATGAATTGGAAATATGAATTGGAGACTAACTGGAAATTAGTCTCATCTCACCTGAGGCATCCACAGTGTCTTCTGGCTCTTCAGGAAATGGTAACAAGCTGAAAAGCGCTTGTACCCTCCCTTCAGGACAAGCACGGGGTGTCGGGTGAACTGCTCCAGGTTTCTGGCATGGAGGAGGGCATCTCCTTCCCCAGCATCTAAAGAGACCAAAGAGCTGTTTGCCCAGGCAGGTTCAGTGTCTCCATCTGCCTCCCTGACATGCACAGCAAAACCCTCTTCATTCCATCTAATGCTCTGCAGAAATCTTTGTTAAAAGCTTGGCTTATTCTTTACTTGTTGCTGCAGGTCAGGTACAGGGGATGCTGCTTTTCCCCTCTCATCCTGATTTTTTATTCCTTTCCTTTTCTAGATTTCTTTTCCTCTCCCCCTTTTTCTTTGGGAAATTCTTGTAATGAGTTCCCATAATAAACTTAAATTAATGAAACTTCCCAGGGAAATTTTATTAATTTAAATTTAATAATCTTAGTTTTATGGAGGGCCTTTTCTTTTAGTGTGCTTTAGGCAAACAAGGAAAAAAGGAAGTGTCTTAAATAAAATTTTCAAAAGTGTTTTAAATGCTCCCCTAAATGAAGTAGATTATGTGAGATGGCTGGTCCTCCTCCTCCCAAGGAATCTACCCTGCTTCCCTCTAGCTATGTCTGCTTTAGAAATAGATCAACACAATAGAAACACAGTTCTGATTCTTCACACCTTCCCTTTACTGCCTCACACTCAGCATTTAGAACTTGCTTGCTTTATTCATTCCCCTTACACCTCCACTTTTTTTTTTCCTTTAAAAAGTGATGTAAAGCTTTGCTAAAACTCCTGTAGCCTTTGTAAGGCTCAAACAAACGGAAGTGGTTCTGCTCACAGCAGAACTCCTTGCCAAAGGATGTGTGAAAGCCAAACATTTCCATGGTTCAAGAAAGGCTGAACAATGCCACGGAAAAGTGTACAGCACTTCACATTTCTTGGTGAACTCCATCAAATCACCACCCCCATTAAAGGTAAATCTTTTTAAATATCATGAACTGAAAGCCTTTTGTGACCCTCAAAGAAGGAAGTACTCACTCTGGGAACACCTGGAACCTGAGCTGCTGATTTCAGTCTGTGAAGTAGCACTGTTCCCTGAAAGACAATCGTTGGACAAGCCAAATCTCAGGGAAATGTGGCCAGAAAAAGAACCCATTCCTCACATGCAACAAGGAACTTCAGAGGATCATCCACAGATGGGAAACCAGGGCTGTCATGATGCTTTGAAATAAAACCTGGATTTTTGAAGCTTGAGAACATACACAACACAGTGAAAAAAACAGGCAGAGCACAGTTTTTCACATAAAAATGGGAACATTTACATCTCTTCCAACAAGCTCATAAAATTAAATGAGGGATGGGAAGAATCTCTGTCCAGCAGTGAGGTCTGGACTGACATCAGTCACATGTACCTGTTTCTTTCTCCTCCTCCTGATAGTCAGTGCAGCCCAAAAAGCCAGTGTCGTGGTCATACACCACACAGAATCTGACATAGCCCAGCTCCTCGGGATTCGGGATCAGGTACTCCCCTGCAGGACTCTACCAAAATGACAGAGGAATTCCATCAGGAGCACGGCTCCACTCTTCTCTGGTGGCATCAACACTCCTGACATCTTGCAAGTTACAACTCTCTAGCTAGGCGTTGTGTTTGTACGTGTGGGTGGACACGACACTGACAGCCCCGGTTGAAGTCAGGAATGATGCAAATCACGCTGATTGCTCCACCAGCAGCAGCGGTGCAGATGCCAGCGCTGTCCTTGTGAGGCAAGGCTGCACTGTGTGAGCTCTTGTGCAATGTTTTCTCTGATGTTCAGCTCCTGTGTGCCAATCCTTCGGGCTGCTGGAACCACCTTTGTTTTGTGACAGAATACATCCCCCCAGTGGCAGCCGCGGGGCACGGCCGAGGCAGGACAGGGACTGGGATATTTCCCCTGGGTTTCATACCAGTTCTGGCTTCCTGCTAATTGCTAAATCCAGGGATGGTTCACATGAACAGCAATCCACTCACCAGTTCAATCCTTTGGGCTGTAATTATGTGGCTGTCATTGAATTCACGCTGAGAACGGGCATCTGGAAAAAAAAACAAAAACAACAAGACAGAGCAATTGGCTTTTAAAGGTGGAATCCTCTTTGTATTTTGTCAGTGGGAATTCAGGCACTGGCATCACTCAGAGAAAGAGATTTGGAGATGTGGCACTTGGGGATATGGTTTAGGGGTGGTTATAATGTTGCAGAGTCAGCTGTTGGGCAGGATGAACTTGAAGGTCTTTTCCAACATTCACGATTGCGTGATTTGTTTTTTTTTAGAAACTGAGGTCTTCTGGTGTGGATATAAAAATCTCCAGGGTTGATGTGAGTCTGTGTGTTACACCAAGTGATAACCAGCTGTGTTAGTCCTGACCCCAGTGTACTCCTGCAGCATTCCCAGTCCTGTGCTCTGCTCTGACCTGCCCAGCAGCTTTGCCTCTGCTGCTCCAGAGCTGGGGAGAGGGGCACTGGAAAGACCCCAACCCCACTCCCAAACTGGCTAGCTCCCTCACCAAAACATTGAATGACACTGCAGTATCAGGCACCCTTCTAGGGGTATTGGCACTACGCAAAATAGAAGTGGTTATCAGCAATCTTTGTGTAATGGTTGAGAAATCTACTCCAGTTCTAAAACCTATGTGAGCAGCAGGTGAGAGTGTGTATCCATGGGACTGATGAGAGCAGGGAAAGCTGAGTATGAGCAAAGCCAAAGTAGCACCAGGTCACGACGCCTGAAATGGGATGGGAGGAAGGTCCCAAGTGCCAGGCCCCAGAAATGAGGAGAAGTGATGTGTGTGCTTTTCCTCACAAGCCCCGTTGGCTCAGGGTATCTGCCCGGGCTGAGCACAGTGCCTGGCTGCAGGCAGGGACAGGGACAGCAGGCAGGGACAGGCAGGGGCACAGCAGGAACTGGGGCAGGCAGAGACAGGCCGGAGCAGAAGAAGCAGGCGGGGGAGCAGCAGACAGGGCAAAGACTGGTAGGGGCAGGGAGGGGCATGCACAGGCAGGAGGAGGGACAGGGATGGGCAGAGGGGGCAGCAACAGCAGCAGGGACAGAGGAAACAAGGAGGGGAAGCGGCAGGAGGGGGAGGGACAGGGCAAGGCAGGGACAGGAGCAGGTAGAGACAGGGAAAGTAGGGACAGGGACGGGGCAGTAGGGACAGGCCTGTGCCGCGGCCTCACCCAACAGGCACAGGTAGTTGGGCTCCGTCAGCCGCGATCTCCACCGGTACTGATTGATGATGTTGTAGAGGTGTCGGGGCTCGCAGAACATCACCCCCGCCATCCCCTATCCGCCCGGCTGTCGCCGACTATCGCCACACCACGCACTCCCCTCCCCGCCCGACCGCGGGCAGCGACGCCCGCCGGTCTCCAAGGTTACCTCAGGCGGGATCTCGCGAGACTTCCCCCCCCCTCCCTTCCCGCCGAGGACGGCAGTCTCGCGAGAGCGGCGGGCGGGGCCGCGCAGGCGCCGCGCAGGCCGTGGAGGTCGTTGGAGTCACCGGTGCCGCCGCAGCCGCCGCTCGCGCTCCGCCGTGCCCGCCATGCTGTCCCGCCTCAGCACCGCCACAGCCACCGCCCTGCGCCGCGGCATCGCCACCTCCGCACAGGTACACCGCCCGCACGGGCGCACCGCCCGCTGCGGCTCGGCGTGAAGCCCCGCGCTTCCTCCTCGGTTCTGGGGCTGCTGCGGGGCTCGGCGGGGAAGCCGGGGAGGAGCCCCGGTGCTGCTCGGTGAGGGGGCTGTGGAGCACAGGCGCTGCCCGGTGAAGAGGTGCAGGGCGGGGATGCAGGACTGGTTGTTCTTCATTCTGGGCCTGCAGGCCCGGGATTGGACATAGTTTCGGCTGCGGTGCTCGGCTGGAACGCAGGCCCTGGATGAGGGACTGCGAGGCCGGGTCCTCCTCGGCTGTGGAACCCTGAGTCTCCTCGGCAAGGGACTGTGGGGCTCGAGTGGAGCCCAGACCCCTTCTCGGAGTGGGGCTGCGGGGCCGGGCAGGAGCCCGCGGCCTCAATGAGGGCACTGTGGAGCCCGGGCCCTCCGCAGTGAGGGGCTGCAGGGCTCGGGTGTAGCCTGGAACTCCTCGGAGAGGGGCTGGGAGCGTGTGCCTTCAGGAGGGAAGAGGGCCCGGGGGGTCTCGGTGTGCCGGGCTGGGCCCGGTGACACCACCGTGACCCTGCAGGTCTCGACCCAGCTGCTCCCACCCTGCTCCAGCTAGGCTGCGAGTGTGATAATCCTGAATGAACTCCCTCTCTCTGATGGTGTGCATAGGATGATGGGTTTGCTGCTTCCTCCCTCGAGTGCAAAAATGCCCCTGTGTTCCGAAGGTGCTAGGAACTAAAGCTGGTGATTGGGGTTTAGCAATAATCCTTCATGTGCCGAAATCCACTGTGCTGGCTTTGAACCACTGCTGCTCGGATAGAGACCGACTTTTATCTAGTATTAATAGTCCCGGTGGGATGTAAAAGAGTGATTATTGCGGCTATAAAGATGTGCTGTAACAGGAGAACCTTGTCTAAGTCTTTTAATGGGAGCTGTATTTATTAAGAGCGAGGTTTTGACCCCACGCAGTCAGCTCAGTCACAAATGGGGCTCATGCCAGACTTTGCTTCCTCTCAAAGAGTTTATGCAAAATTGTATTGGTTACAGTAGCAAGAAAACTGGGCTGAGGTTAGTCTGGTCCATTTCTTGGGTAGATTATTTCCCATCATAGCACAGTAATTAAGTTGTTCATGAAGGGAAGTGGAGCTATTAACAGCTTTTATCTGGTGCGATTGTGATAAATAATGGCTTTCTCAGCAGTAATTCCTTGTTACATCTCCACAGTAGTTTTCCATCACTTTGGCAGTGTTGCACTTTGAGGTTGTTCTGGCCCCTGGAAGGAGCTTTTCTCTTGTGGAGCACCACTGTGCAAACAGGCGTTTGTGAGAGAAATTACACCCTGCCAGTCAGTACCTGAGTGAGGATAAAATTGGTTCACAGGGCAACCAAGCAGAGTTGGTTCTCAACCATGTGATCAAAGCTGGAAATCGTAGTCACTTAATGTTCCCAGTCCTCAATCTTTAGGCATTTGTAGGTGCTATTTTGGATTTTTATCAGGAGTAAACATTTTCTTCGCAGTCCATTAAATGTTTTTTAGTCCATTAAATGAAGTCCATTAAATTTTGATTTGCCAAAATTAAAGGCATGGGGTTTTTTGTACTGGCAGCATAAACTAGAGAAACTACAAACCAGATCTGCCATAAATCAGGCCTGGGCCCACAGGGTGGTGTTAATCTCAGGCAGGCATTTCCACTGAGAGAAGGGTGATCCTTTGGATTCCTTTGCCCTAGCCTTGCTTCCGTTTTGAGCTTCAGATCACAGGTAACTCTTTTCTCCAACTTGTCCTACCAATAAACCTGAAGGATCTCTGGGAGGCTGCTGTGAGGGTCATTTTCTGTAGGCTTAGACAGTCACGTTTGCATAGTGCTTGGTAAAGAATTGAGAAACAGAACTGAAAGTAAAGAAAGAGTGGCGAAATCCCCAAGGTCACTGCTTGGGGGGGAAGGGGGTAACTGCCAGAACAGCTCTACAACGTGTTTGTTGTCTTTTTTGCACAGAACAATGCCAAGGTGGCAGTGCTGGGGGCCTCTGGGGGCATTGGGCAGCCCCTGTCCCTGCTGCTGAAGAACAGCCCTCTGGTGAGCAAGCTGAGCCTCTACGACATCGCTCACACTCCAGGCGTGGCAGCTGACCTCAGCCACATCGAGACCAGAGCCAGTGTCAAAGGTACCCTGGGAGTGCCCTGAGTTCCAAAGGGTGGAACCCAGAGGGGTGGTTCTGACCCTGAATGCCCATTGCTTGTGAGGGAAGATCTTCACCCGCTGATCCTGAAGCCCAGTATCAATTTAAGTAGCTTTTACCTCAAGCAGTGAATGATTAATTAAGGTTTAGCTGATTAGATTGACATGTATGGAGAAAATGGGCTGTGGTTGCACTGTTGAAGGGGAATTTGTAACATCTGCCAGGAAACATTCAGTGAAATTATCCCAGAGTGTTGAATTTTGAAGTTTGACTAGAAACAGATTTAACACTCCCTGGATATCCACATGAATTCCATGTGCTTCTTTTCTCTTAGATTCTGACGAAATAAAAACTTAGTCTGCTCATCTTTCTCTTATCTGAAGATCACCAAAAGGTGACATTTTACATGAATGTGCCAGTCTGCAGTTCTCAAGGGGCTCTAGTGCCAAGGCTTTTGGAGAGTAAATACACATAGCAGGAGGAACTGGGAATTTGTAAAACAGGTGAATGTGAGATTCTCACCACTCTCATTCTGTAAGTTTTGAAACAAGGATAAAACATCAAATGGGATCCATCCATAGTTGTGTTTTTTTGCTTTTCAATGTTAAGTCTAAATTGAAGGTTACATTTTTTTAAGAAAAGGGCTTGGATGTCTCTGGGCATGATTTTATACTTCAAAGTGTCAGCTATTTAATAACTGTAAAAAAAAATAATGCCTGAACGCCTTCCATTCTAGGCTTCATGGGACCTGAGCAGTTGCCAGAATGTCTGAAGGGCTGTGATGTTGTTGTTATTCCAGCGGGAGTCCCAAGAAAACCAGGTAGGTTCTCTTTGTTGGAAAGCTCCAGGGCTGCTTTGAAGTGGATCTCTGCAGCTCTGCTGCTCAAACAGCTGTGTCTGTTGAGTTCTGAGTGGTCTGTTAATGCCCCTGCCCCAGAGCTCCTTGTGGTATCAGGCAGCTCATTCAGCCTCTCTTACACTGTCCCTTGTGAAATGGGCTAAATTGATTTCTAGAGTTCCTACTTGGGGCTGAGCTGCAAAGACTTTTCATGCAAGTGATCCTACTTAAATCTGCCTTAGCGTTTCTTGTCCCAGAGCAATGCTCAAGGAATAAAAACTGTTTCTTTGTTTCATTTCTCAGCAGAACAGAAATAATCCATTTTCTTTTGCATCAATTATACAGCAACTTCTTGAGGCATCTCCGAGTAAATGCTGCTAAGCCTTCCTAGAATGTTCTGACCTGCTCCATTTCCACTCTATTTCCCAATATCCTATTAGGAACATAAAATAAAATTCTCGACTTGAATGCCTAGCTCTTCCTACATTTTCATCTTTCATGGTTAAAGCAGTTGCTGCAATAGAAATGGCGGGTGGCACTTAGACAACCAGCAATGTTTTGCATGCAGCTGTTGGCATTTAAACTGGAGTTGTGGAAGTGACTTAAAAGAGGGAGGAGAATTCATCTTGGAAGCAGTTGCACTGCTCTGAGCACTGATGGTGTGAGTTGTGTGGTCACAGAGTACTTCAGGTAGCCTCACTGAAGTGGGTGCTGACAATGAGCACTTGGGCTGGTTGCTCCTGGAAAGGGCTAATCTCATCATTAGTGAGAGGAGTTTCCTTTGGAGACAGTTCATTACTGCAACTGGAGAATTTATTCTTCATCTGTGGAACCAGAAGCTGAAGTGTGTCTGTTCAGAGCAGAATATTGGATTTTGATTTGATTTCCTGCCCATGATGGTAACTGTGGGTAACTTAAAATCCTGCCTTGCCTGTGTTTTAGGTATGACCCGTGATGACCTGTTCAACACCAATGCCAGCATTGTTGCCTCTTTGACATCTGCCTGTGCAAAGCACTGTCCAGAAGCCATGATCTGTATTATTTCTAACCCAGTAAGTGTTTTTTCTGGAGACCTTGAAATGTAGAGGAAAAGAAAAACCAAAATCAAAACTGACAATACAGAGTAATCCAAATTCCTGTTAATTTTGACCAGCATCTTTAAGGTCCATAGTGTATTTACAGAAAAGCAAAAAAGCCTAGTTCTACTGACCCATTTTTCTTAGCTATATTTAATTCAGGGAAAACTTGGATGTAAAAGTGCTTAATATTTCCAAGTCTCTGTGACTGGTTATAATGCAGGCTGGTGTATTAGCTGGGATAAAAGCCTTAGCTCACTAAGGGAGGAGCCTTTGTAATGGGAATGAACAAATTTATTGTCTTAATGGTTATTTAAAATTAATTATTTTTATTCTAGCCTGACTGTAAATTGCTCTTCAATTGAGACATTAAAGTAATTGGCTGCAGTTGATAGCAAATTGGAAGTATAGTTTGGGTTGTTAATTGGCTTGTTAAGTTCATGCTTTGGCTTTGTTATTAAACTGCTTTTAATCAGTGCTTGCCTCTTCTTGCTTGTAGGTAAATTCAACCATCCCAATAGCTTCAGAAGTCTTCAAGAAGCATGGTGTGTATAATCCAAACAAAATCTTTGGTGTTACGACACTGGACATCGTCAGAGCGAATACTTTTGTGGCTGAACTAAAGGCAGGTCATGGTTAATGTGCAGGGGGAGGGATACTGCTTGCTTTGATCATCAGATCTATAAAGAAATACTTCCAAAATCACTGCAGAGAGCCAAGGGAGCTCAGATTTCTGTGTAGCTAGAAGCAAAGGCAGTGATTCCCTGTCTCCCTTATTTAGAGGAGCCTGAAGATAAGGTTCCTTGCAAAATGTGGTTCAAGAGACTTTGACCTTTCCTTTCATAGCTGTGCCCTACAAGTGAGCTGTGTGTTGGCCTTAATTCCCTTGGCATTCCCAGCACTGCCATGCAACCAGAGGAGAGGGTTGAGTTGTGGGTGTTTGCAAGTGAGGTGTGTGTTTGCAAGTCAAGCTCTGTGGTGTGTGTCACAGGATACTCTGCGAAGTATCAGGAGCTGTAACACGTTGCTGCTCTTCATAGCCCTGGTGGTGTTTATGTTGTGCTGCTCTTTATCCAACCCTGCAGTAATTATATCCTGTAACTGTATGAAGTGATCAGAATAACCCAGAGTTCCGCTCTGTAGATCTGGCTTTGTCCCTAGAGTGCAGCTGCCTCTGGAACTCCTGCCCTGTGTATCCTGATATCCAGGGCAGAGAGTGAAGTGTGGTGTTTTCTGTTGTTTTTCTTGCCCATGTGCTTCAGAAGCTGAAAAGTTTCATGTTTCCTTTAGGGCTTGGATCCAGCTCGAGTAACTGTTCCGGTTATTGGTGGCCATGCTGGGAAGACCATCATCCCTCTGATCTCTCAGGTGAGTCAGGGTGACAGCTGTATGTGGCAGCACACTTGTCAGCATGTTAGGGTTGATAGAAAGTACCTTTGTGATGGCAGGTAATGTTCTAGGATAGAGGATGGAGAGTCTTCCCTGTCTTCATGGCTGCTTTCCTCTGGGATGGGTTGCAGGATAAGGTGGAAGGCAACAATGTAAGTCTGAACCCCTCTGTCCAGTATAAACAGTTCCAGCTTTCCTCTAAAGGAGTTTGGGATAAGAACTGAGGGGTAGTATGGGTGTTCAGGTGTCCTGGCACTGTTTGTGACAGGTATCTCATACAGCAATACCTGGCTTCAGGAGAAAAATTGAGTTGATTTTGCCATGATGGACTGGAAACCCCACTTGAACCTCCAGCATGGAAAGGCACAGCTCAGGCTGTGCAGGGAGGCTGTTCCAGCCATAACTGGTAGTCTGGCCCTTCAGCCAGGCTGAAATGCAATTCTAAAGCAGGTGCAGTCTCATGGGGAGATGCTGGGATGTGGCCAAGGAGCAGTCTGTAATAAAGGGAGAAAATCTGTGCTTTAAGTGGGGAATAAAGTATCCTTTACAGAGGGATTTTCTTGTGCGCAAGAGCTTTGGAGCAGCTGACTGCTGAGAGGTCCTTTAGTTAAGCAGTCCATTGGGACAGACACAACTGTGCTTAACCTACTTGTATAGCTGTATCTGAAGGTTCAGTGAATTCCTAAATACTGCTGGGAAACTGCATCTTTCATAAGGCTTGACTTCCATAATGCCACGGTGACCCAAATATTTACAAGATGACTTTCTGAAATTCCTAATGCTTGGAAGGTGTCTGTAGTGCACAGGACTGCACAGTAGTGAGGAACCATGGCAAGCCCTGGTTTGGCTGTGAAGCTGTGATTTGTCCCTGAGGAAGTTGGGCATGGCTGGCTTCCTTGTCCAGGCCATGCAGTAACCCCAGCCCTGGTGGCTTTTGCGGTTGGTCAGTGTCACACCAGTTGTGAGCTGGGGGAACCCATTTTGCCCAGTTGAGAACTGTTGGTAACAACTGCAGAAAGTGGTACCAAAAGTATTGTGTGCTTTATGCTGAATCTGGAGAGTTTCTGGTATTCAATAGTAACATTTTTTTTTTTTTTCCCCATCCAGTGCACACCGAAAGTGGAGTTTCCTCAGGATCAGCTGGAGAAGCTTACAGCAAGAATTCAAGAAGCTGGGACTGAAGTTGTCCAAGCTAAAGCAGGAGCAGGTGGGTTCTTGAGTAAAGCTTCCAAGTAATTCTTGTTGACTGCCTGTAGGGCTGCAGTCCTCTGCAGTTTAATCTTATTTACAGGTTATGGTTGTCAATCTTACTGCTCTGCTATGTTGCCTGGGCTGTGCTACTGGAAACAGCTCAGTATGTAAGACTAAATATGAACTGATCCCACATCACCTATGGCTTTAAAAGCATCTTCTTTGTCAAATTAAGCTGTTTCTTTTATAAATCTGGTTCAATTAGATACATGTAGCTGGCCAAAAACTGCTGCTTTATCTAACTGGCCATGATCTTGAAGTCAATGACACTGCATTATTCTTGTTTTTTTTTAAACACAACGGTATGGAAACCTTTGATGCTAAAGGAGGTATTGAATTTCAACATGTTCTGTTCTGAAAGTGGTTTAACTCTTCCAGGATCTGCCACCTTGTCCATGGCCTATGCTGGTGCTCGATTTGTGTTCTCCCTGCTGGATGCCATGAGTGGAAAGCAGGGGGTTGTTGAATGTGCCTTTGTTCGATCGGACGTGACAGAGGTGCCATACTTCTCTACACCTCTGCAACTGGGGGTATGTACTTCACATCATGAGCCTTATAAACAGCAGCTACAGGTTGTGTCATGTGGGTTTTACTCAGTGGTTTCAGTTCAGCTGAATGCCTGCTGTTGCTGGAGTTAACAGCTGAGTGTGTCTTTAAGAGTCTGCAGTATTCAGTAGGGTACTTAGGCACAAAGCTCAGCTTGGCAAGGATGCTGCTGCTTTTATTTGCTCTTAGATTGCACTCACTGAGTAGCCAGAGGTTCAGACTTGGCTTAAGAGGTCACACTTGCCTCAAGTCAGGCCTGTTTACTCTGGGCTTTCATATGATTAACCTGAGTCAGCAATCCTGTCTCCTCAGCTTGATCTGCTACAAGAAAATCCTCAGAAACTGAGGCACATGGAGAGCTACAGCATGGATTAGGATTAATAGCTTGCTTTCAGGACCTCTGCTGACCTCTGAAAGAAGTGTTCCTTTTGGGGGAAAGGAACTCCTAGGGGAGTGGTGGAAAACAATGATGCTGCAGCCCTGTGTGGCTGTTGGGATGCAAAGGGTGGTGTTTGCTGCCTTAGGGGCAGGCTGGTGAGGGGTTGGAAGCAGAGACATATTAAGAGGGAATGTAGATATCTTGGAAACCTGAGAGTCCCACTCTGAGGCAGTTTGAGGTGGCAAGCAAAGGACATACACCAGAGGAGATCCTCTTGCCAGATGGTGAGTGTGGAGTTAGGAAGGATCAGTTGGTGTCAGTCTCTTGAAGGAGCTACTGGGTTGGCTTCTGATTTCACACATGTGAGCAGTGAATGAGAAGTTTGTGAGGGCTGTAGAAGTTGCCACAGATAGTGAGAGGCTTCTGAGGCTTTTCAGGAAGCACAGGGTTGGCAGACTAGAGATGACACAGGTGCCAGGCTGGGTCTTTGTCTCAGCTGGATAATACTTAGAGCTGCTAAGCTATTCTTTAGGTCATTCAATGAATGGTTAATCCTTAAATCCTCTTTCAATCAGAAAAAAGGAATGGAGAAGAACCTGGGCCTTGGCAAGCTCTCCCCCTTTGAAGAGAAGATGGTTGCTGCGGCCATGTCTGAGCTGAAGGCTTCTATTAAGAAAGGAGAGGAATTTGCAAAGAACTTCAAGTGAAGACTTGACAATGGGGAGGAATTAACTTCCTTAATTTATTAAGGCATCATGTCACTTTACGACTTCTGATTCAAAGCTCATGCTTTGATTGAAGTCTGTCTGTATTAGCTTGATGCTTACTGCCAGTGCAAAGTCTAATCATCAATAAAACAGCCTCATTTTTTCAGTGTACCACGTGGAGTTGTCCTGATGTGCTTGTCCTTTGCAAGGCGGAACCTGTAGTCTCTGAGAGGAGATTGGTTTCAGCAGGGATGAAATATCCTTGGAAAGGGGGTGAACTGATTACTCCCAACTTTACTGCTGCCTGGGTTTGGGCTCCTCGTTCAGCATAGCCACTGGGAACCAGGTGTGACCAGATCAAGATGGGTGTAAGGGCTGCACAAGGAATCACTGAGTGAAATTATCCAAAAGGTGCTTTTTCAGGAGGTGGCATTACCTATGTTACCTTGTGTTACCTTAATCTTACATAATTTGATTTTAAAGGAGCTAGTGAAAGAGCACAACGTTTGAAACGTCAGTCCTGCACTAAGACAGTAATTAAACTGCTGAGAGCAACTTCTTTCTAGTTAAGAACAAAAGCCTTGATTTAGCATCTCCATAAATTTCTCTTACATTCCTCCTCTTGTGAATATAAAAATAAATGTCTACAAGAAGATGGTGATGACGAGTTCTGTTGCTGACTTCTTTGAAGGTAAGCTTTAATGAAGGAAGCTATTAATTCACTCTTCCTCTGTGCTCTGCGCTGCTTACGCTGTTGCTTTGAATTGCTCTCATCCGTGTAGGCTGAATTTGAAGTTGAACAGACTTTATTGTGATGAGTGAAGGAAAAGCCAAAGCCCAGCACCTCTGGAGGAACTGAGGTGAATGTTGGTTTGAGCCAGAGAACATGGGATAGCTGCTTCCAAGAAGGATACCTAAAAGTTGTAGATGCTCTTTGGTCACTGCTTTTTATCTTCCTTGGGTATTTTTTTTCTGAGCTCCCTTAACTGGATTTTATTTTTTTTTTTATTTTAATTAATTCATTCTGAAGCGGATCACACAGTTGTGAGTGTTGTAGATGCATGGAGAATAAAGTGCCTGGTTCTTTTCCTGCCCTATGGAAGATGTGGGCAAGGAGGGATGGCAAGCACAGTCCTCGTCACTCCTCTGCAGAAATTCACTGTGTTAAAAGCTTGGTTTCCTTACAGGAATAGTAATGAAATAGAAGTGTTGGCAGTCATTACTCAGCAGGCTTGGAACAAAATAATTATTAGGTGGTATTAATAGAATTAAAGATCGTGTTGGAGGGGGCAGGGGAGGATGTCAGAACTGGAGGACACTGAGGAGGAGTGACAGGCCAGGCCTGGTAAATGTGGCAGAGACTGTTCCAAACAATAAATGGGAAAGCATATGGCAGACTGCTCTGACTGGGTGCAAGCCTGTCAACAATTTCAAACCTGCAATAGGCAGCACCATTAACAATGGTGTGTGTGCACCTGCAGAGGTGTGTGCCCAGTCTGGGTGCCCAGGTGGTCCAGGGGCACTGCTCCACGAGGCTGCAGGGAAAGCCTTGCCTTGCAGCCAGCAGTACAGGAACACACATTTGTTTCAGTCCTGCTATTTTTAATACAGCAGATAGAGCAGATTTCTGGGCATTGGAGACTTTTTAGAACTTGAGGTTCATCATGTGGCTTAGGTTATTCAATCTTTTCTTGTGTCAGCAGTCCAAACCCAGCAAAGTCTGGGTGAATTGCAGGGACAAGCAGAAAGCTTTGCTTGTCCCAGTAGGGACTCAGGGACAAGTGGAGCTGAGGTGGAAGAGGATTATGTCTCAGCACCTGCTGACTTGTAGGTTCTCTACTGTCTCCTTCAAATCTATCTCCTGGATGTTAACAAAGTCCCCACACTGTCTGGATTTTGAGGTTGTTTCTTCTTCTACCCAATCCCATGCTGTGTTTTTGGAGTTGCAGCTATTCCCTGTGTTGGAAATCTGCTCCCTTTTGGGAAAGGAGATGAGACACCCTTCTTGTGGCTTTCTGCAACTAAGTCAGAGGCCAGAAGGACCCTGGAGAAATGGACTTGTGTCAGTGTTCCCCTGCTTGGTCACATGTGCTGTCCCGGCGGCTGAGCAGTGCTGTGGAGGGTAACAATCCCTCTGAAGACTCAAGATAGTTTGTAAAGGTGTGGGACATCCCACCCCTTCCCTCTGAGCAGATTCCCTGGAGGAGGGAGGGATCTGGTGCATATTCCTCCTCAGGAGGAGCAGTACTCAGCTGAGTGTACCCAGATAAGCCAGCGCTCTGTTCTGGAAGTTGTTTCCTGGTGATGTGGCTCTGAAACACAAGACCTTCATCCTCTCTCCTGGAAGTTCTGCAGTGGGTCTGCCCTGCTGAGTCACAGCACTCACCCGGTACTGGCAGCCTTTGTGTTAACCTCCTGTGGAGGGGAGTGAGCAGGTCTGGAAGAGGTGAAAAACCTGCCCTGTGCAGATCTCTTGGGTTTGATCCTTTTTACTGAGCAGACTTTTGTCTCACTCATCTCTAAGCACCTCTTCCCTTACAGCATCATTTCTGCACATGGAGCTGCCACCTCCTCGGGCAGCCCAGCCCCACACCAGAGCACAGATGTCAAGCTACAGAAGAGATATGTGTGGAGAGTAATAAATAAAGATTCTCCAGATGGCCATATGTCAGGTCACTCGAGCCCACCTGCTGCTCCTGCGCTGCTGCAGCAGCATGTTAAATGCAGGAGAGGATAGAACAAGGAGAAAAGCAAATCCTGAATGGTGTAACTCGGGCCTCATCCTGATCATCGCTGTCCTGGGGGGCTTCAGGTGGGATGACCACAGGAGCAGCCTGGCAGACTTGTCTTTGTTATCCCTGGGAAAGCTGTTTTCCCTTCCTGGCTCTGTGCAAGGACTGGTGCTTTAGTGTGGGGATACAGACCTCCCACCCTGAGCCCCAGCTCATCCTGGGGGCCTCTGAGTGCTGAGAGCTGGCAGCCACTTTCCTTGTGGGAAGGCTGGTTACAGCTGCACCAGGCGTGGCTGAGCCTGAGGACAATCCATGGCATTTTGGTGATATTTAGGAGAAGAAGAAACAACAACAGTTTAGTGCAGCTTCTGCCTTGCCAAAGCTGGCTGCCTTCCCAGCTCCAGCAAAAGAGCAAAACTGGAGGAGCTGGAGGTACTTCAGAAGGGTGCTGGGCAACTTGCCCTCTCTCAGGAGCCCCCCTCCAAAATTCACAATCTCCAGTGATTTTCCCCCCACAAAAGCTGCCAAAACAGAGCTGTTGCTGCCCTTTTCCCTCCCCTGGGCATCCCAGCTTGTGCACCACAAACCCTTGGGTACCCTGTGCTCAGCCTCACATTGCTGGGGCTGGCAGCACATCCTCTGCCCAGGAATGGGGAAAGGAGAGGTGGAAATACACCCCGAGGTTGGCTGGGTGTAGCTGGGGGTGCAGGCAGATCTTCCCCACAGCCAGTTCAGCTTCCCCCTTTCCTCACAGGGCAAGGGTAAAGGGTTTTATGCATCACAAGCCATCTGAGCTGCGGATTTGGCTTTGCACAGGCCCATACCCCTCCCCTGGCTCTCCTGCCTGGCCACAGGCAGTGTGAAATCACCACCTTTGCATTCCCTGCTCTTGATTTACTGAAATGCCCGAGAGCTCCCACTTCCCTCCTGGGTGCCTCAAAGCAGAGCTGGAGAGCTGTGCCGAGGCAGGAGGGTTTGTTTGCATTTACAGGGAAACCTGTTAATAAAGGAGACCAAAGGGACTGCTCTTTTCCTGGCTGCAGGAACAGATGGCTGGATAACTCAGTGCAATTAATATGCAGGGAGTCCTGCCGGGGCAGGGATTTGATTGCCTGTTAGGAGAGGTTAGCACACTCAAGCTGAGCTCTGCCACCACACCGCCCATCCCTGGCACCTGCTGCCTGCAGGGACTCTGTGGGGACACTGGGACAGATTGGATGGGGTCACAGATGAGGCTGTGGGTACTGGATATGGGGGAGGATGCAGCTGGGGACTCTGGGACAGTGGCAAGTCTCTGCTTCTCCCATGCTGGGTGATGCTCTGGGAGGGTTTGCCCTTTGGATTTGTAAAAGCAAAGGATGGATGAATGACAGCTCAGAGGTACTTCCAGGCTTGAAGGGCAGCACTGAATTGTTCTTTCCTCCTGCACTTGTTACCTCTGGGTAAGGAGGTGCCAAGGGAAGCAGAAGCTCCTGGATGAGCTGAGGGAGGTGGGCATCCCCTTGCTGCAGCACAGCACAGGCACAGAGCATTTCCCAGGGCTTCAAAGAGTCACCCAAGAAATCCACAGGGACAAAAAGCCTCTGCCAAGGGCTGGGAGGGTTAGGGAACCCTGAGGGAGCAGGAAACCCAGCAAACCCACCCCAGCACTGAGCTGGGCCACGTTGCCACATGGTCAAGCCCAAATCGATGGGAGCCTCCAGCTGCTGGGCCACAATCGAATAGCCCAAGGTCACCCTGGGCACGTGTGGGGCTGTTCTGATGCCCTGTCCCCATCATATCCTGGGCTCTCATGGGGTCGTGGTGCTCCCAGCCCCTTCCCCTTCATGCCTTTGCTTTTCCTCCTCATTTTCTGGTATTTTCTTCTCCCCTGTCTTGTCGAGGTTGTTGAACACCATGAAAGCCAGCGCCAGGCTTTGATCAGGGGCTCCTGCCTGTGCCGTGCCAGCAGCACATTCCCGCACGGCACCGCCACTCCCGGCCGCCCTTTCTTCTGCGGCAGGAGGAGGCTGCTGGAGATGTCGAACCTCAGCACAAATCCTTGCAATTAGGCCTGTTCTGCTGCCTGCCTCGTTTGATCTCCTTTAATTATTTATCGCCTTTTCTTTCTCCTCTTCCCTAAATCCTCAGTTTCTTTCAAGTGATGATTTTTCTCCTCTCCCCCCAGCCGTGGATGGCTCTGCCTGTTTGCCTGCAATTACCGACCCTTCTGCTCCTGCCATCTCTCCCCTTTTGTTCTCCACCAGATCACCCCTTCTCGCTTCTCTCATGGCTTCATCCTGCCTGCCTGGCAGCTTTTTCTTCTTGCTTTTCTTGAATTTTTCCGATCTGGATGGCTGTTGCCTTTCTCCATCCCGTTCCAGGTGTGGTTCTGGCCGTGTTTGCTGCCCGTGCCAGCTCTCTGGCTGGGGTCCTGCACCCTGGGCTGGGCTATCCTCCATCTCCCACTGCTGTTCTCCCGGGCTACTGGTCAAACCCTGGTGTGGTCCAGCTACAAAGGCCTGGCTCCTGGCCAAAACCAGGAAGCCCCACGGGGCTCCTCGCCATGCCAGGGTCTCTCTGTGCTGCTTTTTCATCCCTCATCTTCTTTGTTTCCCAGGACCTGATGCATTATTCAGTGCTGCGGAAGCTGCGGGGTGTTGGGAAGATAATGGTGCTGCAAAGGGCATGGGCTCACCCTGGCAATGCTGGATTTTCCTCTCATGGGCTTATTTCCCCCTCCAGCATTAAGCCAGGAATAGCCCTGACCATGCAGGAGGTTCCCCCTAGGAGGTGACATCTGCTGTCAGCCCTGGGGGGGACATGGTAAGGACAAAGGTAGGAGGCAGCAGTACTCCAAGGTCTGCACCTCCCAAATCCAGCCCCATTGCTTGGCTGGAGCTCAACAGAGACAGAGATCCAACACATGGCCACTTGTTTATGTACATTATCCTTACATGGATAATGGATGCAGGATGCAGGTTTTGCTCAGCAGATGTAGCAAACCACCCCAGACTGTTGTTTAATCCTTGTGGAACGAGGATCCTCATGCCTTCCAACCCTGTTTGCATCTGGGCACTGTGAACCCCCAGCTGGATCTGCCCCCATGGCTTGCTGCCACCTTAACCCTGTGCACAGAGTCAGGGAGGAAGGTGAGGGATGAAGTGATTTCTGGCTGGTGCTGCTGGCAGCATTTTAGTTCCTGGGTCTGTCCTCCCTCAGGAAACAGCATCACCCAGCTGCCACCAGTTGTGGAGACATCCCCACCAGGACAGGCCTCTCCAGCCTTGGCTTCCCCCAGGAAAGATCCCCTTAGATCCCATCTCTGGCTTCCCATCCCTGTCTCTGCAGCAACTCCCTCCCCAAATCCTGCTCTGAGGTCAAATCCCCCATGGAGTGACAGCCAGGTGCTTTTGTTGGGCTCTGCTTGGGAACCTGCAGCCAAATTCAGGGGGGGAGATGTGGTCTCCCACATGCAGAGCCCAGGCAGTGCAGGAGAAACTGAGCCAGGGCTAGGACCAGGTGTTTGGTGTCCTGGAACTGGGGTGAATTCAGAGCGTTTTGGGAAGACAAACCCTGGCCATGACCACATGGGGAAGTTTTGAGGTGGTTTAGGGGAGGTTTGGGAGCTTTCCCTCTTCTCTGGTTTCACCATTCCCTGTCTGCTGAGGAGGGTGAGTGCTCAGCATCACTGAAGGAAATGGAAATTAATTATGGGCTCATTAACATCGATTCATTACCTGAGGTGCAGCACTGGGGAATGTCCCCGTTGGGGACACAACACCTCCCTCATCACTATAACCCCCCCCAGCCGTCCTGTCAGGGTGGGGGTGTTCCAGGTGCTCCCACAAGTGCTGGGAACTGGGCAGGGCTGGGAGGCACTGGGCTGGTACTGGGGGGACCTCTGAAGACATCATAGTGAGGAAGTAAAGGGGGGATGAAATACAGGGTGCAACCTGGGATGGGATACAGGGTAGGGTATGGGATGGGCTTTAGGATAAGATATAGAATGGGTTGGGATATGGTATAGAGTGTGGGATGTGGGGTGGGTTGGGGTTCAGGGTAAGTTATGGAATGAGATGAACACAGAATGGGAAGGGTAAGAGGGTAGGGGCATTTCTGGCAATTGCATCCCCCAGGCATGAGCAGCCCAGGGCAGCCTTGAAGGGGAGGTGGAGGGGCACTGGGGAGAGCCATGAGATCTTGGGGGATTGAGGCAGAGGGTTGTACAATAATGGGGTGTGTTGGGGGCTGTGGGGTGAGGGATGGGGGGCTCCATGGAATGACGTGGAAAGATGGAAAGATGAAGGGGGTCTCTGCGAAAGATGGAGGGCTCTGTGGCAGGAATTGCAGGGGAACTCTGTATAGGATGGAGAGGGGCTGTGGAAGGATGAGGGGCTCTGTGGAAGGACCGGGGGCTCTGGGCAGTGCAGGGGACTCTGTATAAGGACAGAGATTATAAGGATAAGTATCCTGTATAAGGATTTGGTGATTCATGTAAGGATGAAGGGATGTCTGTACAAGGACGGGGGGCTGTGTGTAAGGATGAAGGGGAGTCTGTACAAGGACGGGGGGCTGTGTGTAAGGATGAAGGGGAGTCTGTACAAGGACGGGGGGCTGTGTGTAAGGATGAAGGGGAGTCTGTACAAGGACGGGGGGCTGTGTGTAAGGATGAAGGGGAGTCTGTACAAGGACGGGGGGCTGTGTGTAAGGATGAAGGGGAGTCTGTACAAGGACGGGGGGCTGTGTGTAAGGATGAAGGGGAGTCTGTACAAGGACGGGGGGCTGTGTGTAAGGATGAAGGGGAGTCTGTACAAGGACGGGGGGCTGGGAGCAGCGCGGCGCGGCACAGCGCGGAGCAGGGCGGTGCAGTGCGCCCTCCGGGCGGCAGGCGGCGCTGTGGGCGGCGGCGGCGCGCTCCCCCGCGGCGGCGGCGCTCTGTGTCGGGCGGCTCCGTGTGCCGGAGCTGTCCAGCACTTCAGCAGGGGCCGCGCCGGGGCCGTGCGGGAGGGGCCGCGGCCGGCGGGACCCCCGGCACCCACCGGCACCCACCGGCACCCACCGGCACCCACCGGCACCCACCGCGGCCGACAGCGACCCAGCGGGGCCGGGCCCAGCGGGACGGCGGGGCGAGGTGAGGCGCGGCCGGGCCCGGGGCTGTCGGGCCGGTACCGGGTGGGGGGGCCGGGAAGGGAGAGGAGCGAATGCGGGGGGCGGTGGGACCGCACCCCTTGGGCCCTGGGGGGACGCTGGGAGGTGCAGGGGGTGGGGGAGGACGGATCCCCCCTCACCCATCCGGTGATGGTGCGGGCAGGGGGTGACGACTCCCAGTGAGGGGGATTTGGGGGTGCGGTGCTCCTCAGGGGGCTGGGAATTGGGGTATTCCATGGATGGAAGAGATGGATAAGGCGTGCATTGTACTGTGGGTGCTGGGACAGCTGGGGACCCCAGCGGGAGGGATGTGCCGGGGGTGTCCCCCCCGTGAGGTTTGATGCTCCTGGGGGTGTGGGATGGGGTGAGGAGTCAGGAGATGAGATGCTTTTTGGGGCACAGGGGGTTCCTCCAGAGACGCAGATGTGCCGGGGGCTCGCTGGTGCTGGATGAGTGCCTGGGTGGGGGTGCACCCACATCCCTCTTTTTCATGCTGTGGGGATACAGTCTGGGATTGGAACAGTGGGTGACCCCCTGCAGTAGGCTTTTGGCTGGGAAGGACAGGACAGTAATGGTCCCTCAGCAGATGCTGGTGCCTTGTGTGGTGCAGGTGGGAGACGAGGCTGAGACAAGATCTCCAAAGCCCCTCTTTCTGCTGCATGGACCTGCAGGCTGTGCTGGGGAGGGTTTGGCTGATGAGATTTCAAACCCTGCGGGTGTTGTACGAGGGAAGGAGAAGGGGCAAGGCTTGGCAGCGGGAAGCCACAGCAGCAACTCAACTGCTTGTCTTTTGGGAGTGTTTTGTGCTTCTCATTCCCAGATCAGGAGGTTTGTCCCCAGGGATGCCCGGGCTGTGCCCTGCTGGGGGCTGGTGGTGAGGGGTTGGGCCATGGCTCAGGGGGACCAGGTAGCTTTCAGAGGACACAGGTTCATTCATTCCCTCCAGATCAAGATTTCAGACTGGATGTGTCTTGGTTTGTGATCCCACTGCTGTAGGGGGGGGGGCCACTTGGGGGCTGGCAGCATTTGGGGGTGTCTCAGGTTGATGACAAATGTCAAAGACCTTCTCCGAGGGTGCAGATGCTCACTGGTCTCCTTGCCCTGGCATATGGATTCTTCTCTGACAGGAGCACAGGGACACCCCAACTGGGGGAGGATTTTGGGGACAGTGTTTGTGTCCAAACACATATTGTCATCGCTCCGTCCCACTCTCAGTATGGCCACACACAGTGCCACCCTCTGTATCTCACCTGCTTTCCCCTAAATCCCCCTAGCATGCCACCTGCCTCCCCCTGCCCCAGGACTCATCCTGACAACACATGCAGGGAATGTTGGGGGCTTTCAGACCCAGAAATTGTGCAGATTTTAAGGGAATCTTTGGTCCTTGGTCACTGTTTGGAATAGCAAGCAAGGGTTTTGCCAGGCAGAGGGGTGCAGGAATCTTGGTTGGCTTTGTTTCTGGTGCCAAGAAAATGCTGCTTTTCCCCTGGACAAATGGTCTCGTGCCCCAGGGGCCAGATCCAGTTGTGGATGGATGTGTGGCGGTGGGTTCTGGAGACTGCTGGAAGGGGGAGCAGAGGGTGCTCACCCCTGGGCAGGGGATGCCTGAAGTGTGCAGGTCACCCTTGGGTTAGTGCTTATGCTGAGGGTCTGCTGGATGTGGGGGTCCCCAATTCCCAGAGCCCTTTCTCCTCCTCCTCCTCCTTCCTGTCTCCCAGTTCCCATTTTCCCCGGCCAGGTGGCCCGTGGCTTATATAATGTGCTCAAACCCCGGAATAGCTCCTCCCGTTACACAACCACCCAGCCAGCCACGGGAGGGGGGGGATGATGGGGGGATTCCCAGCTGGATGCTCCCCCTGCACTGGCCGTGACCCTCCCTCTACCTGCAGTGCTCAGCCCTGAGGGTTGTTCGCCAGGATTGTGTCCCCACTGGGGAAGGTGACCTCATTGTGACAGTCATCCCCCTGCTCCTCCATGTGCTCAGTAATTGCTTTTATTTGTAGTAGTGTTGTTACTCCCCTTCTTCAGAGGGGTCATGGGCCTCGGGTTGACTGTGCCTCCTCATGACTCCTTGCCCAGCAAAGTAAATAGCCCCAGAGGTGCAAAATCTGGGGTGATTGTTCCCCCTCTCCATGGCCATTCCTTATTTAAGCACTCCTGTTTTGTGGAAGGTCTGGCAGGGCATTCCCAAGGGGATGAGGAAAGTGTGGCCAAAGGGGTGCAGGGCTGGGGATCCCATAAGAAAACCCATCACTGGATCTGCTGCCTCTCCACTCAGCACGGCGGGATTGCTGTTGCCACGTGGATGTGCTGCTCCTTTCCCTCATCCCTGATTCAGGAATGCGATCACTGCGTGGGTCCTGGGTCTGCTCCCTATCATTGTGTGACACTTTTTCCACCAGCTCTTCTCCAGCCAGAGCTCAGAATGGAGCTTCTCAATAGCCAACAGCTCAAGGGGTTCAGACTGGAGGAGCTTCAGCCACAGCATTTTGGGGACAGGAGTAAATCCTGGCTCCTCACCCTCTTTTGTTCCCTTTTCCCTGGATCATCTCCAGGGGATCTCTGTGCCCACACCCCTGTGTGATGCTCGTCCAGCGGGGGAGCAGTCCCCAGCCCTGGCTCCCCCATCCCTACATCCCCAAGTCAGGAAGGAGCCCAGTTGCTTAGCAACTGTTTAGCATCTCCACCAGCCTCCTCATCTATTTTAAAAAATATATATGTATTTTTATATATACATATATATATATATATCTGCACAGACGTAGGTATGCACATGCAGCTGCAGCTCCTGACCTCCCAGCCAGCATCCATATATTCTTTACTAATTGCTTTAAAGGCTGTGAGGTGTCAAATTTTGGTCGGGCAGCTATAGGAAAGGATGCCTGGGCTTGGGAAAATAAGGATGGAAGCACTGGGTTGGCTGTCACCAATCCATTCCCACTGCCCCTTCTCACAGGCATCATCCCTGTGGCTTGGGGCTGGAGGGCAGTGCTAACGAGCCCCAGAATGGCTGCACTTTTAAAGCTAGATTTGCCTTTTTTACTCATTCTTGAAGGTCTGACTCACGGTTTTTGGCACTAGAAGGCAGCTCCGGAGAAGGTCAGCCCAATTAATGGCAGCAACCCTGGACTTTTCCTCCTTGTAACTCCAGCTGGGTGTTCAGGGGAGGCTGACTGCCTGGCCATGGTGTTCTGCCGTATTTTGTGTCCTGAAAAAAAATATCTCCCAGCTGTCACCACAGCACAGACAGGGAGCAGCCTGGGATGGGGCTGTGCATGCTTGGGGACAGGGTTATTGTTTCAGCTGGTGGTGGTGTGTCCCGATGAGATTCCCAACAGGCAGGAGAACCATGGGGACCATCTCTCTGAGCCTCTCTGGAGTGACTGGAGCATCCTCACCTCATGTGGGCTGTCCCTGTTGTGTTGGGGCCGAGCTCTGGCACGCTCAGTGCACGAGTGGTCCAGGCAGCCGCCGTCCTGGGCTCGCTGCCCACATCCCGTGCCCGCATCCCGGCACGCGGGTGCTCACGGCCGCCTCGGCTGGTGCAGCTGGATGTGGCTGAGAATTAATGGAGCACCGGCCGGAGGCGGCTTTAATTAGCGCCGAGGCACAGGGAGGGGGCAGGATGCCCGGGGACCGCTGCCGCCTTTCCCCAGAGAGGGAGAGATACCGGGAGAGCATCCAGGCACCCGGGAGAGCATCCAGGCACTGCCGCCCGCCCGCTGCCATCGCGCTCCCCCCGGGAAGCGGCTCCATCCGCAGTACGGAGGCAGGGCCCTGCGGCACGGCTGCTCAGCGCCGGGGGCTGCGGGCATGGCCCGGGGGCTGAGCGGGGCCCAAGGGGGGATTTCAGCGGAGCCGACTGGGAAAGGGCTTGTTTTGGGCTTGGAAATAAAAGGGCCAAAGCAGTTTGGTGAAATAGCATTCTCTTCCCCATCATTTTGCTTCTTTCCTTTCGGGCTGGAGTTCTGAATGCATGAGCTGGACAAAGCCCAGGTGGGACAGCCCCAGGGCTAGGACATGGGGATGGTCACGTCCTGGAGCCACCCCACCCCAGCTCATAGGGAGGGAGCTCTGTTCACTGCTTGGCTGGAAACCAGCAGCCCTGGCAGGATGGCGAGGCCAGGCCTTGCACCCTGAGCTGGCAGGGCCTGTCCTGGCTATGTGACAGGGGCACAGTGCAGTGTGTCCATCCTTCTGTCTGTCCTGGCAGTCTCTGAGCTGGTACTGAAGGTGCCCAGGTCCTGCACATCCTGAGTGTGATTCACAGGGCTGGGGAGGGAGGGAGAGACCCGGGCATGGCATGGAGGATGGTGGTGGAGAGTGAGGAGGAGGATGAGAATGGAAAAGAGGGATGAAGATGGAAGATGGGAATGAGGAGGAGAATGGAGAATAGTGATGGAGGTGGAGGATGGGGAGTGAAGAATGGGTATGAGGATGGTGGATGGAATTTGGGGATGAGGATGGAGAATGGGGTATCTCTGAACACTTCCAAAAGCTCTAATCCAGGTATCAGAAAGCACCTGCAAGCTGAAAGGCTGGATTGACCTCTGCAAGGCCCAAGGTGGCACATAGGAGGAGGATCAGGATCCCAAAATACATGGGCGAATGCCTGGTTAATATGGGAAAAGAGGATTTTGCTCAGGAGTCTCCCCAGCAGCTCCAGCCATGGTGCCAGGGGGTTTGGGCCCTCCTGGGTGGCAGTAAGGGAATTTGGATGCCAGCAACTGTCCCTAGCTACATCCTGCAGCCTTGTGTGGAGACACAGAGCTCACCACAGGACGTCTCCTCTCCCTCTGGGTGAGGCAGCCAGGCAGCGGCTGCCAGTGATTGATGTTTTGTGGGTAATTACTGCAGATAATGAAATATTTAACCATCATCTTTATTATCAGGGTAGCACCAAGCCAGGCGGGAAACCACTGCTGTTGGGACAGGGCTGTGCTGATGGGTTTGGTGCCAATTTTGGTGCTGGCAGAGCTGGGTGGTGCCTCTGTGGTGGCCAGTGGATTGAAGTTATGGTGGTGGCAGCCACTCTGTGTCCCTGAGCTGTCCCTTGTGAGTGCAGGGTGTCGCTGGGTTTCTCCTTGCAGAGGGTTGGTTTTTCCCATTTCTTTGTTTCCCTGCCTGTGCTGTGGCTGAGGCAGGGGGCTGGTGGAAGCTTCCACGGTGGATATTGCTGTAGGCTGAGAGGACACTGGGGCACAGTACCATGTCCATCCCCAATCTGGCTCCTTCCTGACCCCAGGGGCAAGGGGAAATCTCCAACTCCATCCTTTTCATGGAAACAGGGAGCATTTCCTGGAGGATCTGCATGCCTTCCCTACCATGCAGCCTTCTCCCACAGGTACCCATCCAGCTGCCAGTTTGTCTCCATCTACCTGCCCAGCTCTATATCCCACACACTCTCAAGGTTTCTCAGCAATGAATTTATTCACTGCTGGACTCAGGATAAAATGAATTCCCACTGGGGACAAGCAAGCAGAGGCTGCTGCAGAAAGCATCCTCTCCTTTGCCCTTTCCTTCCTGAGCCGCTCTGTGGGGGAAAGTTTCTAAGTGGGGAGCTTTACCCCTTTCCCTAACTTCCTTCCAGGTTTTTGGCTTCAAGTGCTGATGGGAAAAAGAGAGAGGAGCCCCCAAGACAAGTTTTTGTCCAGCATCTCTCTGTTCTCCAGCCTGGAGCTACCCTGGGATATGGAGGGGTCTTGGTTCAGGGTGGGCAGGGAGGGCTGAGCAGGGCTGTGGGATGTCATGGGGTTTGAAATGTGGGTGCTGCAGGCAAGGGGTGACCGTGGGACCCTTCAGGTGAATGGATGAGCATCCAGGAGTGCAGAGCCCTGTCTGGCTCGTGCTGCGCTAGCGGGATCTCCCCCGTGCCTCTGCAGAAATAAAGGCTGCTGGCTCCTCTCTGCATGGCAGTAATGGTGGGGGGGGGGGGGGGGGAAAGAAAGAAAAAAAGCCTTGTAATTAAGCACTCAGCTGCTGTCTTCCCTTGGCAGGCTTGGCAGGAGATAAATGACTGTGTGGGACAGCCAGTGGCAGCAGGAAAGTCAGGGATGTCCTGTGGGGATGCTGTGGGGTGGGAGAGGCCTTCTGGCCAGGTTGGGATCCCCACTAACCTAGGGAGGGCTCCAATGTATTTTCTCCCCTCTAACAGCAAAGGAACCTCGTCAAAGCCCCTCATGGGTGATCTGCATTCCCACCCTGGCTCTGTCCCAATGGCATGGCCACTGAAGGCTCTGAACTACCTGGTATCCTGGTGGAATGGCACATGGGGAATGGCAAGACTTTCCTGGTCTTGAAACAGCGTGGATCAGTCCATGGTCCACCTGCCCTTCCTGCTTCTACTGGGCTTAGGGATGCCTCCTTCCCTGGGCCACTGTTTGCCCCTTCCTCCATGGGCAGTATGTGACAGCTACTCAAAGACTGGCTGCTTCCCGCACAGGAGATGACAACACCCATCCTTGGAAAACCATCTCCAGCAGGATCCCTGGGATAGAAACACATCAGAGAAGTGGCTTTCTGGCAAAATCTTCTTCTCCAAGCCCAAATCCAGCTTGGAGAGTGAGGCAGGATGCTCTACCTTTGCTCCTGATAATTTCTCTTTGTGCAGAGCCCTTGTAAAGCCCAGGTGGTGCCTCTGCAGCCTGGTGGAGCTGGTGGTTAAGGCAGCAGATCTCCAGTGGGAGTATCCCATGCTGGGGAGAGAGCTGAAATGCTGGGCAGGGGAGCTGGGGCATGGTGGGACTACACGGACAGTGAGGAATGGGTGCTCAGCCATGCACCGATGGCCGCAGGGCACTGAGACAGGGCTGAGTCTGTCTGGTTCATCCAGGAGATTTGGGAGCATCTCCTCCCTCAGGCTCAGGGAGCATCAGCCAGAGCCTCAGCACGACAGGGCTGCTTGGGAACAGTTGTCCTCTTCCAGGGGTTATTTTTGGAGCCAAGTGAGGACACATTGACTGTGTGGTGGAAAGAGGAGGCAGAGACACGTGAAGGTGAAGGAGCAGGGAGGAGGTAGGGGGGGCAGAAGCTGGTGGGGATCCTCATCTCCCCTTGCAGCCCACACTGGGCCATGGCACAGGGTGCCAGGCCATAGCCAAAGAGTGCCAGGTCATGGCCCAAGAGCATCAGCAAGTGTTTGCTGCCTGAGCCAGACATCAGGATGTCTCACAGCTGCAACCAAATCAGCCAGCGCAGCTGGGAAATGCAAGGGGATATCTGAGGTCTTTGGGTCTCTAGAGGACTGTGAGGCTGGATGTCTGTCCCTGCTCCAAACCCACACTGGCTGACAATGGGGTCCATGGGCTCCATGTCCTGCTGCTGCTGTACAGTCTTGGGCCCCACAGACCCAGCCTTGGGCAGGTTTTACTAGTACAAGGCTGGAGCAGAGCACCCTCCTCTCTTTCCCAGGAGCTTGTCATGGTGACAAACCCCAGCTTTGCTTTGAGGATGAGGAAACTGAAACAAGATGCAGGGAGATCTCCTAGTCACTGGCCCCATCAACCTGCTTTCAAGACTGATTGTACCCTCAGGTCCTAGCAGTGTCCACTCGCTGACAGGGGGTGAGAGGGGAAGCAGGGCAGGGACTGACCCTCTGACCCTGACTCTTCCTCTCCTTCCCAGGCAATCATGGCTCTCTACAACAATGGGGCTGACGTTCCTTCACCCCAGGAAGCCTCCAACGGCTTCCCCCAGCCCGGTGCCTCAGGAACATGGCACAAGGGCGAGGAGGAGGTGCGGCTGGTGGAGCCCAGCATGGTGAAGAAGGCTCACCGGGAAATCCTGGACCATGAGCGCAAGCGGCGGGTGGAGCTGAAGTGCATGGAGCTACAGGAGATGATGGAGGAGCAGGGGTGAGTGGTGGGGATATTGTTTGCGCCTTGTTCTCCCCCTTTGAAAAATACCTTGATGTGGCAAATGTCCCTGTTTGGAAGTAAATCCAGTTTTGGGTGAACCAAACAGCTTTGGTGGGTTGGTCTGTGGAGAGCAATGCCTAGGAGTTCATCCACTTCCCCTGCTTGGAAGTTTGGGCTCCCAGCTTGTCCTACAGGGAAAGATGAAACAGGAAGGAGGAGTGAAGATGCTCATGGTTGTGCAAGTCATCAGTGTCACTTATCCTGTGCCCCACATGCTTGGGATGTGAGATCCCAGAGGAAAGCTGGGACTTAGTCACAGGAGAGGCTGATTTAGGGCTAAAGTTTGCCTTGTCTTCCTTCTCCTCCCTGTGTTTTGGGGCAATACGAACCCCTGCAGCCATCCTGCCAGTGCCATGGCCAGGCACTGCAAGCTGCTCCACAGCCTTTGCTCTCCCCTTGGAAAACAAAGGGATAGGGGGAAAAAAAAGGGGCTGAGGAACATCCTTTCCTGGGTGGGCAGAAAGGACTGGGGGGCCAGAAAGGAGACTCCCAACCCTGCCAGGCATGGCTGTGCTGTCTCTGCCAGCAGCCAAACATCCTGATCCCTCTGACAGCTCTCTAAAACCTGATGGATGGAGCAAATTCTTCAGCACACTTGGGTAGATGGGAACTGGTATCAGCTGGGGAGAAGGAAAATGGATTGAGGGAAGGCTTCGCCAAGGCTTTCATTAAGAGTGCAAGCGTGACCTAGAATTAAATTGTCTCACACAGACTGGAATAATGATTGTGCCTAATTTGTCATTACGGAAATAAATAAGGCTGACCTGGCGCTTTGGGGAGCCCAGGGCCTCCTGTCGGGTTCCCGAGCCCTAGTAGGGATCTTACTACTGGTAGTATCATTGCTGCAATGGGTAATAGCAACACTGCAACCAGGATTGTTGTTATTGCTATAATTGCTTTGTTGTTATTAAGGCTATTAATAACACTGATGATGGCGATACGCCGAAATGATAATATAATTACAGTAATAATCTTGGTGAACCTGCTTAATCCTCTGCCTGCTCTTCCCCCCAACAGGGACTTTTCAGGGGGGTTCCATGAGAAGGGATTTGCACCCCTGAGGTTTCTCCTTAGGCCAGGGGCAGCCTCCTGGCCATGGCCTTGAGGGAGTTGTTGATGAGGGCAGAGCCCCAAGATGGATGTGAGTGTCAGCAAAGGGGGTTCTGCAGGGATTTAAGCACTCCCTTGTTTCCTTAAAGGCGGATGGCTCCTCCTGCCTTTGCTATAGCTCGCTCCAGGCTGCCTTCACTGTTATTCCCTGCCTGCAGGCTGGATTCCTTGTCCAGAAAAGAAGTGTCAGCAAATTTTCTTTCTTTCCCAAATCCATTCTATATGTTAAATGCAAAAGCAAACCTTCTCCAACGGGATTATAAGCAGCACCAGGGGAATGCAGGAGGGAAAAGGCTGGTGTTGCTCCTGCTTCCATCCCTGGAGGTGGTGGGGAGTTCCTCGCCTTTGCCTCCCCCCACGGATTTGCTAATGGCCCAGCCACAGTGGCCCATCTGTCACCTCCTGTTTGGCCTCATGTCCCCTCTCCAAGAGCACAGACCGTGTTCTTAGTATGCTGCAGCAAATGCTCATCTCAGGCAGACATCTTCCTGCTGCTGTGGGCTGGCTGATGTCCATGGGATGGCTGGGGCCAGCAGCTCTGTCCTTGTGGGATGGCCACACTGCCCTTCTGGATGCACTGCTGTCAAGGCAATGGAGCAGAGCAGCATTTGGGGGTGCTACGCTGGTTTTGGGCTCCCCATGCCCAGGTGCAAGGTGAGGGGAAGCAGCCAGGCTGCCTCCATACCCTGTTATCAGCCTTCCTTCTGTGTGAAGTCTGGTTGGGGAATTAATGAAAGCCTTTCAGTGCAAATGAGTTCGTTAATATTAATTCCCCTCTTCTTGCTGTTCTGCTTCATGGACACTGCAGGAGGGCTGGATGATGCCATTTGCCCTTCTTCACCCAGGGCACCCAGGGGCACCCAGAGCACTGTGAGGGTCATCACTGTCCCCAGCACGGGCTGTGTGAAGTGCCAGCCTTGGGGACTGCAGGGCTAGGCCTGGCTCTGGCATCCAGTTTGCTGGGTTGATGGGATGTGGTAGAAAGGGTGGGCCATGAGCAGCCCCTGCAGTCTGTGGCTGAGGACAGGGACACACACAGAACCCGACCCCTTCCCTCCCAGGGTGGCAGTGTGGTGGTGACATGAGGTCCCTCTCCCTTCACTCTCCCCTGGGATGATGCCAAATGGATGCTCTCTACTACATCCCCCTGTTGGGACGTTTTAAGTTGAGGAGGATGCTCAGGTGCCCTTGTGCAGCCATGGCATGTGGCAGAGGACCACCCACCTGGGACTGTCACCTGTCCCTTCCCAGGGACACCTTGGGGACAGCAGGGATGCCGTGGTTTGCAGTGGCTGTTCTCAGATGCCAGGACACAGTGTTTAGTGTCTCCAGTTAATAACCTTTGGTGGTAGCACAGAGCTAGCACAGCTTTTAGGGCCCCAGAGCATCACAGGGACAAGCAGGGGGAGCTTGTGATGGGACAGAGATGCTGGGAGTAAACCCTAGAATCACTGGCCACAATGGTGGCACAACCAAGGGGGTTTGGTGGGCACTAGCCCCAAAGCCCGGGGCAGTGATAGGGAATGGCAATGTCATGGTCATCCTTTTCCCCCTTCCTGGTGTCTTTTCCTCTGTCAAGCACTACTGGGAGAAGCAGGCAAGAGAGTGGAGGACATACATAGTGGTGGCAGAGGACCAAGCAGAGGTCCTGTTGCCCTCCAGGCCCTGATGACTGTCCCCTTTTGATTGGCCCCTTGGTCCATGTGTCACTTCCAAAGGAATACAGTTCCTCAGCAGGTCCATGGGGTGCCCATGCTCCAACCACAGCAGCCCTGACCACATCTTTGCCCATCCAGGTACTCTGAAGAGGAGATCCGACAGAAAGTGGGGACCTTTCGGCAAATGCTGATGGAGAAGGAGGGTGTGCTCACCAGGGAGGACCAGCACGGGCGCCAAATGTAAGTCAGGCAGCTTCCAGTTGGTCCATCTGTCCATCTCATCCCAGAGAGGCACATCCTTGATTGCCTCTGAGTATCAGTGGGTGGGTGAGTAAGGGTATATCTAGGCATGACTGGATAGCTGGATGGACATGGAGAGGGTATATAGGGATGGATGGATGGATGGATGGATGGATGGATGGATGGATGGATGGATGGGTGTTGGCTTTGATGGTTGGTTGGTTGATTTGATGACTTGGTTGATTTGGTGGTTTGATGGCTGGTGGTTGATTGGTTGATTTGATGGTTTGTTGGTTGGTTTGATGGTTGGTTTGTTGGTTGTCTGTTCAGTCAGCTGGAGGCAGGATTTGCCCCTTTGAGGCAGTATCCTACCTCTGGAGAGGTTAAAGGTTATCCTGCACTGGTCGTTTGGAGACCTCTGGGTGCTGTGCAGAGGCCAGCATTGCAATGCTGCTATTGCAGCTGATGGAACCCAGGTGCAGAAGGTCTCAATGCCTGGCTCACCCCACCAGCCAGGGACAGGAACCCCATGGAAGAATCTTCTCCAATGAGATCCAGTATTGTTCCTCTGCTTCTAATAACTCCTCACAGTGCCTGGTCTGGGGGGGCTGCATGTGCCCTGGAAGGGGGCTTAGGGCTCAAGTTTGTTGTCCAAAGCAGCCCAGCTCCTGCTGGAGACAGGCCAGTTGCTGCTCCTGCCCTGCACAGGACTGTCCCCAGCCTCACCAGGGTCCACCCTGGCTCAATGATGATTTATCGTGAAATGCTTAATGGCCCAAGCAGCATGGCTGGCCTGGAGTGCACCATCCATCAGCCTGGAAACCAGGTCACTTGGGACAGGAATAGATGCTTCAGGTTCACTGAATATTAATGCTTCATTAGGGTCAGGAAATCAGGGCAAGGGGGGAGGCAGGGAAGCCATGGCAGCAGGGAGAACCTCCCTCACACCCCTCTGCTGGCACGCCAGGCAGGGTAGGACACAGGGACATGGCTGTGCCCTGCCTGGATGGGGCACAGGGGCTTGGAAAAGCGTGAAACATTCAGGATTCTCCTCCAGGCAGGCAAAAAACACGGCATGGGGAAAACCAACCTGCCCAGGTCACTGAGCATCACACCTGAGGTGTTAACAAGTGGCCTTTGCTGGTGGGGGCAGGAGTCATCTCCAGGGCATCTTCCTGGCAGGCTCATCAGGGCCAGCACTGTAACAAGCACATGGGGAAGCCAAAGGTGCCTTGAGGTTACCCAGGCAGCCCTGGCTGTCACCTTTACAGGCTTGGTTTTGAAAAACGAAGGGTAATCATTAAAGATTAGCCCCGGGGCTATAAATAATAGTGCTGAGCTGGAAGGAGCAGTCTCACAGTAAAGGATTGCTCAGAGGAGAGCAAAGCCGGAGGTGCTTGAGGAGGCTGGTGGGAGCTGGGACCAAAGCAGCTGGCTGTTCAAGCAGCAGGGATCTGAGATGCTGGAAGATACCCTGCGTGCCAAAAGTCTGTGCTGCATGAAGAGGCTGGACAAAGGGGTTAAAAAAGCTTTAAATAAAGAGCCTCAGTCCTTGTGGTGGCTGGGAGAGTGCTCAGCAGAACATCTTGTGGGCTGGTTCTGCGCCAGCACTGCTCTGGGCTTTTACCGCTCGGTCCTTGGCTGCTGGGACTGTGAGTCTGAACCAGCTGCTCCTGTTTCAAAGCCAGTGCCAGAGCTCAGCATCATCTGCATAACTCCCCAAGGAAAACGGAGGCATCGAGCAGAGCTGTGACCACCTGAGTCCCTGGTTTTGCTCTTTGTGCTCTCCAAGCTCCCGTCTCCATGTGCACAGCTCGGTACAGCCGGGTCCCCAAGGAGAAGGGCTTGATGGACAGGCTGGTGGGATTGCAGACAAAGGCGAGTGTGTGCTGGGCAGGGAGAGATAATTGGAACAGTGCAAGGCTGGTCTTGAGCTGCTGAGCACAGCTAATGGGTGAGATGCTGGCAGCAGGCTCCAGTGTGGAGCACTGCCTGCTCACAGAGTAGAGACACACTCAGAGAATTAACCCCGCTCCCTTCTCTCTTTGCCTCTTTTCTCCCCCTTCCCACGGTTGGGTGGGTGGTTGAAAGGCTGTTCCTACCTTTGGGACATGGCCAAAGCAGGAGTCACTTGCAGGGGACCTAGCAAGCCACGGCTGTGGCACAGAAGGGAGCTCAAGTCCTGCTTGAGCAATGGTCCGTGGTTAGGGGGGAGGGTGCCTCGTGTGTAGTTTCGGTCCAAGACATTTCTAATTAGGTTAAACAGCCCTTGGCCTGCCTGTAGCCAAGGATGTCAACACGTGCTACTGTCAGGTCTGCAGTCTGGGACTGAGAGCTTCCCTTTTCTCAGGCAATGGCCAGGCTGCCAAGGGACTGATGCTGTGGGGCTGTGCTTCTCCACCAGCATCGCTGACTGCTCACCTCCAGGCTGGGAAGGGCAGAGGAGCCCACATCAGGTTTCTGAGGGCAAATCTCCCTTGGGAAACAAACACCTGGGCTGGCGTGGTGCCAGGCACACTCGAAGCCCATCCCCATCTCTTAAGTTTCTCTCCAGAGTACCTGGATGTCCTTGTCTCTCCATGGTGAGATGTCCTACATCCCCCAAGAGCAAATGAGAGGCTCCCTGTGGGATTTGCTCCTGTGGCTGATGGCAGAGCCAGACCAGGAAGGTGGGGGCAACAGGGTTGGGCAGGGTCTCCTGAGATTGTCCTAGTCCAGCTGCCAGGCCTCTGCCAAGCCCTGCCCACAGCCCTGGTAGTCAATGGCAACCTCATGCCAGTTTCCATAGCAGTAGAAAAAATTAATGCTGACGAAGTCACTCAGGAGAGAGAGAGAGAGACCCTGATGGCTCTAGGTATGATGTCCCCCCATCCCTTCTTCACCTGGCCCTAGGAGGGACATTGATCATTACCTGCATGAAGCTCCAGTGCTGAGGTGGTGGCACTGTGGGGTTATGTCCTCAAAGCCCAGATCATCCTGGGCAATTCCCATCTAAATTTCCACTGCTGGTCTTCTGCCAGCTCCTCTCTTATCCAGCCCCACAACCCACCTGGGCTGACCCAACCTCCCGCTCAGCCTCAGCACTTGAGCAAAGCAAATGAGGTTGAGGCTGGGCCCTGTGGGGAGTGAGTGTCACAGTGTCCTCGTGCCAACCTGGTGGGGATCTCTGCAGGGATTGGAGCCACAGGAAGACCCTGAGCAGACCTCCACCCTGGGACTTTGCTGTGTGTGGACATCAAGGGGATGCTGTGGCAGAGGGAATGTCCCCCAGCCCCTGTAGCTGCATTTGGGCTGCCCCAGGTGCTCTGGTGGGAGACAGGGAATGGGGAACCCCAAATGAATCCTGCTCTTTCTCATTTGGCAGTGTGATAGAAAACCACCACGGGGCAGACGGGGAGGAGTACGCGGTGGAGTACCCTGACTATGGAGAGGGCTGCCTGCTGCAGTGTGACTGCTCGGCCGAGTGCTACCGCGAGGACAGCGGCCACCGCGAGTACAGGTTTGTGTGGATTTTGGGGATCCGGTGTGCACAGGATCCCCATCCAGGCACACAGAGGCCAGGGGCCTGTCCCTTCTTCTTTCCCCAACCCTGTCCTCTGTCTCCCACAGGCTGAAAAGACGCTCGAGCAGCTCCACCTCTCCTCCACCCAAGAAGAAAAAGAAGAAGAAATCAGGTCACCGCCGGAGTCGGTGAGTTCCCGGCTGTCCCTGCCTGTCCCCTCTCTCTGGAGGGCAGCTCATCTCACAGCTCAGCCTTTTCCCAGGCTCTGGACGGGCAAGTCTGGGGGCAGTGCATCCCTGAATGTGCACCCTTAAGAGGTGCAACACATCTGCATGTACTGATACTGCAACACACACGTGTGTGCACACACCCACTGCATGCACTGGTGGGACCTTGCCTGGTCCATGTGGGAAAGGAGCTCGCTGCCACAGAGTACAGCACCAGCCAGGATATGGCTCTGTGAAGGGTCCATCTACCCAAAACCTCACCACTTAGCACTGGTTGCCTGGGCAGGATCATGTCCCTAATATCCATTTCTTCTCTGCCTTTCCCATGGCAGCAAAAAGAGGAAACCTGGCTCAGAGCGCAGGTGAGTGACCACTGGGCTGGGTGGGCTGTGGTGTCCCCTCTGGGCTTGTAAGGCTGCTGGGCACAGGCTTGCCTCTACCACCACCCACTGTCCCCCTCTGAAATCCCACTGGGAATTGGCCATCTTGTCTCCAGCTGGAGGCTGTGGAGTCCATGAGGTGGCAATGAGACACAGCAGGGTTTGGGCATTCCAGAATTGAAGGCAGCCAGAGCCCTTTTGCCAAAAGTCCCTTTCTGTCTCCCCAGCCCAAATCCCCTAGGAAATAACTGCTATGCGATGTTCATGCATCCCATGAGGTGGTCCAGGGGAAGCAATGTGACTGGGGATGGTGGGACCAGACTCCCCTGGGCCAGGGGGAAGAGGCTGGGGAGTCCCCTGCTCCTCGCTCAAGGGCACCCACTTCCCCTCTAGCTGTGACAGCTCTTCACCCATCCGCAAGGAAAAGAAAAAGAAGACTGGAAAGAAGCACAGACGTGACAGGTAGGATGGACACAATAGCAAGGGTGGTTGGGGATGGTGGAGCTGGTTGAGGCTGCTCAGGCCCTTGGGCTGGGGTGGGATTTACACATGGATGGCGATGGACGCTGATGACTTTTCATGGGACAATCACCTCCTTCACAGCCACTGTCACCTGCCCCATCCAGTGGCCCACCTCAGGGTCATCCCCCTGTCCTTCTCATCCCTGGAAACTGCCCAGGCTTTGTTGCCTGCTGGCCAGATCACTGTATCTCTTTCATCTCTGCCTCCTTTTCGTCCCTTAGGTCTGAGTCAGGATCACGAAAAAAGAGAAGACACAGGTAAGAGTGATGGCTACCCGGAGCCATCCCACTGCCACCAGCTATCAGTTTCCCCTGCCAGGGACACCCTGTGTCCTGCCCTCCTGCTGTGCCCTCCTGCTGTCCCCTCCCCTCTCCCCATCGTGATGGACCCCCTCACCCCATAGCTGGACATTGCTGTGTGTCCTCTGCCATTGGATGTGGCACACAGCCACTCTGGCTGACTGTGGGGTCCCACATGGCCTCAAATGTCCCCCTGGGGAGAAGGGGGGATCCCAGGCAGCCATGGTCAGGGCAAACTTTGACTGTTACCTTGATCTCTGTATGCCCTATGCCAACACTGCCGTTTCAGGGTGAAAGGAGTGAAAAACAGACAAAGGGTGCCAGAGAAAGCGCAGGGCGAAACAAGTGTGGGGGGTAATAATGGGCCCAAGCTCTGAGGATGCTGAGCAGAGCCAGTCCCCCCTAATCTCCTGCCTGGTGTCACCAATCTGAACCTGACCCCACAGTCCCCCTCATATCCATCTGGAATCCCCACCACACTCTGAACCTCAATGGAGCTCAACTGCAGACGAGACAGGTCCTTCCCCTCGCTCCTCCTACAACCTCGGTGCCTCTGGGGGGCAGGGAAAGCCTCCCCCATGTGCTGCCCCCGCTCCCACGTCTGCAGCTTTCGGCTTTTCCCGCAGGTCCCGAAGCCCCAAGAACAAACGGAAAGAGAAAAACAAAGAGCGCAAGAGGTGAGGGGCTGGGCTGGCGGCGGGAGCGGGGCTCTCTGTGTCCCTGCGTGTCCCCCGCGGTGGCTCAGCCTGTCCCTCGGCCCCCGGCCGCCCTCTCCGCAGGTCCCGCAGCGAGTCCCCGGCCTGGCGCTCGCACCGCCGCAGCTCCTGCAGCTCCCACAGCGCCTCGCTCTCCTCCGACGACAGCGGCTCTAAATCCCCCAGCAGGTAGGGACAGTCCAGGACCTCCGCCCCAAACATCACACCAACAGCCCCCAGCCACCGCGATGGGACCCCGTGGGGTAGCGGGCAAGGACAGAGATGTCCTTGTGATGGACACCCTTCTGTGGTGGAGGCGGAGGTGTCTCAGGGATGGGTACCCTGGAGAATGGAGGGCAGAAGGTGGGTGGCAGAGGTGTCCCACAGATGGGGACCTTGGAGGATGGAGGCATCCCTCAGACAGGTATAGAGGAGAGTGGGATGGTGCTGCAGCATCTCTGGAAGGTTTAGGAACATGGTCCCCAGCCGGGGTTTCAATTTTTACCTAAAGAAAGCACAAAGCATCAGTTCTCACCCCATTTCTGACTTCAGCAAAGCCTGGGCTGCAGCCGGCGGCTGCGCCGGAGCCATGCTAAGGGCGGGCCCGGGCTCGGTGCCGGGGATGCCGGCAGCTGACGATGCGGTTCCCTTCAGGCTGAGCCCCAAGCGCCGGCAGGATGGTCCCAAGGGCAGCAGCGCCCGCTCCAGCCGCAGCCCGTCCTCCTCCTCGCCCCAGCGCTCGGCCTCGCCACACCAGAACGGGCACAAGGGCAGCGCCCAGAACGGCCGCCACAGCCACGGCGCCCCGCTCCCGGAGCCCTCGGATGTACGTAGGCTTTTCTTGGATCACTCTTCGCTTCCCTCCCCTCCTCCCTCCACAGGACTCCCCCCCTACTCTCCTCTCCCCTCCTTCCCCACTTGCTCGGCTCCCCGTCCTGCCCAGCCGGAGCACACGGGGGAGATGTGGGCTACAGATTGCACTCTTGCAGCACTCACCAACCCCGCGCTGGGTGCACGATCTCCCTGGGGGAGCCAGCCCGTCACCCTGAGGCAGGGGTCAGGTCATCCTTCCCCAAAAGCCACACGTCCCACTGTGGATATCAGCCCCCCGGCATGACATCTTGGCAGGCCAGCATCACCTGCCAGGGTCACCACCGGGCTCAGCACCTCTCTGAGATTGATCCCAGGCGGCCAAGTAATGGGCAAAGCAGGAAAATTCTTGTTTGCCCACCAACCCCAACCATCCCTTGTTCCAAGGAGCCGGCACCAATGCTCAGGACCCCAACACCCAGTCTGGCCAAGTTAGGGTTTAGAGGGGATTTGATGCTGGATGTTCAGATTTTAGGACCTTGAGGTCCCCATGGCAGGTTACATTAGAACTGAACATCCCCAGCTCTGCCTCAGCATCCCGAGGGTCTTGGTGAAACCCCGAGGGCTGCTCCCTTGCTGAGTGGGCAAAGCCCTAACCCAGTGGGCCCAGGGGGCAAGCCCCAGTTTAACCAGTGCTGGGGTGGTGAGGAGCCTGCTTTGGCTAAAGGGGGGCTGGAGGCAGGGCTGAGTGAAGGCAGGGCACTGCAGGACTCCACTAATGGGGCCCACACAGGTCCCCCCTTGTTTCTGGGAACTTTATTCCCACAGGTGAGATCCTGCAGGGATACTCCTGAGCTGGCAGCACCCAACACCAACACCCCAACACGGCCAGGGGCACCCCAGAAAACGGGGCCAGGAGCCCCCAACCCCACATACATGTCCCCTTCACCCTCCCCAGCCCAGCACCCCCCAGCAGCACCCAGCACCCTGCCCACCTCTCGGGGCACCTCTTGCTTTCTTCTTTCCTGTGGTTTCAGCTGGGGCGTGGGGAGGTTCGGGTGCCGAGGCACCGCCCCCCAGGCGCCCGGCTCGCCCCGCTCTCCCCTTGCCCACCCCAGCAGCGCCCAGGCCGTCGAGCTCCCTTGGCTCCCCGGCACCAGCGGGACTTTTCTCCAACAACTTTCTCTCTTTCTCTCTCTCTCTCTTCTTTCTCTCTCTGGTTTCTATTTTTTTATTTTTTTTCTTTTTAATCCCATCTGTGTTTTTCTTTAGCCTCCCATTTGAAAAAAACCCAAACGGTAATATACACTTCCATTTCTTGCTCAGCAGAAGCAGGGACGAGGGGGAGGGAAGGGCATTGAAACGTGCTTTTTTTCCCGCCCCCATGTTTTAGTTTCCTTTCTCATTATTTTTTTTCTTTTCCCTTGTGATGTACAGAAATGCAAATGATATATATTTCTCTTATTTTTATTTTCCCCCACCCCGTCGTCATCGTGTTGTTCTAGAATTTTTTGCTTTTGTGTGTGTTAATGTGGAGAAGAAAAAAAAAAAACGAAAAGAAAACAAAAACCTGATGTGTTTTCTAAATATTTACGACCGCTGAACATTGTATTTCCATTTTCTATATTTTGAACACGGAATTTAAAAGGGAAGAGTACCCAGCAGCTCTACACTGCAAAGGAGCGAATTGCCCTTTTCCTCCTCAAATTGACAGCTGCCCGGTGTCCTCGGCTGGATCCTGCTGCCGTGGTGAGATTTTCCTCCCCGGCTGCAGGATGAGGCTGCTGGGTGCGGGGTTAACCAAGCACCCTGCGGTCATCCCACATCCTGCATCCCGACAGGATGAGTGCTGAGCACCCTCGGTACCCAGCTCCCTCCCCACCTCTCGCAGACTCCCCAAAAGCTCCGGGCTCAGCCCGTCCCACCCCAGCACCCCCAGAGCTGCCGGGAGCCCGGGGTGCCCCGGGGCGCTGCGCGGCGTTGCCTTCCCTTTTAAATACCCAGTCCTGTCTCCATCCATCCCTGCTGCCTTCCCAGCCTTCCTCCTGGGTCTCCCCTCCTCCTCCTCCTCCTCGCCCACACGCACCCTCCAGCCCCTCTCTCTCTCCGGTTTTCTTTGGGCCAACACAACCCGACATCCCTCGCTGTGTCCCACCTCCATCCATCGCCTTCCCTGCATGTTATCCGGGACTTTGCCATGTTATAGAGTGACTTTTTAAGACTGAACCGCAGCCTGATCGGGTTACAGACACCAGCCAGCCACCCCCCCGCGGCCCCCCTGCTCGGCGGCCGGCCGCAGCCTTTCCATTTTGAAAAACAAACAAACAAAATTTTTAAAAAAGATAATAAAAATTAGAAGCTAAAGAGACCAATTTTAAAAATAATTTTAAAAATTCTAAGCAAAACAAACGGGATTAGCCGAGGGGTCTGGATCACCGTACTAAAGAGTCCTTGTCTTTTTCCCATTCTGCCCTCCAAATGTGGAGATTATTGTTTTCTTTTTTATTATTGCATTCCTGTCACTGCCAATTCCGAAGGTAGGTATTTTGTCCACCTCTGCACGTTCACTTCTGCAGATGAGCCTGTTGAAAAGCACCGTAGCTTGATTTAATGTTATTTTCTCTTTCTTTCTGACTTTCTCTTTCTCACTCCCCTTCTCTGTCTCTCATTTTGTCTCTTTTTGGTGGCTATATATAATTTTTCTTTATTTGTATGGTTTTCCCCAGTTAGCTGCAAAGCCATGCTCTTCTCTTACGTTCTTTATTTTTATATTTTTTTGCCCTGTCCACGTAATATTTTTTTCTTTCTTCCCACCTTTTCTCTTCCCCGTCTCCTCGTGCTGTCGGTAGAATGCATTTCTGTGTCTTTCAGCCCTCCGAATTTGTGTTCCTTTCCATTCAGGGGCCGAGCACGGCTGTTCCCTTTCAGTCCCCCATTAGTGGCCGGGTAATGAAGGCGAATGTAATTAGGGAGAAATAGGGGCAGTGGCCACGGGTAGAAGTGGGCACAGGGGTTTTGGGGTGGATGGATGGGGCAAGAAATGAGAAATCTGGGGAGATTTAGTGTGGGTTTAGCCCCTCTTCAGGGCGAAAAAACCCATCTCGGTGAAAATACTGAGGGAGGCTGCAGTAGGGAAAGTTTTAAATCTTCCTGTGTGGGGAGAGGGAGGTCCAGGACATCCCAGCCTGTGAGGGTCAGGGGACAGCATCCCTGCCCGGGCTGTCCCATCCCCACAAGTGCCCGGTGTATGTTTTCCCTCTTAGGCTGAGTCTTTGACAGTTTGGGTTTATTTGAGATGCTTTCACCTTTGTTGCCTTCCTGCACGCCAGGGTTTGGGTGGGAACCCTGCATCCCACAGTCCGAGGCCACGGCATGGCCAGCCAGTGCCAATATGGCCCCCTGGGAAAGAGGAACCCTCTCTCTTTCTCTCTTCATCGTCCTCTTCTTCTTCATCATCTTCTCTGCTTCAATGTTCCTCTCCTGAGATGCAGGGCTGAGCATGGGCTCCCCTGATCCCCCATTCTGGGGCTGCTGCATTCCCCTGGAGCAGATCCATGTCCCCCAGTGCTTGCAGGGCAGCTGGGCAGAGCTGATTGTCACTGCCAGCCTTCCCCTCGCTGCAGCCATTGCAACAGCAACTGGTTTTTAATAAACGTCCCAAATCCCCCCATTTTGGCTGCAGCTTGCTGCACTGTGGCTGGAGGGATTGGCTTTTCCATGGGGACAAGAAGGTGATGGGCTGTGGAACAGTCTGGGTTGCTCAGGGACGTGGAAGCCTCTCATCCCTTTTACAGCATCTTCGTGGTGATCCCCAGAATCCCAGCCCTTCGCCCTGCCCCTTTCTTTTTTGGGGAAGAAAAGTGGCATGGAAAACACAGTCGGATGGGTGGAGAGAACCTCAGCTTCAAGGATTCACTGACCATTCATTGGTGTATTTGGGGCAAGGGCTTGGTGAGGAACTGGGGTCACCAGCCCTGGGTGTGGTGGCACAATCCTGGCACCACCCCAATATCCCTGAACCCCCTTTGATCCCCTTAGATGGACTCAGCAATGCCCTGAGCAGGATTCACCTTTTCGGGGATTCTCAGGGACCTGGCTGGGCTGTGGCTGGGGGGAAGGAGACCCCAAAGCCCTCTGAGCTGGGGTTTGCCAGCTTGGTTCAGGACTGGTGTTGCAGGAGCTGTTTCCACCTATCTTTTTGGTCTCGTGTTGTTTGCAGAGATGGGGGGGGACACGAAGGCAGTGTTTGAGGCTCAGAGGAGCTCACATATTTGGGATCCTCAGGGTTGGGCAAATCCCTGAGGTCTCAGTGAGAGTCTGGCTCAGGGTTTGGCCACAGTGGTGGCCCAAGGTTTCCCCTCCCGTAGGAGAATTGAGCTGGTTTGTTTTATTTCTCCTTTCTCTGGCTCTGTCTCTGTCTCTCCTCCTTCTCTCGCTCTTTCTTTCTCTCTTGCATTTTTGTGAATCTAATGATGCACTTATATTGCCCCGCTTTTCCCTTCTCTTCATACCTTACCTACTAAAGGAGGAAATGCCACTTTTTTGGTAAGTGGATGTTAACCAAGAGGGACTTAAAAAAAAAAACATATAATGGAAAAAATAAAAAAAAAAAAGGAAGCAGAAAGCGAAGTCTGTGTTGAGTGCTGATGAGGACTTAGCAGTTCCCTGCAGAGTCACAGCTAACAGCTCAATGCGTGTCCCAGGAAGAGCTCAGAGACATTCGTTTATCTCAGTAACGAGGACATTTGTGAAGTTTTGCTTTGTTTTTTATTTATTTATCTTAATTTTTTAAAAAATTTGATTTTATTTGGATGGTTTTTCTTCTTTCTTTTTTGTTGGTTTCTTTTATGCCTTCTCGCCCCCCAGCCCCCTCCCCTGCCTTGCCCTCCATTGTCGCTCTGTGCCGTTTTTTCCTCGTTTCTGGATTTGTTTTAAGCCGAAAGCCGTACTATCGATAAAAACTACACGTATTGGAACATATATTTCTATATATGTGCATGCCTCTGTGTGAGCAGACCCCATCACCTCCAGCCCCCTTTGGTTCGACCCTTTCCCCTCGGTTCAGTCTGATTTACTCTCCCCCACCGCCCCACCCTCCCTCCTCTCATCTTTTCTATTTTATTTCCTTATCTAACCCCCCCCGCCCCCCCATTTTCCTTCCTTCGTTTGGGTTTTATCCCCCTTTTCCCTTCCCCTTTCTTGGTCGGGGCGGGTGGGGACCAGGGTTTGCTTTATCCCCTCTCCAGGTGTTTTTGGGGGGTTGGTTCTTTCCCTTCGAGCTCTCCCTCCCCGACGACTTGGGGCTTTCTTGGATTTATTTATTTTCCTCCCACCCCACCCCTTCCTTTGGGTTTTTATTACGATTTAAGTTGAGTTCTATTATTTTGGCGTTTTGCATGCGGAGGTTTGCATGACCCACGTTGTTGAGGGCGAGAGGAAGGTGCAGAGTAGCGTCTGTGTAGCCTGCCTTATGCGATGTGCATTGACGTTGTGATCTGCGCCTCCGGCCCGGCGCCCCCCGTTAAAATCCCCTTTCTCCTTCTTTCTTGTCTTCTTCCTTCCCTCTCTCTCTCTCTCTCTCTCTCTCTCTCTATCCCCCCTTGCCAGAGGCCGGTCTCGGCGTCCCCCTCTCCGCGGGCTCACGGCAGGACGGAGCCGCCGTCCCCCCGCACCCGGGGGAGCCGACACGGCGCTCGCAGCCCCCGGTCGCCCACGCCGGAGCGGGCCAAGCACGGCCACCGGCATCGCTCCCGCAGTGCCTCGCCGCCGTCCCGACACCGCGGCCAGAGCAAGGGGCGGCCCCCGGCCCCTCGGGAGCCGCCGCCGCCTCCGCTCAGCCCCGCCGGCTACAGCAGCGACTCGGAGGGCTCGGCCGGCTCCCACCCCTACCACCCACCGGTCGGCCCCGACAGGAACCACGGCGCGCACGGCAAGAAGTAAGGGAGTTCCCGGGATGGGGTCCTGTCATCCCTGTCAGGATATGGGAGCTGGGTTGGGATGTTTGGGGTGCAACTCTTTTTGGGCACCTTAAATCCATCCAGGCAAAGCCCTGGGGGCTAAAATGGGGAGCGGGGCTGGGTTGGGATGCTCGAGGGGTGTGGGTGGGAATAAGGATGGGACAGGGACGGGGATGGCAATGAGGAGGAGTTGGCGATGAGAATGGGGATGGGGACAGACTCGGAGATGGTGACAGGGAAGGGCTGTGCTTGGGGATAGGAAAGAGCCACAGCGGGTCAGTGCTAGCACATTGTGGGAAGGGTCATCCCTGCAAGGGATTATCCCACTGCGGAGGGCAGTGCCTGGATGGCAGCATGGGATTACAGCATCCCACAGGATGCAGGATCCCAAGCAAATGAAAGCCCTGTACTTTACAGTCAGGGGTGTAGCCCAGTCAAAAACAGGCGTCATGTACCTACATGGGAACCATGTCACGTTCCTTATGAGAACCTGGGGTGCTGGCTGCTGTGGGGGCACCCTGCCAGCCAGGACAAGGTGTGAGGCGGTGCTGGGATCTGCCTTCACAGGGTGAAGGAGCGGCACCACCGGGGCCGGCCCAACAGCAGCTCGGAATCGTCAGCCAAGCACTCCCGGCACGCGTCGGAGCGGAGGAAGAGCCCGTCCCGCAGCCCGGGCCAGCGCAGCAGCTCCTGGAGCTCCAGCGGCTCCCTCTCCAAGTCCCGCTCCCGCTCCCGGGAGAAGAGAGCAGGACGCAGCCGCTCCCGCTCGCCCTCGCCGAAAAAGCCAGCCAGCAGGTCAGGCCCCGGGGGACAGAGGCACGGGGACACCGCGGGTGCCAGCACTGGGCTCAGAGAGCGTCGCGGCTAGGGGTGGTCCCAACTGCCCTGGGACTCGGGGAGGGGTCGCAAGTCATTGTTGGTCACGCTGGAAACGCCGGCCCCAGGTGGGAGTGTCATCCATGCAGGGAACTGCTGTCACAGGGTGTCCCTGCGTCCGCGCGGGACCCCAGCCCATTCCCTGACCATCCTCCTCCTCCTTCCCGGGGTGTAGAGAGAAGGACAACGAGCCGCGAACACGTCATGGTGATCCCGATCCCGCCCGCCCTCGGCGCCGCTCCAGGAGCTATTCCCCCATCAGAAAGCGGAGACGTGACTCCCCAAGTTTCATGGAGCCGAGGAGGATCACCAGGTGGGTCCTGGCATGTGGCAAAGGCTCTGCCACGGCCACTGCCACATCCCGAGGCTGAGCTCTGCTGCCAGCTGACCCCAAAGGGTGCGTGGGTGGGCAGAGGGATGGATGGATGGATGGATGGATGGATGGATGGATGGATGGATGGATGGATGGATGATGGATGGATGATGGATGGATGATGGATGGATGGATGGATGAATGGATGGATGGATGGATGAGGGATGGATGAGGGATGGATGGATGCACAGACAGACAACTGCAGCTCTGTGGATGCACAGACAGTCCTGAGGATGACTGTGTGAATCAGCTGGCCCAGACAGATGGGCAACCAGACTGCCTCCAATACTGTGACCTTCTGATCTCTTCCTATTTCGGGCATGAAAACAGGAATTAATTTTAATCCGCCTGTGCATATTCCAGCAATACGCACATCCACAATCACATCTCTCCCACCCTCCAGAAGCTGGTTTCTCCTCCTTGGGATCCTATTGCCTCAGGATCCTGAGCTGTAAGACAGGCAATATTTCTTGCCAGACGAAACACTGTGTGCATATGTAGCACCTCGTTAAGATTCAGCACTGGCGGCGGGGCCGTGCCGAGCCGAGATTACCTCCTTCCTGACCTATTTGTCTCTTCCACTATCAGCTGGGAGATCGGGGGGATGGGGGGGGGGGGGGGGGGGGGTGGGAGGGCTGGATTTTCAGAAATCAGCTCTGCCTCTCTGTGGGAGGGATTTTATTTTGCCTGGGCAGGACTGGATTTGTCAGGAGAGAGGACAGGAGAAAGGACAGGAGGAACACTGCAGAGCCCAAGTGTCAGAGCTCCCCACAGTTCTCCCTGATGGATGCCCTGGAAAGAGAATAGGCTGGGAAAGCTGCTCCCAGCCCAGCCCAGTTGCCACTGTCTGATTTTCCATCCCTTCTGCTCCACCCTGGTTTTTCTCAGGATGTCTCCAAGGAGGTGGCAGGGCTCGGCTGGAGAACGCAGTCCATGGGCCTTGTGGGGACTGTTCACTCCATCCCCATGACCATCCTTGGGATGGATGTGGATGGCAGACCCCACTCCACTCAGGGTTCAGGATGAGCAGAGCCATTTCTGTGAAGATGCTGTGGGGAGGGGGCAGCCAGGGAAACAACCCCAGCTCCCCTTGCCTGCCCCATAGCTCAGCCAGAAGCTCCAGGGCTTTTCTTTGCCCTCTTGCCCTGTCCTCAGTTCCCATCACGCCCCTCCACCATGTGGTCCTACCTCAGTGATGCCAACTTCTTTTCCATTTCATCCCAAGGTCCCTCCCGGAGAGCATCGCCGCCAGCCTGGCTCCCAGGGTAACCTTTCCCCTTCCTCCTCCTCTTCCTCCTGGACCCCTCTGTGTCTCCTCACAACATAAGATGCCCTCGGCACCCAGCCACTCTCTAGTCCCACTAACACCAGGCTGGGAGAAGGGACAAGGGGCCGACTCCTGATGTCGCTGCCCCCTATGTCCCCCGACCCCACTGTCCTCGCGCTGCCCGTGTCCCTCCTCATCCTCAGGCGCCAGCGGGCCGCAGCTCGCCTCCCGCTAATCCCAAACGTCTCTTTTTCAGCAGCTTTCAATCTTTGGTGTCTGGGAAACACAAAAGCCACATTAACCTGCTCACTTTCTGCCCTCGACGCTGCCTAATCCAGGACTAACACCCCGGGGGAGGGGGCTGGGGAGGACGAGAGGGATGGATTGGAAGGGGAAGTGATGCCGGGTGGCCTCATCCTGACACCCCGCAGCCGATCTGAGCCCGGCCGCTGGGACGCTTGGCTTCCCTTGGTGGATGCTTGGCCATGACGGGGGTTCAGCGCCGGACCCCCTTTCTCCGAGCGGCCTCCGGGGTCCTGACTCAGCTTCCCTTTTCCATTTGCAGCGCCCGCAAGCGTCCCATCCCCTACTACCGGCCCAGCCCCTCGTCCTCCAGCTCTCTGAGCACTTACTCGTACAGCCGGAGCCGCAGCCGCAGCTACGACAGCTACAGCTCCAGCCGCAGCCGCAGCCGGACTCGCAGCCCCCCCAGCCGCTCCCGCAGCCCCCCCAGCCGCAGCCCCAGCTACAACAGCCGCAGCAGCTCGGAGAGCGCCGGCTTCTGAGCCCCCCCGGCACCCGGCCGCAGCTCCCCGACAACCCAGCTCTGCCCCCTCCATGCCACCAGACGGGACGGGACCACGGGGGAGGTGGAAAGGAGCCGGGGGATGCTAAGGATGGACCTGGCAGCGGGGGGAAAAGCACGGACTGGAGCTCAAATGGGTCCTTGGAACGCCCTGGGAGGGAGTGGTTCCCCTCCCCCCCCACTCCGGGGTGTTTTGGGGTCGGGATGGGGAAGGGGAGGATATCTTCTTATTTCTGGGAGTGCCGGGATGGGGCGGGTGGGGTGGGCGAGCACAGAGCGAGGGAACAAATGCTCTGCAGAGACCTTGGGGCCAATGGGTGGGGGTGGCTGGGGGCACCCCCGACCCCCATCTCCTGTGCTTTTTTGGTTTGGTTTGACTGCTTTTTAGCACAAGAGCATCCCGGGGAGGTGGGTGGGTTGGCGGGGAGAACAGGCTCAGCTGGAGGGTGTGATGCTAACCGGAGGTGAGCAAGACCCTGTTTTCCCCAGCGAAGTTGTCCCCAGGGTGTCTTGGGGGACAGGGGCACTGCAAAACATTTTGAGGTCTCCCCAGACCTGAGCACACGCCGAGCCATGGATGAACAAAGCCGGCAGCACCTGCAATCTCTTCCTAATCGAGGAGATCCAGGGAACAGCCCAGCTCGTCCCAGCTCAGGAGCCGGCCCTGGCACTCACCCACCCCACCCAGGTTGGGGTGCACCGAGCTGTCACCCCCGGGAGGAGGGAACTGCAGGACCTGGGGCTGGGCAGAGGGTTTTCCACTCCTGGGGTTGCATCCAGCCACCCTCTGGCATCGGCATGGCCTCCGTCTGCAGCCCCCAGTCCCCTCCTGCTCTGGGGCAATGTAGCTGCTTTTAAAACTGAATTATGGGAAGAGAGAGGCAGGAGGGTCCCGGGCTTGGCCGCAGCCCGGTTTTTGCAGGATTTTGCTGATTTCCACCCCCCCCCCCCCCAAAAAAAAAAAAAAAAGTCCCCCAGGTGCTGAGGACAGTCATGGGCCCCCGGGGTGGTTGATGTTTAATCCCGGTGGCCCTGCGTTTTCCGGACGGCTGGAACAGGACAATGGGGGTGAGCCTCCCTGGGTGGGAGAGCAGCTGCCCGGATTAACCCGCTGGCCCTGGATGTAAAGCCAGGCTTTGGCCATCCCGTTTGGCGCTGGTTTCCAGCCAGCCGGGATTGGGAGGATCCTTTGGAGTCCAGCTCAGCCTCGTTAGCCGTGGCCTGATAAACCAGAGGACCCGAGAGGGCAGAAATGGGAGCGAAGGGACACTTCAGGGTCGGCTTTCCAAACCTGACATGTCGAGGTTCAGCCAGAGGCTGAGGATTCACCAGCCCTTGGAGAAAAATCCCAGGAGCTGGGCAGTGATGGGTACCAGTCCCTGGGTGTCCCAGCCACCCGCTGGCAAAGACACCTGAACAAGCAGAGGTGTTAGAAATGGGGTAAACAGGTAAGGTGGGGACACACTCCTGGCACTCCATGGTGAAGCTTGTCCCCGCGTGCCAGCCCCGGGCAGGGTGGCAGCTCTGGATGCGACTGTGGCAGGAGGAGGAGACAAAGGGTCCTGCTCTCCTGGAGCCTGGGGAGATGAAGGACATGAGTTCCCCCAGCATCCCTACAAACCCTGAGCCATGCGCTCCAAAAACCATCCCAGCAATTCCAGAGGCTGCCTCACAGCCCCCGTCTCTCCCATCACCCCACGGAAAGCTCAGACTGACCGCTGGACCCCCAATCCTGCTGGGATATGGGGGAATCCCCTGAGAACATCCGAACCCAAGCCAGCAGCGGGGGATTTTCCCAGCGGCCGCAGCCCCAGCCCTGCAGCCCCCGTGGGGCTGCGGCTCCCAAAAACCCGAGACCCGACTGCAGCGGCGCCGCGGACCAGCCAGCACATCAGGGAAAAATTCCAGTCTTCCTCTTTTACAGTCTCTGTCTCCTGCCGCGGAGGGAGCCAACTGGAACAAATACTCTGTAGAAATACTTCAGTATTTTCCTGTCGCGCGTGCGCTCTCTCTCTGGGTTGTGAGTACAGCTGTAGATGCCGTGAGCTGGTGCAATTATAATAAATATACAGTATATATTGTAAATGACTCTGCTGGGCACTGAGAGGTTTCTTCCTGCCGGGAGCACGGCAGGGTTATCCTACTCCCTTAGTCCGGCTCCCTGTGGATCCATCCTGCTCTTCCCTCTGGCTCCATGTGGAGCAGCGCCGGGAGTTTTCTGTCTGATCCCACCGAGGATCCTGCTGTGTGTGTGGAACCCTCTGCATCCTCCCTGGCTCCTTGCAATCCTCCTGGCTCCCTGCATCCTTCCCTGCGTCACTCCCACTTGCCCACCAGCTCCCATCCATCCTGCCTGCATCCCTCCCTGCACCCTTACTGCATCCCTGCATCCCTCCCCACATCCCGGCATCTCTCCCTACATCCCTCCCATTTGCCTGCATCTCTCCCACCCATTCCATACATACCTCCCGCATCCCTCTCCCGACTCCTCCCATCCTTCCCTGCTCCTCCCTGCGTTCCTGTCTGTATCCCTCTCGTTTCCCTCATCCCTTCCTGCATTCCCGCCTACAACCCTTCCATTCCTCCCTGCGTCCCTTCTCTGTTCCCTCCCCTCCCTCCCAGCATCCCTCCCTGCATCTTGCTTTGCATCCTTCCCTGCGTTACCTCCATTTCCCTGCATCCTTCCTTGCATCCCTGCCTGCATCTCTCCCCTTCCTCCCACATCCCTCTCGTTTCCCCGCATCTCTCCCACTCCCTCCTCTCCGCAGTGCCCCGTCTTCCCCTGGTCCCCCCCCCCAGCCTGCTGCAGCCCCTAGGGGTGATGTGGGGCGTCACAAGATGCAGCCCCCAGCCCCACATGGCTCACCTCCCCACAGCCCCTTCCTCCTCAATGCCATTCCAGACTCAGCACTGGGCTCTGCTCTACCCCCAGATTTCCTGCAGCTGCATCCCCCTCACACTCCTGGAAGTCATTAATTCATGCACTGAGTGTGTCAGGGCTCAGCTGCAACTTACCTCCCATCCGTGATCTCCGAGGCAAATCTGGGGACAGAAGGGAACTGGGCAGAGGTGTTGGGTCCCAGAGCTGCTAGGATTGCAGGGCTGGAAAATAGCCCTTCCCAGGGTGGGAGCTTGGGGTCTGGCCCCAGATGGGAATCCCTTCCTGGGTGCCAGGTGTGTGGAGAGACTTGTTAGATGAGAAGATGCTGCCCCTTCCAGCCCCCAGTCCCCTCCAGTTCCTCTGCCCCCCCCAGAGCCCCCCAACCTCATTATCACAATCAGCCCCCTAGTCCCACTGGCCCCCATCAGGTCCTGTAAGCCCCCACCAAGCCCTACAGGTCCTATTGGCCCCCAATACCCTCACCAGCCCCAAGGACTTCAGGGACCCCCACTAATTGGGACTGGAGCAGCCCAGCTTGGTACTGGGGTTTCCTACCACAGTGCTGAGCACTGGAGCCACTGGAGTTCCAGAGGGCTGGGGGGGGGGCTCCAGAAGGTTCTGGCTGGTGGTGACCAGGGGCTGGGGGGGGCTCCAGAAGGTTCTGGCTGGTGGTGACCAGGGGCTGGGGGGTTCCAGAACCTTCTGGCTGGTGGTGACACGGTGCAGGGCCACTCACACCCTCCTGCACTGACTCATCTCGCCGTTCCCGTTCCCGAGGTGCTGGCCCAGCCCCAGGCTCCTTCTCACGCTGCCACGGGGCCGCATCCTGGGGATTGTTTTCCGGGCAGGCAGGCGGGAGAGGCCGGGAGCCACTCCAAGGGCCATCCATCACTCCCAACCAGGCCAAGCCTCTCACGATGACAGGAGGACGGACATTTCCTTGGCAGGGGGGACCCGGAGGCTGCCAGCCCCCTCCCGCACACCCACCCACTGCGGCTGCGTGTGGCCGCCCCAACCCCGGGCAAGTTTCTCGTCCCTTCCCCGGGGCTGCCGCAATTTCCATTAATAGCCAGCTGAGCAGCCTGGCTAAAAATAACCCCGGGCCCTCTTCATAAGGCCCCGCTGGCCGCCCCCCCCCAGCAGCCCCACACGCCATGGCCGAGCGCCGCGTCCCCTTCACCTTCCTGCGCAGCCCCAGCTGGGACCCCTTCCGCGACTGGTACCATGGCAGCCGCCTCTTCGACCAGTCCTTTGGGATGCCGCACATCCCCGAGGATTGGTACAAGTGGCCCAGCGGCAGCGCCTGGCCGGGATATTTCCGCCTGCTGCCCCGGGAGAGCGCCCTGATGCCGGCGCCCGGCTCGCCCTTCGGCCAGGCGCTGAGCCGCCAGCTCAGCAGCGGCATCTCCGAGATCCGCCAGACCGCCGACAGCTGGAAGGTCACCTTGGATGTCAACCACTTCGCACCTGAGGAGCTGGTGGTCAAGACCAAGGATAATATCGTGGAGATAACCGGTGGGTGCTGGGCTGGGGCTCTGAGGGGTCCTCCGGGATGGGGAAGCTGCTGCCCTGGAGCTTGCTGGGGGGAAAAGGGGTGGAATAAGGGATGGGAAGTAAGGGAAGGAAAAGGGAGAGGAGAGGAGAGGCCTAGCACTACAGCTCAATCTCAGGGTGCACTCAGGTGCAGAGACCCCCAGCCCCATACATTGACCCCTTGCTGCTGTTCTGGAAGGACACAGGGAGGGACCCCCTGGCTGGAGCTGCAGAGGGTCCCGGGGGTGATGTGGGGTGTCACAAGCCCCACAGCACCCTGGATGCTGTGACAAAGCCCAGATCTGTGGCATGAGGCCAAGATATCCTTCCTGCTGGATGAGGGGAGCCTGCAAGGAAAGGGGGGAATTCCCCAGCCAGATGAATTCTGTTTGCAGCCCCAGGGAGAGGAGGGTGCTCAGTCTCCAGCCCTGCCAAGGTGTGCGGCAAGCTGGACACTGCTGGGCCCCTTTGGCCACCCCCAGCTCCTGGCACTGCACTTTCCTCTGCTTAAATTTGGGGGATGCACGCCGAGTGGCCCTGCAGACCCCCATGTTGCTCCAGGCTGATATTATGGCAAAAACCCCAGGATGGGCAGAACCAGCCCCTCACAAGTGTTGGGGTGGGGCAGGAAGGTTCCCACCCAGCCAGTCCCTTCCCAGCACCGAGTGGTTTTGTTTCCTTCCAGGCAAACACGAGGAGAAGCAGGATGAACACGGCTTCATCTCCAGGTGCTTCACCCGAAAATACACGTAAGTACCAGGGAGGAGGGGAGACACCTGATGCAGCTCCCTGATGTCTCTGGGGATGTTTTCCCACCCACCCACACCCTCCAAAGCCCACTGACCAAATCGGGAATGCTGCTCAGCCAAACTGGGAGTGGGAGAAGCAGCAATTTGGGGCTGAACATTGCATCCCTTGGGTTGGTGCTGCCCCCTTACCTCTCCCTCCCCTTCCCTCCCAGCCTTCCCCCTGGCGTCGAAGCCACGGCCGTGCGGTCCTCGCTGTCTCCCGATGGAATGCTGACGGTGGAGGCCCCCCTGCCCAAACCTGCCATCCAGTCTGCCGAAATCACCATCCCCGTCACCGTGGAGAGCCAAGCCAAGGAGCCGGCCAAGAAATAGGCGGCACCGTGGAGGAGGAGACGGAGGAGGAGGAAGAGGAGAAGCCGCCGATGTGCCCCCCGCCCCCAGCTGCCCCCTCACACCCACCCCCCTTTTTACTGTTGATTTTGTACTCGCCCTGCCACTGAGTGCCTTGAATAAATGTGAAGGAAACGACAGAATCAGCCGGAATAAAAGCTGGTGAAAGAAACCTGTCCTTATGCCGTGTCTGCCCCCCGGCACCACCATTCCTGCTGGGAGATGCACCGGGACCAGAGCCCCGGGATGGGGCTGCCTGGGGCCAAGGATCCAGCAGGAAACTGTCCCCGAGCCCTTATCCCGAGCCCTGCCCCCAAGCACTTGGGGTCTGTAACCCTGGGTTCCACAACCCGGGTGTTCTCATCCCAAGTCTTCACAACCTGGCCTCAGCACCCTTGGGTTAGTGTCCCAGAGCTCCACACCCTGAGTCTCCCTGTCCTGGATATCTCACACCTGGGTCTCCTACACCTCAGCTCTCCATATCCACCTCCAGCATTCTGGGAGTTTACATCCCAGATCTCCAGCATCTTTGGTGTTCACATGCCAGGTCTTCAACATCCCTGGCTCAGCAGTTTGGCTCCCAGTTTTCCACAATCTGGGTCTCCTGCATCCCAAGTGTCTCCACTCCCAGATCTCAGCACAGTCAGTCTCCTCATCCCTGCTCTCCCACACTCAGGGTCTCCACCTGCCCTATAAGAATATCTGGGGTCTTGTCACCCCAGTGTCACTATCCTGCGATGTTGCACCCCTGAGAAACAAGTTCAAAAACACCCCCTGTGGGTCAGATGTTAAATAGGGGCTGTGTGGATAAGAACCCATCCCAGCAGTGCAGCCCCTTGAGCCTCAGCCCTGCCCCCCAATGCTTCCCTTCTTTCCATCCCGTTGTCTGAGGGGCTGGGTTGGGGGTTCAGCTCAGGAGCTGCAGCCCCCCCTGGGGGAATGAAGAGGGAGGGTGTTGAGGTCCGGGTGCCATTTGGCCCTGGCTGGCCCCGTGTCCCCTGTGCCCTCCATGCCCCCGAGTGCCTGGGCAGGACTGGCCCTACATGGCCGAGGTCAGGCCCACGGCTTCGATGTCCCCTGATGTTCCCTGATCCATCAAATCCCACTAATCCTCCCTGAGTCATCCTGCTGGCAGACGGTGACCTGGGAGGAATCCTGCAGCTGCGAGGCCCCTCTCCGAGCTCGGGGGGCTCCACGTGCCCCCTGAGCCCCTGTCCCCACCCCCTCTGCCCGGCAGTCTCGGGTGTGATGAGTTTGGCAGGTCTCAGGCAGATACTGGGGATCAATTCCTGATCCCGGTGATCAATTCCTGCTGCCGGGGGTCACGCCTGTGCTTGGGGGGGGAGGGTTCCCGTGAGTCAGGGTGTGAGGCTTCTTTAGCCCAAGCCTGACTCCAGGGGAAGAAGCCCCCGCGGAGCATCCCCGGCCCCCTCCCCTCTCCTGCGGCCACACCACGGCGACTTTCGCTTCCCGAAAAACGCCGAGCCGGGGGTGGAGGCTGCGGCAGCGCCACGGCTCTGGGATGGGGGTCGGGGTGTCCCTCCCTGTGCGGGGCTGCTCGGCGAGCCCCCCCAACCCCTCCTTGCCAAGACTCAGGGGCTGTTCCCAGCCCTTCCCGGGGGTGTCGGTCCTGCAGCCCCGGATCCCTCGCAGGGCGCGTGAGTCAAGGCGCATTTTCTGTTTATAGTTTCCCGGGGAGGGGAGTATTTTTACAGCGTGAGTCACCGCGCGTGTGGCTGCGAGCGGAAAACCATCGGGCAGGGAGGGAGGTGGGGAAAGACGGAGGTGGGGAAGCACCCACCCAGCCACTCCTGAACCCACGGGACCCTCCCCACGGCTCCCACCGCCCCGCAGGACACTCGCCTGTGCCCCGCGGTGAATCCCCAAGCCGCAGGGATGCGGATCCTCAGCAGCAGCAGAAGGGAGGTGGCTCCAGGAGCAGAGTCCAGGCCGTTCCCGAGCCTCCCCCCGTCCCACGAAGCCCCCCAGAAAGTCGAGACAGGCGATAACAATTAAGCAGCGCTGACGTCAGATCTGTAAGTTTATTTGCTCAATGTACGACGGCTACATAATGACTCACATTCATGATATTCCATCACTGAGGAAAAACTGCTAAGAATGGTCCGTGTGTGAAATAATTCCTTACAGAAACACGGAGTTGGAAAAATAATCACTGATTAGACCTTAAAAATAGTTCACTGCATAACATGACAAAAAGCACAAACAAAGGCTCATTCAAAGAACACAGTCATTGTTCTCCTACACTGTAATAGTTATAATTTCACCATGACGAACACCAGACATTAAGATTAAGCTAACACTGGTGTTTTCTTTTGCTTTTTTTTTTCCTTTTTAAAAACAAAATCATATATAATTGCATGTCACTATAGCAACATCCATAACAGATCAGTTTGTTACGATCACTATTTGGTAGAGCAAACTTTACCCCCGAAAAAAAAAAGGAAAGAAAAATAAATTAAAAAACTTTAAAAAATTTTTGAAGACTATTTTGTCATAGGAATACATAACATCTACAGTATAAGTTAATAAATTTCAAGCTACTGTATAGAAATACGACACTAGCATGCACAATATTGTATCAATAGAGTAATGGAGCAGTAATCATTTCACTGGAGAGACAGTATCATAGGCAAGTGCATCTCTTAAAAAATGAAAGAAACCATTCAAGCTGCTTAAAAATCAAGTCCCTGACCCCCACTCCGTTTTTAGCCCTCTTGTGCCATCTCTCCTGCATAAGTTTCCTAAAGCAGCCAGAGCAAAAAGCCAAAAAGAGTAGCAATTATTTGGGAAAAAAAAAAAAAAATACAGGTTTTGTAATTCCAGTAAATCACTTCCAAATTATACAGCTGGGACAACACTGCTCACGGGACACGATGAGAGAGAGGGAGGTCAGGAGCCTGAAAGCATCTCCCGGTCCCGGCACGCACCGGCACCGCACACCCCTCGCCGCGGGATTCTGCACCCCGAATTCCCGGGGGGAGACTTGGAGCAGGGGGAACCCCGGCCTAAAGAAAAGCCGTGCCGGGGCAGGGCTGGGGCTGAGGCACTCCCGGGCAGGGGGCTCGGGGCCGGCGGGAGGGGCTGCAGCCGTGTCCGTGCCCCCCGGGCCCCGGCAGAGGGAGCGGTGCCGTGTGCGGCTGGCTCTCAAAGGGACGGGGAAAGCCTGGTTCCAAAATCAGCATCACAATCGCAATAAGGAATTAAAGCACGAGCGCGGTTTCTCCTCACTGCGCAGCGCTGGGGGAAGCGCTGCAGGGCGCAGCGCTCCCAGCAGTGAACCTCCAACAACCATGGAAAAAAAAAAATCAAAATTAAAGCTAAATTTACTCAAAATGGGGTAAATATTACCTGCTAAGAAACTCAGATGCCCCGACTCCCACCCCCGGCCGGATCAGACAGACTCGGAAAAGATTTTGCTAAGAAGAGAACTAAGTTCCTGGGCTCCCGATGGTGGATAGAAATGTCTATGATTGTAGCCCTTCCCTTGAGGAATTTCTCTACCAAATTAGTGTCTAAGCTCCTGAAGTTCACTCATTACACCACAAGCTTCCCCAGGAGAAAGGAAAATGCACCCGGCTTCCCTGGTGACAAACAAGGGAGCCCTGGGTGCCGGAGATCTGCTGACAAACCTCATGGTACAGTGGGAGAAAGTCAGGCAGAGTGAAATGGCAGTGCAATCCCTGAGGAAGCAGCTGTGGCACCTTAAATCAGGATGGTCTTTTGAAATACCAAACACAGTACATGACATACAGACCTGAATGCTCTTTTTTTTTAAATTTTTTTTATTGTTTTTTATTTAAGTGGCATTTTTAAGTTTAAACACTTCCCCCTTTGTCTAATTAAGTTCTTAAACCTTTTGCTGTGGACTTAAAATAGTTGAAACAGCCGCTAGCCAAGCACCTGTTAAGCTGTTGACCAAAAAACTAGAGCAGCTTTGATGTTCCTCGGGCGGGCGGTCTTCTTGCCTTGGGCGACACAGAATAGCTAAAGCCAGTCCACAGGCGAGGACTGCTCAGGAAGGCAAGCCAAAAGAACTAGCAAAAGAAAGAAAAACAGACAATCAAAGGCTTGATGTCATATGGCTGTAATGTAGAAATACTGTAAACTGCAATTTAGTGTTAATACTGTAAGCTACCCTAATAAATATCTCAACCAAAAAACAAAGAAAGAGAAAAAGAAGAACAAAAAAAGAAGAAGAAAAAAAAAAAGATTGGATGGCCTAAATCCCAGGGCTTTGCGAGCCCCAAATTCTTTAGTTTTGTTGGTTTTATTTTTAATTCCTTCTCAATTTGGGGATTTGCAGCTGGGCCCTGGCAGGCAGAGCGCTGCAGAGAGAGGCCCCGCGACGTGGTGTGGGCACACGGCACCTGGGCTGCGGAAACAAACGCTCGAAGCCTTACTGGAACCACAGAACTTCCTTTTTTTTTTTTTTTTAAATGTTTTTTTTTTTTTTTTTGCGTTGCTTTCCTTAAAAACGAGGGCCGTTCCATCCACGCAAATTCGTCTTAAAACCCTTTTTTTATTTCTAGCAATAAAGTTAAATTAAAGACAGCTCCACTTGTATTAATAATCTACAGAACAGTCCATATGCCAGTGAGGCTGCTATTCCATACCAGCACAGCCAGCCTGACTTCCACTAGTGGTGTTTTGGCAAAAATGTCAACGAGGCAATCAAAGACAGGTTGTGGGGGGCCTCCCTGGGAAGGTGTCCCCTCCCTTTCCCTCCCCCACCCCGGACCCCCCCCCACTCGTGGGAAAAAAATAAAGACTGCAGTAGTTAGCATCAGCGTGCGGCTGCCAGTCCATCGGGGGGGTCTAGTTGTTGCCTTCTCCGCCGTCGTCGTCTTGCTGATCGCTCGTCCAGAGCGTTAGGTTGTCACGAAGGAGCTGCATGATGAGCGTTGAGTCCTTGTAGGAGTCCTCGTTGAGGGTGTCCAGCTCGGCAATGGCATCGTCGAAGGCCGTCTTGGCCAGGTGGCAGGCCTGCTCCGGCGCGTTCTGGATCTCGTAGTAGAAAACCGAGTAGTTAAGCGCCAGCCCGAGCCGGATGGGGTGGGTGGGCTGCATGTGCTCCTTGCTGATCTCATGGGCTTCGCTATAGGCCTTCTCCGAAGACTCCACCACGGTCGCCCTCTTCTCCCCGGTGGCCACCTCGGCCAGGTAGCGGTAATAGTCCCCTTTCATCTTCAGGTAGAAGACTTTGCTCTCGTACTGCGTCTCGCTGCAGTTCTTGATCAGGTAGTTGTCCAGCAGGCTCAGCACATCCTGGCACACCGCTTCCAACTCCTTCTCGATCTTCTCGCGGTAGGCACGGACCATCTCGATCTTCTTCTCGTTCCCGTCCGCAGAGGTCTTCTGCTCGATGCTGCTGATGACTCGCCAGGACGAGCGCCTCGCCCCCACCACGTTCTTGTAGGCCACGGACAACAGGTTCCTCTCTTCGTTGGACAGGGGCTCGTTCAGCTCCGTCACCTGCACAGAGAGAGCGGGAGAGAAAAGAGACATTTGGTTTAAGCCCCAGCTGTTTGTCATTGCCATCACACCTTTGGGTGTTCCTGTGAATCTCTAGAAAGAGGCAGGAGGAGGCGGTCGGCTCGCAAAGTCCTGCTCTGTCATCCAGCTCCGGCTCTGCTCCCATCCCGGAAGAAGCCAGCTGGGAAATCATGCTGTGGTCCAGACCCACAACAAAAGGAGCAGGAGTTGGGTTTTATTTGAGAAATCGGCACGTTCCAGAATGAGAAAAATCTTCTAGGAAAGAGATGCCTTTCACCTGTAGGATGAGAGATGGGCTCGGTGATGTAGGGGAGAGGAATACTCAAAGCAAGAGGGAGGAGGTGGTCCAGGGTTATGAGCTACCTGCATGGATTACCACCACCAGAACTACATGATGTTCATCTTTTCCACGTCCCACGAGCATGGGGCATGCTTCAGAGATACCCAAAGAATCTCTGAGATGGTACAATCACAACTGCCTCAAGCACCTGCACAGATGAGAACTTGAAAGCTCACTGTGTGAGCTTTCTTTTAATCCAGCGTGGGGATTTCCCCCACTGAAGTTAACAGTGTCACCTGCCTCATGCACCCCAGAATACACAAAGGGATCACAGAAATTACAAGCAGAGAGCTCCCTCAGTAGTTTGGGAAGCATCACTTGGTATCACAATAATCCCATCCGAGCTCCCACAACACCATCGCTGGCTGGAGCCACCCAGGCAGCACCTTTGGCCAAGACTGCACCAGCTCCCCACCGCCAGGGGCAGAAGAAGCCTTGGAGCAGACAGGACACTGCATGGCAGCTGCACAGGGCTGCTCCCCTGGGGCAGTTACAGCTGCCAAGTGGCACTCTGAGCCTGGGCATGGCCACTGTCCCCGTTCCCCCAGGATACGTCCCCAACCCACATCCTGGGCACAGTCACCTGGGAATCAGGCCACCAGAGCAGGAACCTGTGAGCCACCTCACAACAGTAAAGGATTAGGTAATGGTTTGGATGTGAAAGGCTTCTGCAAACACTGAGTCACTTTTCACAAGGATCTGTAAGGACAAGGTTTGCTCTGGGCCCCGATAACCACATTTATGGTGGGGGTCAGGAGGCCAAAGGCCCAGCCCAGGACCTCATTTGAATGACCTGGAATGACTCACACTTGCTGACACCATATCGACCTGCACATTCTAGAACATCCACTCCACCTGCAGCTCTTCAGCCAGAGCATGGCTAATGTCCCCTCCCAAAACCAGGCTGCAGCTAAACCAGTTTCCCCCAGAGCAAGCAGAGTCTCTGATCAGACCCCCTCCAGCCCTTTCCCTCAAGGCAGAGGCAGCAAGCAGACCCTCTGCTTCCACCCCGCTGCTGTGTGGATCTGTGCTGTCCCACAGAATGCTCTAGAGCCTAGCAGACCTTTTCCATATGGAAGAGCATCTTCCCATACAAACCAACACAACTGCTTCTGCTCCAGGGTGAGACACAGCCGAGGGAGCAGGGAAATGGGTGTCACATTACTGAGGGCAGGATCTCCTGGGACTATCAGCAGCCGGCAGGACAAAGAGCACAGAGCAGGATGCCAGGGCAGCTCCCAGTGCTCCCACCCAAGGTAAGCAGGACAGCTACACCCGGGCCATCACCCAGCAGCTCCCAGTGCCAGGCCAGCCCTGACAGCCCTCTCCTAGCCAGGAGAACGGCGACTGTTTAACCACAGGGCCCTGGGATCCCTGTGATATCCTGCTTCCTGCAGCAGGGCCAGGCAGGGCCCAACCACAATGTACCCAAACACCTGTGGTGAGATACTGGCACGCTGGCTCCAGCCTGCCTGCTCTGCTGAGGTCTCTACTCTGCAGTTTTACAGCATGTCTCCCTTCATTCTTCCCTCTCAGTGACACCTGCACAAACACAGAGTAATGATTCTGTAAGTTAAAGATGTCTTTGGGAGCACAACCAAGGTGTCCCCCTGCCCCAGAGCTTATGGGCTGTCTGTCCTCAGGGATACCAAAGACTCCATCAGGTTACCAGGAGTCTTGTTCCACATAAGCTGCCCTGTTTTGACTGAGGGATTTTAAAGTAGAAACATCCAGAAATCCCAGCGTGAATTATTCTCTTCCAGCTGTAAATGGAGTGTCCAACACCAACAGCCATACAAGAGACTCACTGATTCCAACAGTTTTCTGTCCTGACAGGGGGTGTAGAGATTGATCACCACATGAAATTTTGCTTTTAACATGGTGCTCCCTGAGAAGAGACACCAGTTTTGAAGTGAGGAACAAGCAGGTGTCCCACAGCCATGTCTGCAGATACTCATCACTGCAGGAAGAAGCAGATTTACCTCCTCTCACCAGAAGAGTCTAGCTGGAGGACAGATTTATTAAAACTACAAGGAGTTTCGTGGGATTAGCTTTGCCATAAACATTTTAAATTCGAAGCTATTAAGGATTACAGAGGAAAGTTGCCTGTCAAAATCCTTTCAACAAACTGCTGACAGATGGAAGGTACACCTGTGGAGACAGCAGATTACCCCAGGGAGCTCACAGGGAACTTGTAAAAGCAGGAAGGGAGCCTTGTTAACCATGTCACTGCTTTCTAGCAGGACAGACTCCCAGGAAGGAGCACTGCAGACATGGCCAAGATGTGACATGGGTGGGGACAAGGACCACAGCCCACAGCACCAGGAGAGGGAAGAGGCTGCAGTCCCACACATTTCAGTTTGCAATTGAGCTGAGGGAGGAAGAACAGAAAACCATCTGTCTCCTGCATTCCCAGCAGGAAGAAAATACAAGGTGCCTAGGACACAAGGTATCACACAGCAGGGTACACTGAGCCGCCCTTTCTAGAGTCAGAAAAGATGTATCCCAGGTTCAGCTGCCTTTGAGGACATCTCTGCCCTTGGTCTGCCCAGAGCTGCCTGTTGCCCCTCAGCCACAGCCAAGAGGCTGCTGCCTGCTCACCTGTGCTGGCATTTCCTGTCACAGCCTCCTCCACACTCCAGACTATGCAGTCATTGTCACTCTGCTCTTCCCACAGTACTGCACCAGTGCCCATCTCCAGCAGAAACCACTCCAACACCTCTGCACCAGCCTGTCACATGCACATGGGGCTGGGCCTTCTCTGTAGCCTGTGCTGGCTGAACAAAGGCTGTTGTTTTTTTTTCTTACACTGCAGGATACTGAAATAAAGTGAGTTCAATCAAGCCACAGGCTAAACAGCAGGTTCTGATTTACAGGGTTTGTAGCATTGCACTGAATGCCTCTGATGTAACATCAAATAAGGCAATAACCTTCATCAGGCCTGTATCACACTGCAGCAGTCACATTAAGGAAGGACACAACCTTCTCCCTTCTTAACTCAGACCCTGAAGGGGTCTCACCTCCCTGAAAATGGGCAGTACCCAGATCAGGTCTCCTGATGCCACCTCCAGCACTGTTACATGGAGTCAGAGACTTCAAACAGCCAAAGAAAAATCTTAATTTAGCATTAGAAGGGCTTGGCAGGAGCACAAAGCCATCAGCTGGAGTCTACCTGCTCTTTGGGAAGCTCAATCAGTTTGGAGTTTTACTTCCCTGGCTGCCAGCAGAGAACAGCACAATTTGCTCTGCAAATCTCAGTAACTGTCCAGCCTCATCTCACCCTTGTGCTCATGGAGACTGAGGAGATGCATGAGCCTGAAACGGTGTCAAGTCCTGGATGTGGCATAAACAGCCAAGGACAAGAAGCTGATCCACATGGTGGAAACATGATAGAGGAAAGTCTTTTAGCTATTCTGGAAAAAAAAAAAAAAAAAAAGAGAACACACCTGCCAGGAGCAGACTGCACAAGGAAGTGTGCAGGGAGCTTGGAATGAACAGTCTATGATGCCAGCCTCTGGCTGGGAGGCATGCTCCATCACCAAGCTGGAGGACGCTGCCAGTTCCAGTCTCACCAGTTCTCTGATGGCACAGTGTCTGCACCACCAAGACTCAAGTGCCCTTAAGCCATGGGGAAACTCCTTGAGTTCACATTGGACCAAAATTACTGGAAGTTTACGGTTTATACTGCTTGGGAGACCAGAAGCTTGTACAAATCGAAGCCCTCTGGTTTGCAACAAAGCACTGCAGAGGCTGCACCATCTCTGAGAAGGTTTTCCTGATTTCTCCACTACAGCTGGAGCTCTGACTCAGCACCCTGCCCAAAACCTGGCAGGCATGCCCGACGATCATGTTGCAGCCAGGCAAGGTTCAGCCTCATGAGGAGAAGCCAGAGAGCAATCAAAACTTTACCTGCCCTAATGTCAAGGTATGTAAACTCCAGAAGGCCAATGGTTGGTTCTACAGCACCTTCTTTCTGCAAGTATCCCTATTAACAGACTTTGGTGAGACCCACAGGGAAGGTTTGCTCCCAGAGAATAGCAAGTTATGTTGGTTAGGGGCTTATTCCAGGACTCCCATCCTCCACTTCTCACTTTGCATGAGGTCTGAGTATACATCAGGAAATTACCGTTTCTGAGGTCCCTTCAGTGACTGTAGTGAAGATCCATCACAGGATTTAGTTCTACCTGTTTATCCTTGCACACTTTTCACTCAGTTCGATAATTAAGTGTCCACCCATTTACAGCTTCTGCCTGGCTTTGATGTCTTATCTTCAAGCAGACAGCACTGGCAAGCTGACAGGACCCAGAGATCCTTCCCTGGGGAATACCATCAACATCTGACAGTTTAACCCATGTTATAAATTTCAACACTTGCTCTTCTTATTGCCTAAAAGAGAATCCGAGTCCTTCAACACGAGACAGCTACAAAAGAGCAGAGCTTTCCTGGAGAGACAGAGACAGCCATGAGAACTCCAAACTGTTCACTGAGAAGAGCTTTTTAAGATCACTAGAGCTCCTCTCCCACCAGCACACACAACATCCATCTCCCCTTCAGCACTCGTGCTTCCTGTTCTATCTACAGCTCCTGCACCATATAATTAAGTTTGTTATCTCTCCACACAAACCCTAGCAAGAGCCTTATTTTCCTTCACATGCAGCTCATTAGTCTGAGCTCTGGCCTGAAGGTCCCCTTCTCTGTTTTACTTTTTGAAAAGAAAATGTGTTTTTGAAATGATGTTCTGACTAAGTCCAACCACTGAAATTCCTTCTTGGCAAGGGGAGCAACCAGGACACAACCCCTCCAGGCTCAAGCAGTTGAAAAAGGTCACAATACCTGCAGACACATCACCTTCCTCCCTGTCCCCAGCTGCTGTCTCATGCTGGGACCCCAGCATGTATGTGTAGGGATGAGAGGACACAGCCTCAGGCTGTGCCAGGGGAGGTTCAGGCTGGACATCAAGAAAAATTTCTTCACAGAAAGGGATGTCAGGCAGTGTAAGGGGCTGCCCAGGGAGTTGGTGCAGTCTCCACCCCTGGAAGTATTTGACAAATGACTGGACATGGCACTAAGTGCTTTGGTCTGGCTGACAAAGCAGTGACTGGTTAAAGGTTGGACTCTGTAACCTTGAAGGTCTTTTCCAAACTTAATGATTCTGTGACAAGATGACCTTCAGCAGCCCAAGTGCTGTCATTCTGGAAGGTCATGACTGACAGACTGCCTGTTTTTCTCTGTGCCCAGCTCACCCTAACTTGAAGAAATGGCTGACCTCAAGCACATGAAATTGTCACCATGACCCTGGTGGGAGTCACAACTCAATGTCACACAGCCTCACCAAGAACAGCTTCTCCCCAAGCACCAGAGCCAGCTGTCCTACAACTCCATCAGCAGCAGTCACAAAGATGCTTTTCTTAAGCACTGTCCTACTTTGGTGAAGTAGGCGTGTGTTAAACCAGACCTAAATCTAAAATGTTACCAGATTGGTTTGGGTTCTTTTCCCTCTTGCCTTGCCTTCGCCCCCATGTCACACTTCCAAAGTGGAAGTCACACCATAACTGCTTCTTTCCTTGCTGACCCCTTCTGCTGTCCTCTGTTCATGTTTTAACTCAGCATGGCTAGGGGGGTTTTGGGCTGTAGGTCAAATCCTTCCTCTCATCCCAGACAAGACAAAAAAAAAGCATGTGCAGGCTGTGGGCAGACACAAGTTCCTCACTGCCTTCTTCTTTGCCTGTTTCAGTATGAATAATCACCTGCTAGTTCCCCTTTTCTAAGCTGGCAGGGCCAGTTCATATCACAGGACAGCAGCTGAGGACACATGGGATGGTTCTGCCATTACATTTCAAATTGCTCCCAGTGCCTCCAGGACCACTGTCTGCAGAGAACTCTTTATTGCTTGTAGGCCAAGTGCATCTCAGAGGCTACTCAGGAGCTCCAGACACCAATTAGGATTTCTGCATGTTCCTACACTTAACAGCAGCTTTCATCCCACTCTGCAGCCTTCATTACTTAAGGCAACTTTGAACCACCCAAGACAAAGTCTTCAAACTGTGAGATGTGGAAACCAAGAGCACATTTATTTCATTGGCCTTTGTAGCTTAGTAACTACATGTGCTCACACTGCATTCAGGTTTGATCAGTCCTTGGAGCCTGCAGACCTCCTACTCCAGTTTCAGTGTGACCATCATGGATTTCAGTTAAGAGAAAAAGCAAATTTTAGCTTCTTGGGTCATACTTGCACATTAAAGGTTGAAGGGAGCCAAGATGAGAAAACCAGTAAGAACAGCAGAGCACTGAGCTGCTCCATTCAGTGTCTGGCAGCAGCATTCTGTGTACCAGTCCTTATCTGCAGCACTGCAGTCCCAGCACTTGGTCTAACGACTCTGTTTTTTCTTCCACTACAGAACACCTGGATGCCATAGATTTGTGTCTCTGACTTCTGCAGCTTGAGATAAGGCAAACACAAGGGAGCATCTGCCTGCCATGGCTACTGTGGACAGAGAACAGCCCAGACACATCCCAGTAACCAACTGGAAGGAAAAACCCCAGCCTCACGGTTTTGTGTATGTTCAAGTGTTCTACATGCTCAGGGAGCTACAAACCGTTTCTGAGTTAGCACTGCACAGTCCTGTCGTAGGGAGCTGCTCTTCTAGCCAGCATGTACTTTTTGAGCCAGGAAGGATTTACACTCAAGTTTTCTTGTTTTCTTTATTAACACCCTGATTCCCATTAGCCTTACTGACAGGCCATTAATAAACAAGATGAAAACTGGCCATAGGAAAACTCATTTTGGCATCTTGCTGTCACTACCTGCCTCGTATTTATTAAAAACTCTCAGGGAAAATGATCCACCTCTGTTGGCCTAGTGCCTTCCAGACACCAGATGGAGAGAGCAGCAAGTCCAACCACATCAGTCCCAGCATTTCAGGGGATTGTCACTCAGGGCTCATCACACCATCTCTGGCAGATGGGATACCAGCACCTTTGCCTGCTAACTACAAAACAACAGAAGGGATGCCAAACTATTCCTTCCCCGGGATATGGCAGGCTGGCAGCATCATCTGCCCACTGCTGTGTTATGTTGAGTGCCTCAGCAGGAGCTCAGCATCACCACCACCCTTCTCCATCACCCAACAGCTTGGGGAGCTCTCCTGCCCTGGATTATCCACTGTTGCCTGCTCACAGGCCTGTTCTCCAAGCTCTCTGCTAAGCATGTGGAACACCAGTGCCACAGCTTGGCACTGCTGAGAGAGCTCAGATGTACCTCCGGAGCTCACAGCAAGTTTCAGGAGCTCCGAGCTGATCCATTGATCCTTTTGGGTGGAGAATGACATTTCATGGTTGCTATAGGCTCTTCTGGGCTGCATTAAGCTTTTTCAGGTGAGAGCTGAAGAGCTCTTCATGAGTCACTTCAACTCTTTCCTGAGAAGCATTTCTTTACAAGTTTAAAGACTTGTGGTTTTTAAATTTCTGTCTAAGCATTATTCCTCAGAAGAGTCCATTTAATCATAGGCTTTTGAGCTGAAGCAGCCATCCACAGGATGGCCACTGAACATTTCTAGAGTCTTGAGACTTGGTCCATGCATAAGATTTTTTTTCTTTCCAATTAATGGTAAAACAAACCCAAGCTAGACAGATTTCAGGGACTCTGTAGATAAATGCACCAAGTTTCATGTGGGGAGGGTGTTTAGTGCTGCTGGGAGCATTAGCTGCTTAAAGATTTGCCTCACAGCTTCCAAGGTACTAATCTGGCTCAGATCTCAGTGCTTTCCTGCTCACCTTCAGCCCCACTGCCAGGCAGTAAGAATCCTGCTACCAGATCATCAAATCCTCCCCAGAACATCAAGTGCCACGGCTTGTCCTTAAGCAGAAGCTCAAAAAAATGCCTGTGCCCATGACCTCTAACTAGTTGAGCCAAGTGGAGAAAGCAGACATGATGTGCTATGGGCAGGCTACCCCAAGGCTGAGAGCAGGTTCTAGCTGCTGAGAGAGTCTGTTCCCAGGTCTGCTGGAGCAGGATGAACTGGGCAATTCCTGTCTGTTGGCATGGCTTCCTTTGGCACAGCAGAGCCACTGCTGCTGTGGCAGCTGCAAGTGCTGCTCCAAAGAGTGAAATGGGAGATGCTGCAGCCATGCAAAACTCCCTGCAGCGAGCATGTACATTTTTAGCTGCTCCACTCACTCCCCCAAACACTTCAGGAACACCTGGTTGTTGCACATCAAGGTAAGATTCTGGAAATATTGAAAGAAAGCACCTCACAAGATTTCTGCTCTAGGTCTCTTGGTCTGCAGATCCAGCAGCTCCTTGGTGTCTCAAACCATGTTTTACCAGATTATGCAAGAAACTTCCCAGAACACCCAGGTGGATTCCTGCATGCCAGCTCCATGATAGGTTTAATTTCTACATCAGTGAGTAAGGTGATTATCCCTCCAGATGTACTTTACCCTCCCACTGCTTTGGGGATTTCAGGCTTGATTTTATACACCTCTAGCAAAGGCAATTTTATTTAATTTCTTAAATGAACTTGCAGAACAGAAGGAAGTCAAGTTTTTGCTCTGGCAGGCTTCTGGAGCACTGCAGCCCATTTAAAATTACAAGGAGGGTCACTTTACTATCCTAGATCCAACTGTTTAACTCCCCTTGCCTGGCTCCAGCCATCTCCTTCCAGCCTCTTCTGAAGCCCAAGGGACTCCCACCACAGATTTGATCTCAGTTCATCAAAGGTGACAGAACCCCTCAAGTGAAGACATCGTCTTGACACCACCAAATGCAAGAAGCCAAGCTCCCAACTTCTAGGTAATGAAATATTCATCCCATGTAACAAAGCCCAACAGCATAAACAGGCAAAGCTCTAATGCTTGCCCCAGCTGGGTGTAAATCAAAGGCTGTTAATCTCCTCCAAGTTCTCATTCACTGCTGAACACTAAGCATTAGCCTTTTACAAGCAGAGATCTCCTGCAGCAATTGCTGAGCATGTCTGTTAGCACATGGCACAGCAACAGCTTCTCCACCTACTATTAATAAACTTTATGCTGCTGAGCACCACAACTGTCCAAACAACGTGTCCATCAGCAGCCTCGTTAGCACTGAAGCTGAGACTTCTCACTGGTGTTTTTCTAGAGCCTTGCTGAAACCATCTTAGAGAGGAGTCAGAAGCACACTGACACGCCAAGTAGCTTTGCTTGGTACGTAAGCAAAGACATCCCAAGCAAGCCAACCCATCTAGCGAGATCAGAGGGAATTTGCAAACAATTAAGGAATGGTTTGCACTTGGAATCCCTGCAGACTTGTGCTGTCCAAGTGCAGCTGCCTCAAACACCCATAGACGGACTCAATTTCAACATCTCCTTTCTAGAAGAAAAACATTAAGTACTCTAATCCCTAATCTGGGGATCACTTTAAGGGAATCTCACGCCATCATCAGTGACATGTTCTCTAGTTACTCTCCTACTGTAATTAACTAATGCACTGCCCTGGTCATTGGATCACTAGCTTGGGGCCAAAAATCAGGTTTGTTTAAGATCGAATTGAGCATGTACTGGGTCACGTCTGAGACTAAATGTGACTAAATCTGGGTTAGCACAGAAAAACCTGAAACTGGGGGAAGTCTGCCCTTAAACAGGCAGACAAAGGCTTTTGTTTCACCAGCTACACAAAGGCTTTGCTTTTGAGAGACAGTCTTGTCAGTGTTTCCTGCAGCCCAAGAACTGCTGCCTCATCATTTCAGCTCCATTTTCCAGAATTTACCATTTCTGAGCTTTTCCAGACTATACCAAGATAGCCAGCAGTGTAATCATCATGAGTGAATATCAGTCTTTATGATTTACCAGCCACACCAGCTCCCAGGGCTCCAGCCCAAAGGAGGGACCAGAAAGATGCAGCAGCTCAGCCTCACTGTCATTGTGCACTCAGAAAAGATGGACAAAGCCACCACACTGCTGAGCTCCTCCCCCAGGCATGCTTCCCCCCCCCAGAGTCACAGGTGGGAATCCCACATGTTGACATCTGGATTTTGGAGCAGAGAGTCAGGCCTCTTACTTAAAAATAAGACATAAATTTAACCAGCAGAATAAAAGTAATTTTGTCCCAATTTTCCTTCATTTTAGGCTGGGAGGAAGGACTTAGCTGATTAGATAAGCAGCCAGGGGAAGAACACTCCCACAAAGCTATTTCATTTCCATGGGGAAAGAAGAGTTCCCCCAGCTTCAATGATCAAAAGCTGCACTGGCAGAAGCACAGGCAGAGCCTGGCAGCCAGCAGCCACAGCACAATGTTTTATCTCAATGCCATCAGCATAGAACTGGCCACCACCATTTATCTGGACAGCTTCTTCAAGTCAAGCCAAAGATTTCAGAGGCTGAAAGACAAAGCCACCCAAAATCCAGTACAGTGACCAATCCATTGCTACTTCCCCTTGTTTCAGCTGGTTTCCAGGCTATCACTGCCCAACAGTGACCATCACTAGTCAAATCAACACTTAGGTTTTCACTCAATTTTTTCTTCCCAGACAAGGCAGTTGCCATTTGTCTGCAGCCATGTGAATCTACCACTGGGGAGCAAGACTTCAGCTAAGGACCAGTTAGATTAGTTACTTTTCCAGTAAAGAGCAGAAGTTGTGGACGGCTTTCAGCTTTCCAGAAGCAAAAGACAAAGACAACCAGCAACGGAAAGAAGGTCCAAGCTGGCTCCAAACCACAAAAATACTCCTCATGGTATCAGCTCTGGAAAAATCTGTCATGAGCCGCAGAGCACTGAAGCACAGAATGCCTGGAAGCATCGAGTGTGCAGCAGCTATCCAGAGACAACCTCAGCCCTGCAGCACAGCTTTGCCATGTTGAGGTGGAAGATGATGCCTGGATCCTATCAAGACTGTCAATGGAGAAACGCTTGGGAAGCCAGGCAAATCCTGTTCTACTGTGCTTTGTTCCGCACTTATTCTAACATGCATTCACATTTTGCTGGCAGTTCAGGAGGCTGAACAGGGCAGAAAAGCACAAGGCAGAGTCCTAAATGCCTCAGGCATTGACTCATCTGAGGAAAAGCTCCCTCAGGTCACACTGGAGGCATTTTCCAATGCCTCTTTCCCTGTTCCTGCCTCTGAAGAGCCTGGGACATGGAGCAGCCAGCTCTGGTCTGAACTAGTCTGACAGTCCTCATGGCTCTTCCCTGCCAGACTGGAATTGAGCTCCCAACATATCACTCACCTCTGCCAAGGAAAAAGCAGCACCAACAAGTTCAGCAGTGCTCCACATCCAAGGACACGTCTGAGCTCAGACAGAGCCACCTCCCAAAACTCAGCTGATTACTCAAGCACTAGCAGTTGGGACACACAAAAGCTTGGATTCTTTATTTTTCCTAAATACGTACCCTTGCACACAACTTCTGTGCATGCTTTACTTGGCATGAAGCTGCTCCAAAGAGAAGCTCAAGAGTTCAGCCAGAGCTGGTGCATTAGGCCCTGCCAGATGTGTCACCATCTATGGAGGTTTCTCCAGATGTCAGGACATGGCTACCACTCTCCTTTCCCAGTCCCTGCTCCATCAGCTGCACCCTGAGCCATGCTTCTTCTGTCCTCAAAAGCAACAGCTAGTAGATCCATCTTCCAGCTACAAGCCTGCAGAGGTAGTAGAAATATCAGGCCTTGAAAAATCCTTGTCCTTAGGATTGTAACCTTGGGATCACTCACCAGTCTGGGAACAAAACCCAGGTCCCCCCATAAGCTAATGGGGACCATCAGGTCACTTTTAGTCTACCTCCTTGATCTTAATCTTAGCAAGGCTAAGGCTGCTTATTCCTACTTGGAAAGCCAAGCTGAGTATGATCTTGAGCAGCACTAATGCTACTGGCACAGGCACAAGAGAAGTGGTTCTCTAACACACATGAAGAAGACAAGAAGAGAAAAAAAGTATGATGGAGATCCTCAAATTAAGGAAAGTATTAGTTCTACCAGCTGTAGAAGCTGAAGAAAAACCATGTTTTTAATCTCCCCGATCAGAAACCACACCCCAGCTGCAGGAGGCAGAGGGATACACCACAGTTATGTGGATAACCCTCTTGAAAGCACTGTCCAGAACATCCATGAGAACCACTAAGAGGATGCCAAAGACACCATCCAGTTGCCAAGATCAGTGTATATACCCCTAAATGCTGGAATTTTTAATCCAGGAAACATTTCTGGAGGTGAAGTTCTGTGGTTGTCCCTAAACTGCTGTTCCTGAGTATTCCAGCAAACCCAAGTACACATCATCAGTGTCCAAAGAATTAATTCCAGAGAGCAACTTTGGGATCAGCTGGTGAACACAGCTGGGACAGATAGGGCTTATCCACTGACATTATGAAGCTTATTTGGTGTACTAAAACAATTGAATCTTCTGTGAACCAGACATCTTTTTACAAAGAAAGCAGCAAATAAAGGTGGTTGAAAAAAATTTAATAGATCAAGACAACTCCCACCAATCTTTTTGTACTTTCATGGTTAGACATCATCAGAGATCTACTCGCTAAACCCAAATAATCCAGGGATTCATGGAGAGCCCTTGCCCAAGTTTTACTGTTTCTATGTCCCCAGGTATAATTCAACTGCTATATTCTCCATCACAGTCTCAGTATCACTTTTGTTTAGTTCAAGAAGAGTTGTTTTGGGTCAAATCCACCATGGCTGCTACACTTGGCCAACTAAGAAACCCAGCATGGTCTCTTAAGTCAGTGAGTCTTCCTAAATAGACAAGTAAGAACTCACAGGAGCTCAAAGAGGAATTTTTAAGAGCTTGATCTGCTGAAGACTGGCCAGTTACTGTGAGCAGTGTCCAGTCACATACAGGGCACACTGCTACCTATCTAGTGGCTTGGGAGATGGGATTCAGGCTACTGCTACAGGGTCCCAAGGCCGAGTCAGACAGAGACAACCTCACTGTGAACTGCTACAAGGTCAGAAGGACAGGAGCTCCTGACAGCCACCATCCTGTCCTGACCCCACAGACATCCAGGAAGGAAGTGGTCATGAGTCAGGCTGTCTCAAATCCCTGCCACCACTGCAGCCCACCAGTGGTCTGGAGGCACTGGGGGCTGGGCAGCATTCAAGCTGCTTGCAAAAGAGCATCAATGCTGCCATTAGATGCCAACAGCTAATGACTGCACCATCCACCTCGGCACTGGGAATGGCTTCTCCAAAGCCTTCCCCAGCTCCCCTGGGAAGTGCTACTACAGCAGCTCGCACTCCTTGGTCCCCTCCCACCATCACAGATGGCCTGCCCAGCACTCCTCCTGGAGAAGCCTTTCCACACCACCCTTTTGTCTGTGTACACTGCGAGCAGAAAGCAGCTAATCATCCCTGCTCTGCTCCCTGGGGACTCTCCAGATAGGCTGGATTTGTGTTACTACCTCTTTTTCTAAGGGGGAGCCCACTGCCCATGTGAAGCCTTGCTATCAGCACCGATATACTGGATGTGTGGGATGATAACCTGCCCAGCTGGTGATCATCATGGGAGAAGTCCGTATATCCCATGCCAGGGAAGGCCTGCAATTCCCCATCCTCACACTCCTGCTCCACCCACAATGGCCATTTACTGTACCAAGCTGTGGTGTCCACAGCTTGGAGCAGCCATCTGCTTTCCAGCACCTCCAACATTCCCCCCTTCACACCCACACTTGGTGGTCCTTGCTGCAGAGGTTGGGTCCCCCAAACCCAAGCAGTCAGGTGCTCCTCTCAGAGGGAACAGCCCCACACCTACACCATACATAGGTACAGTGCAATAATTCTCCCCACACATTTTTAAAAGATCACTTCCTGCATAAGTTAATGCAATCATCTTGTTCATTCACCTGCACATCCCCTCAACAGAAAGGTCTGAGGGGAGGCATGTGCTCTGCTCCCTGGGCAGTGCTGGCCAGGGGCTTGGCAGGGCTCCCAGCTCCGGAAAGCCTCTAGCAGCACCACTCTCCCCAGCTAATGGATATTGATCCCCAGCCCTGGCAGGGGCCTGGATGGTCAAGCTCTTCCTGAAGCTGAACCAGACAAAAATGCTGCTCCAACCACCAGCACTGTGAGAAGTGAAACTCCAGCAAGAAAGCCCAAGGCCAGTGTCTGACCACTGACCACCCTGGGGACCAGCAGAGAGTTTTCCTGTTCCCCAACACCTGATAGGGCTGATGGTACCCTCAGACAGCACTGAGGTGACAAGGGACATGACCAAGGTCTTGATGACATATCCTGGATCCACAGGCCAAGCCCTGCACCCTTCCTGGGTGCGGCATCACCTTCTGCTCCCTCTGGTAGGTGAGGGAGCCATCTGCTGTGTTTTCAGAGACCCCCCCAGTAAACCTGCCCCTTTTGGGGAACTGAAGGAGCAATCCTCCTCCTGCAGCAGCAACATAATCACAGGTAGCAACTGGGGGCACTGGCAGCTAACACTTGAAAGAAGGAAGGAGCTAGAAGTTGTCATATAGAAATAGTATTTTTGAGACACTATTGCGATCCCAGACATCACTGGATGAATCAGCAGACAGCAAGAACCCCAGCCGACCATTTCCATTTTAAACCATTAACACAGCCATTCAGCACAGGTTCCCAAGCAGACAGGGCTAAGGCTGTACACCCCAGCCAGCTGCCCCATGTGAGGCAGCCACCAAAATGAAACGGTGACATGAAACTGCAGGAAAACGAGCCTCACGATGGGTTTGAAAGGAGAACCATCCAGCATTTCTCAGCAGGGTGCTAGGGAGGGCTAGGTTTGGAGGGCAGGATGGCTCTGCATCACCTTCGCTAGGCGCAGCCCGCATGCTCTCTGCTACCGCCTGGGTGCATTGCAGCTTGGACCGTGGCATATGACATCACTAGGCGTTGCTACGGAAATGAGTGCGAGGTCATCAGCCTCCCGCACAACCGGGGCTGGGGGCTGGGCAGTGCATGGGGACAACCGGCTGTGACATGGCTGGGATATGCCCGTGGCCGCCGGACCGGCCGTGCCGGAGTTGGGGCAGAGCGAAGCAGAAAGGAAGAACAAAGCTCTGCCTTTTGTTTGCTGGTGAAGGGAGGCGTCAGCGCTCCCGCTGGGGATCTTTTCCTTACGGCCAAACTACCCGACAGCTGATAAGAGGCGTTAGCCCGGGTTACTGTTTCACCAGGGCCCGTAAGGGCTGGAAGGAAAAAAAAAAAAAATCACATATATGAGCTCTTAACAACGCCTGGGGTTCAAGCACCAAGCCCGGGGAAGCAGGCGAAGAGAAATTCACAGTGCAACACGGCTGTGAGTCCCGGGCATATCCCTGCTGGCTTTGTCACGGTGGCTGTATTATCCGTAGGAAATGAGCTGTAGGATCTGCTCACACAGCAGGCTTTGCTTTAAAATGAATAGACGCCGCTATCAGAAAATGGTATAAAAGCCACAGTGCAGCAAAGGGACAGCCAGGCTGGTTTAATGTGATAATATCTCGTTCCGATTATCCGTATTTCATTCCTTGATAAGGCATCTCCTCCCTCCCCGGGCTTGGGCTGTGACAGTTTAGTCTGCTTGATAAATGCAAGGTTATTGACAAAATGGTGCAATATGGGCAAACAGAGCTGCACCCACGGCAGACTGCGACATTCCCAGATCGGCATTCACTTTTCATCAGCCGGGGAGGACACCCCAGCTCCCAGCAAAGGTTCAGACCTGACTAAGAAGACAAACATAAAGAACAGTTTTCCCCTTTAAAGCACCCCCTCCCTCCCTCCACCCAGTCTAGCCTCTCTGCAATATGACAAATGCAGAATCTTCTGGAATGACTTGATCCTGCCTCCCACGATTGCTTTGTTTGCAAGATCAGATCAGAGATATGTTTTTTTTTCCCTTCTTATATTGTCAAAATGTCAGTATTGAAGGGGAGCGTTCAGTGTCACAAATCAGATCAGCCTGCTATATGCAGAGTCTTTATTTTAAGAGCGTGAAATGAATACAACATGACTCAATTCATAAATCTCCAACCAAGAGCAGTAAAAATAAGAGCTTTGACAGTGAAAGGGCTCCCGATCTTTGGGGTCAGGGGCACACACCAGCCCCAGCGACCACGCGTGGGAAGGGATGTACGGGGAGGCATGTCGGCAACGGGGAGAGGTGTGCACACAACCCCCCCCACACCGGGTGCCCCCCAGCCTCGCCCCATGGGGCCCCGAGCCGCTGTGACCCCCTTGGGCAGCGCTGCACCCCAGGGCTGGCTCCTCTGCTCCACTACGCTGAAGCAGGGTGGGGAGAGAGGCATGGGAGGGGGGCCAGAGGTGGGGGGGCGAGAAGAAAATGCGGCTGGAAGGTGATGTGGGGGGCTGCAGGGCTGCGGAGGCAACGTGGTCTAAGGCAGAGAGGATGTGGGGGTGCTGTAGGGCAGGAGAGGGGGATGCGTGGGGCTGGGTGGGGGCAGCATGGCAGGGCAGGGCAGGGCAGGGCGGAGGGGCAAAACGCGAGGGTTTAGAGCAGGGGGAAGGCTCTAGGGCAGAGAGGGGGAGTGTGTGGGACTGGGTGGGGGCCCCGGAATAAGGGAGAAGATGCGGTGGGATGTTCAGGGCAACAGAGAGCGATGTGTGGGGCTGGATGCGAGCCCCTGAACGGGCGAAAGACGTGGGGAGGGGGCTCTGGGACAGAGGAGCTGGATGAGGGCCCTATAGCAAGGGAAGGGATGCGTGGGGGGCTCTAAGGCAGGGGATGGGAGTCGAGAGAAAGCAAGGTAACCCCGGATCGGGAAAAGCGGCGGGAAGGGGGACTCAGCTGGGGGGTGTCGGAGGGCGAAGGACCGGGGCCCTCGCACCCCCGCGGCTCCCCCCGGCCGAGTCCAGCACCCACCGTGGGGAACACGCGGGAAGGGCGAAGGGAGCGCGGCCCCGGCGCGGCAGGACGAGGGGGTGTGTGTATATGGGGAGCGCGACGGCCGCGGGACGGGACTCACGTTCTTCATGGCGGCCGCCATGTCGTCGTACCGCTCGGCTTGCTCGGCCAGCCGGGCCTTCTGCACCAGCTGCTCGCGGTCCACCATCTTCGCGGGGTCCGGGGGGGAGAGGGGCGAGGAGGCTGCGGGCTCCGGGAGGAGGAGGAAGAGGAGGAGGAAGAGGAGGACGAGGAGGGTGCGGCGGTCTCGGCGCTGCTGCGGCTGAGGCGGCGGCGGCGGCTGCGCCCGGTGCTGTGCGCGCGCCGCGGGCCACCACAACCCCCCTGCGCGCGCCCCGCCCCGCCCCGCCTCTCCCTCGCTGCGCCGCCCACAACCCCCCGACCGCGGGGCACGACGGGAGATGAAGTCCTCAGGTGCGGAAGCATCCTGGGTTCATGCAGCTAGCGCCTCTCTCCAGGACTACATCTCCCGTCGTGCCCCGCGCCAAGGCACCGCCCCCTCGCCCCCCTGGGCCCCGCCTGTGCTGATTCACCGGAGCCCGGCCCGGGTGGGCCGCGGAGGGCGCGGCCCGTGCCGGGGTTCGGGGGGAGCCGCGGGAGGCACGGTGGAACGGGCGGCCCTCGGGAGGGACCGGCGGGACAGCGCCAGGCACGGGCTCGCGCAGTGTAGGAACGCATCCGCGGGCTACGCGCACTCAGCGCCTGGTCCCGCTCATGGCCCAGGAGCCATTGGCAGCATGCACACGCTTAGGGCGTGGACGCTCCCACAGCCCGGGCACATCCGCAGGCTGGACTCGCACAGAATGCTCTCAGTCATAACCCAGTCCCGCTCAGAGCCCGCACACACCGCACCAGCCCGTCCTCACCGTGCCCACTCCTAACCCAGGCCCACACACAGCCCGTGCCCACTCATAGCCCAGGGTCGCTCACAGCTTGGACCCACCCACAGGCTGGTCTCTGAGCTTGGACCCACACACAGCCTGCTCCCACTCATGGCCCTGACCCACTCATGTTCTGGTCACGCTCACAGCCTGAACCCACCCACAGTCCAAACTCAGTCACAGCCCAGGCCCATTCACAATGGGATCACACTGAAAACCCAGATCCCCTCATCCTTGTCCCACTCACGGCCCATGCACCTTTCCCCTGTGGAGACCCTGCCACTGTTGCTGTGCCTGGGGTCTCTGACAGGGTGGCAGTGCTGGGCCAGGTTGTGGTGACGTATCTTGGGGTAAACCCCTGCCTTCTACTTCCCCCTGCCTCTTTTTTCCCACGGTGGCTGGGGTCCTGATCCACAGAGGAGAGCATTCCCACTGGAGATCAGCAATGGATAATGACAGCTACATTAGGCACACAGTGCACTCACTCATGGATAACCTGTGAGATGAAAACATCTCTGCTCCAGCCATGTGGGGTCTGCTACATGGGGAGAGACACTGGGAATCATAAGACATCCCACTTTCCTAAAAAATCTATGGATAAAGTGACGTTGAGAGGAGGCTACAGCACTGGGAGAAATGGAAGGATTTAATAGATCCTGTTTTCCCGCAAAGCCTCTGGATAAAGCGGTGCTGAGAGGATGCTGTGGCACTGGGAGAAAAGAAAATGGTATCATAAACAGAGTCATCCCAATAGAAGAACTTTATCCTGGTTGGAGAGAGCCAGGCAGTGCTGATGCACAGGTGAACACTGTCCTTCACATGTCACATGTCCCTGGCCCTTCCCAAAGTCACTATCCTGGCACAGGTGCTTTGGGATGTGTAGGGATGATCTCAGAGGGCTCAGCCATTCTGCTTGTCGGTCCCTGCGCTCTGTGGTTTCCTTCTGAACCTCACAGGAACTCTGGGTGGCACTGGGATATGCTGGTGTCCTCAGGGCAATGCTGTGGCTGTCCAGAGCCCATGGCCACAGTCTCACCCATGTGGGTGGGGACAAACTGACCTGGGAATGCTGGTGGTGGTGAGCAACACCATTTTGGGGCAAGATCTCCATCTTTATTGTGGGTTTAGCACTGCTCTGCAAATAACAGAAAATGGCATTGCCTGGATTTGTGTAGCACAAAATCCTCTTTTGTTTACAGCTTCCGAGAACAGAAGAAATCCCCCCTCTGATAAACAGAACCAGAAACACGCCTGCATCCTCTCCATTTCCTCTACAAAAATCCTTGCTCGCACCCCCAGCCTCACACCCCGCAGCACACGTGGCTGCGGAGTGAGAACAGCCTTTGTGCCCGGCCTTTGTTTACTGCCCCAGCCATCCCGAGGAGAGATCCCACAGACAAGGGCAGTTTATTCCTCTTCCCTGATAAAGGCTCATTCATCCTCCCGAGGGGGCTTGCCGTCATCTCTGGAGAGCTCCGCAGCAGGGCTCTGGGTTGTTTTTGCCCCGGCGCCAGTTTTAGGGGAGGGTCTGAGTAAAAAGGTGCAGAATGCAAGAGAATATTAAAGGGGTTCTGTTCCCAAGTTAATTTTTCAGTTATTGCTGCCATTTCTTATCAATAATCTGGTGGTATCTGTGGGGCATCACCCAAGCCAAGCACGCTATGATCTGTGAATGAATGAGAGCAGACTCCCTGCTCATCCCCTTTTGAGTGATCCTACTGCATTTGGGCTGGATATATGCATCCTCTAACTTGGAAAATAAATAATATTATCCCTTGGGTACAATTCCTGGGTTCTTATGGATAATATTGAACACAAGCCCAGACCTGAAGAAGTACTTTTGCACCTGGAAGTTCCCCTGATTTCTCCAAATATATCAACAGTCCTAATAAAAACTGTTGCCTCTCCATACAAACCTTTGCACTTATCTAGTATCTTCCATAAACCTGGCACATTCTCAGCCAGCTCAGCTCTGCTGTTTTACAGTGACCCTGTTTTTGCCCCAAAACAAGCAAATACTGATTTATTTCTGTCAGAGCACCAGAGCCATAAATACATTTCCAAACGCAGATGATTTCCTTCCTCATCACAGGTCAGAACAGGATATTCATGATGCTGTAAATTCTTCAGAGTAGCAATCTGGCTGTAATATTTATCTGCAGTGAATCCAGCCCCCCTTTTGAGCTCTAATGCATAAATCAACACTCCTCACCACACCTAATTCCTCTGTTGCACAGCCTGGGCAGCAGTGGAGTGAGGGTTTGGTGGTGAATGGTCCAAGTTAGGAGATTCTGGTGGGCAGCACAGGCAGCTGGAAGTGTTACTACCACTAAAACCCCTTTTCCCACCTCTGGTGCCTGCAGACACTCCTCAGTGAGAGGCTGGGGCAGCTGCTGTGTTGGGAAATCACCATGACCCAAAGGATGTGGGTCTGTTCTGCAGATGTCCCAGAAAAACCTAATAACCTCGATTCTGCCTGAGGGATTAAAAATACTTCCTCTGCGTTCAAATGTGCCACTTTGTTAATTCCCGTGGCCTGGAAGAAGAGTCTTTCTCTTTGCATTTTTTTGCCTTCCCTGCTACATCTTGTCAATGCCTTGTGACACCGTGAGGTAAGGCAGGAAATTCTCTGTGACTTGGAGGTTTGCTTGGGTGCGCTGCTGACTGCTCTGAAAATGGATCCAGAAATCCTCACCCTTTGCATCCTGCCGGAGAGTGACCGTCATGTGCCTCTACCCTTGCGACTTTTCCCTCCATGTCTGCTTGCTTGGAGCCAGGGAGATGCCCAGAAAGGGGGATGCCCAGCATGGGACATGCATGATGCATGTGTCCCAGCCTGTCCCCACAGCAGGAATTGTCACCACAGGTACACCTGCACACCTGCCATACCTCACATCAACAGTGACCTGACTGCTTGATGTCTTCAGGTGGTGGGTGGCAAAGCTGTGAAGACCAGGGGACACAGGGTGGCTTTTCCCAGGGCTGGCATGTGGGCTGGGATGGGTCCCATCCCTGGGGTGCTGCCCAGGCTCCTGCACAGCCCCAGGGCTCCGTGGCTGGGTGCTCACCCCAAGTCCAACTGCTCAAGCAGCTGCTACTTGGATTGCCCTGAGGAAGGGGCTGCCTGCCCAGGGGACCACTTCTGTGACTCTTGCAGTTATGTTGGTGGAAAAACAAACTGAGGAAATCTCTGGCTTCAGTGTCCTTTTCCCTGAGGTTGCAGGGCAGTGGTGCCCTCATGTCCTCCCTGCCTGACCCTTTTCTGGGCCAGACTCCCTGTCCCCACCAGCCCATGGCTGTGGCACCCTGTCCCCTTTCCCACCATGCTGCCCCGGGCCTGGCTGTCCCTGACAGCCAGGACAGCAAGGGACGCATCCCAGGACAGGCCAAGGCTGTCCCCTCTTCGCCTGCACCTCCCCAGCCCCCATGGTGCAGCCTTGGTCCCTCCACCCTGACACAAACCAGAGCTGGGGGGGTCATGCCCAGCCAAGGTAGAACCCCACAACCAACATCTGGGTGAGCTCAGGGGTTTGCCAACCCTCCCCAAAATGTCCCAGAGCCAGTGGCTGCCTCACCTGGGGCAGGAGAGGCTGGAGGGGGCCATGGCTGGTGGGGCTGATGACAGACCGAGGGTGCTTTGCTGGGAGCTTCCTTCCCCCAGTCTGTGGAGCTGCAGCGCTTTGTACCCAGCCCTGGCCTTTCATCTCAGCCTTTCAAAGCACTTTGCAAGCCCAAATTAATTCTGCTGCAGCAGCTGCCCTCCCGTGCTGTTTAGCATAAACTCTGTCTCCAAGCAGGGCTGCCCCTACCCCTCGGGGCTTCCAGAAATGATCTTCCCTGGAACCACCTCAAGCTACCAAGAAGGGATGGGAGAGAACAACCCCGTGCCTCCCACTCTCCCCTTATTCCCAGTACCCACTAAGAACTGGAGCAATGCCCATGCCATGGCACCCTCCTCTTGGAAAATCCCCTCTCAGCCTTCTTCCCGGCCCTTGGGAAGATGTTCCCACATAAGACAGGTTCCCATGGGAAGCCGTGGTGCTCTGGTATGTCCGGGTTGTCACAACTCGCCCTGGGTGCTGGTGGGGTGGCCGGGGGGACCTGGGATGTAGGATCCCAGCAGGAAGGTGGGCCGGGATCAGGCAGGCGTGCTGCTTCCCTGCGGGGCATTAATAATTAAGCAGGCTCGTCAGGCTCAGATGGCAGCTCTTATTTAAGGAGCCGATATAAATACCGCCCAGACGGCACTCACGGATCACCTAAAAAAAGCCTTGCCTGTCTCGGTCCCTCCAGAAGCAGCTCTGAGCTCTGCGGGGCTGGTAGGCAGCACCAGGCAAGGTGGTCAGCAGCGTCCTGTGGGGACAGGGCTGCTCTGGACTCTGAGCCTGAGAGGTGGCAGCATCTGAGGCCAATGCTCAGCACAGCCTGTGCCTCAGTTTCCCTCTGCGGCAGGAACCTGCCTCAGCCTTTCTCCTGTGCAGCAGCAGAGGTGGATGCCACCTGGGTTGGTGGCATCGGGTAGGAGTTGGAGGGATCTCTGCCCATCCACCACCCCCACTCCATCCATGCCAGGGGAAAGCTGTCCCATGTTCCAGTGGCTGCTAAATGACTTTTTTGTTTGTGCTGGCCCTGCTGCCCCTCATGTCACAGTTTCCCTGGGACACCCCTCCTGCTCTGGGGTCGGGGACACTCATCCCCCAAGGACAGCTCAGTCTTCCCCTCTGCCTGCCCAGGAACTCCAGCACCCCCATCCTAGAGCAGTCCCATCCCTAGTGAAGGGCAGGGGGCTGGGGAGGGGCAGGCAGGGTTGGGAACTTGGACATAGCCATGACCAGGGGAGCAGCGGGACCCCCCCAACCTGGACATCAACCTCCATCAGCATCCTGGCCCCCAGGAGGAGGCGAGGAGCCGGAGGCGGAGGGACGGGGCTGTCACACCGAGCCGCTTGCTGCAGTCCTGCTCGCAGGCTCTGCAGCGTGACTCAGCACAGCCTCACCGCTCCCAGCCCCACCGCCGCCGCCTCTTCCTCCAGCCCGGGGGGAACACACGCTCCCCACCTTCCCCCTGCCCTCACACAGCCCCTGTCACCCCAGAGCCAGCCCGTGGTCCCACTCATCGCTGTCTGTTCGCACCCCAGGACCACCAGCAGCTCCTCCAGCCCCAGCACAGGCAGAGACCTCTCCTCCAGGGGCAAGTCGGGGCTCCGAGCGATGGAGAGCAGGGTTGGGGTCAGTCTGCAAGCACCCATCACCTCTGCTGTGAATCCATCTGGATCTGGCCCTTCCCACCCAAAGCCCCTTATGGGATCAGGGGAGCTGAGCACCAGCTCCTGCTGTGGCACCTCTCCAGGCATTGGGAGAAAGGATTTGGGGTGTTTTTCCTGGGGAATGGGACTGAAAGAGATGTCAGGTCACATAGAAAAGCCCGGAGATTTTTAAAAGGATTTTTTGAGCCTCACTTTTGGGGTGTTTGAAGCCTGACAGGATCAACTTGTCCCAGCATTTCTGTGCACATCCCCTCTGGCCATAACGTGGACGTTACCGGGAAGCGAAGAGAGTGTGCAGAGAAACCAAACAGCGCTGGGCAGGGGGACTGAGAATCCCAGCTGTCCCCTCTGACTGTCCCCACATCCCCGTGGGGCAGGGCTCAAGGACACTGCACAGCAGAACGCCACCGCCTCATTGTGCTGTGTGGGGCAGGTGTCCCTCCACTGTCACAGCAGCTCACCCACACCCCCATCGCTGCCATGGGGCCGTGCAGCTGGGGCACCGCGCTGGCTGCTCCCAGGACGATGCAGACCGGATCAAACCAAGCGCCCAGCTGGCAGCAGAGCACCCGGCAATAGCAGGACCCCCGCTCGCACCCGCAGGGCAGCCCCTGAGCCCCGGCATCGCCCTGGGAAGCGCGGCTGGCAGACAATCCCTCTGCTGCCTCTCTCCAAACGCGAGCGGTGGCAGCGAGCTGGCTTTCAGCACTCAGCAGCCCACGTGGGGAGGCTCCTGCCAGGGGAGCGACATCAAATTAAATAATAATAAAAAAAAAAAAAAAAGCAGAGAGGAGGAAATGATGGATGGGAGGACTTGCAGCCGTGGCCGTTTGTCGTGGCGGAGGGACTCTGCAGGCTTAGGGAAGCTGGCGGTGCCCGTGGGCCGTGGCCGCGCAGCCCCCGGCACGGCACGGCACGGCACGGCACGGCACGGCACGGCACGGCACGGCACGGCGTGGGGAGCAGCCGTCCCCGCGGTTCCCCCCCGCCGCCCCGCTGCCTTTGCCAGCCGACTAATTGCACCAGTGACTTTGCAGTTCCCAAAATAGCTGCTGGCTCCGGCGGGTGACGTCAGCGGGAGCCGCGGCGGCAGGCCCGGCAGGAGCGGGGAAGGAGGGCGCTGCCGGCGCTGGGGTGCGGTGAGCGGCTCCTGCGCCCTCCGTGGTCCCGCTGGGTGACCTTGGCACCCGGGACCACGCTCGCAAGGGAACGAGGCTTGCGGTGCCGCAGGGATGCCGCAGGGAGTTCAGGTCCTCGTTCAGCAGGAGGCGGTCCGAGGCTGTCCCTGCCCTGCAGACCCGCCGCGTGGATGTCCGCATTCCCGGGACCTCTGACTGTAGGGGCTGGGGCAGGCTGCCCCGAGGGGGGCAAATCTCGGTGGCCCCACCGGGTAATAAGGAATGTCCCTCCAGCCAGGGAAGCTGGGTCCCTGCAGCTCCCTGAGGGTGTCAAGGGGTGAGCCAGGACCACCCTCCCCGTGTCCCCCAGGGAAACCGAGGCACTTGGGGGATACAGAGGCAGCAAGGAGGGCAGAGGACGGCACAGTGAGCCGGGAGGCAGAGTGAGTGAGCTGGGGAACAGAGCAGAGCCCAAGGTCACCCAGGTGATGCTGGGAACAGCAGAGCCAGGGATGCTCCCGGTCCAGGGCTGCCTCCGGCACTGACTCACCCTGTGCCGGATAGCACCCAGCTCCTCCGGTTACAGGCACAGACGGCATTGCCTTAACGGGGCACGGCGGTGGCACGGCTGGCCCAGTCCGGGAAGGGCACCCCTGGGACCGGGCACTGACCCACGGGCCCCTCCTGCCGTCCCTGCAGTCTGCAGCCTCCCCGCGCAAGCACGGCATCCTCCAGTGCGCCCCAGACAGAAGAACTGCTTGTACTGGTCTCATACTGGTCCCAGAATGGATTGCCCGTCCCTCGCAGCACAGCTGGGGGGGGGGCGGATTTAATCACGAGTGTCCCCTCACCTGCCCCAGTTCCCGGGCAGCAGAGCTCCTGAGACCCACACCAGCGCCCAGCCAGAGGCCAGTTTATTATTCCAGAACGTGACAAAATAATTAAAGCCTCCTCCATTTCCCCTTGCTCATTTGTGCTCCTTCAGTCTGGATTAATGGGTCTCTTCTCCCAGCACAGACTCATTCCTTATTCCTAATAGCCTATAAATCCCAGCCTGAAAATAACCCCAGCTTTTGCCTGGACCTGATGAAATATTTATTCTCTCCTCCCTGCTACCCCGCACACCATCCCCTCTCCAGGAACGGGGAGAGGAACTAATCGATGACATCGACCGGTGTGGAGCTGCAGCTGCTCTGGGCGCCGGGAAACAGCTGACGTCGGCAAGAGGATGGGAGCTGGGCAGGAACTCGGATTATCCCGGCTCCCACGCAGCCGCTGCAGCCTGGCTGTGGTGCCGTGATGGGATGCTCTCACACCCTTGGCACCACCGCGTGCTGGTACCCTGCTCCAGAACATCCCCTGTGATGCTGCCGAGCTTCAGAGCATCCCCTGTTCTTCTACCGAGCTCCAGAGCATCCTCTGTGCTGCTACCCTGCTGCAGAGCCAGGGCATCCTCCATCCCCCTGTTCCTTGCCCCAGGGCATCCTCTCGCTGGTACCCTGCTCCCACCCTGCCTGCCACTCCCTGCTCCCAGAGGAACAGGAGATGATGCCCAAGTTGGCTGTGAAGTGTCTGGGGGGATCTCTGTGGATCCCAGCCCCTCCCAAGCTGGCTGCAGGAGAAAAGGCTGGAAGACAGGGAAGCAGCTGCTGCCTTTCCTGTCTGGAAACCCTTTGCTTGCCGGACTGTAGGCTGTGAAAGGGAGAAACTCCAGGATACCAGGACGTACTCTTCCCAGCTCAAAGCCAAGAAGAGCAGGATGTGGGGTAACACCAAAAACCAGCTTTTCCAGGTCTAGCATAATCCCCAAGAAAAACAGGGCAAACCCATCCAGCCTTTCTTATCTTCCTCACTGTGACACCCCAAGAGGCTGCAGCTTCCAGAGCAGCTCCTGGCCACCAGCCTCATTACCATCTCCCACAGCCAGAGAGGGGATGGCAAAGCTGGAGGAGTGCACAGCATCCTCTGACCCATCCCCAGCTGGCGTGAGCTGTGGGGACAGCTCTGTCCCCCCCCTGCTCCCAGCAGGATGCAAGTATTCCCCAGCTGTCCTGGAGGCAAGAGGTGAGATGGGAAGTGAGGGGGCAATGGGGCGTGCAGGACCTGGGAGCACAGGGAAAGGAGGATTTTGTTCACATGCCACCTCCCTGCCCTCTCTCAGGGTCCCAGCAAGTCCTTGTCCAGCTATCCTGCCACAACCTGCCTGGAAGATGCTTTCTTGCCTCAGTTTCCCCACTGATGGAAATCAAAGTGCTGGGAAAGCTCTGTCCATGGGAAGTGGAAGAGAAGCAATCAACAAGAGCCTGAGTATGGGGCCAGGGCCACCCCACAGCTCACGTGACTGCTAAATCCCACTGGGAACAAACCCAAATCCAATCTCAACCCCTGAGACTGATGGGAATCAGGGTGGTACCCCCAAAGCTGGGGTGAGGAAAGTTTCATGCTGAGCTCTCAGCTGGGTGGGAATTAAAGGCTGTGTGAGGGTCAGCCAGAGATCTGGGCCAAAATTTTGGCAGCAAGAACTGAGCTCTCTCCTCCAGGTTTGGGGCCTCCCCTCTTCTCCCAGCATTTGCTTTTACCTAGGGCTTTGAGGGGATGACAGGAAAACAAGTCAGCTCTCAGAGCACTTTCAAAGGGCTTTTATGTATTCACAAAAACAAACCCAAATGCATGTAAGAAAAAAATGGGAAAACCAAAAAAAACCAACCCAGGAATATGCACAGTCTCTTATCAACAGAAGAATTGCACAAACAGAGGAGTGAACTCTGTGCTGCTGCACGAGCCCTTCCCCACCCTTGAACCCCATCCAGGAGAACATGGAGATCATTTTCCCAGTGTCCCAGTAGGTATCAAACACTTGGTGGTGAAGGTGACTGGTGCTGCAGGCTGGGTCTTTCCACCTGAGCTGGGAGGAAAACAGCCTTTAAACCCCAAAGGCACGGCACTGGGGAAGGAGGAGGCTCCTGGGTCCCTTTCCTTGCTCTGGGAAGGGATTTAGGGTCTTCCCTATGGTTTTCCATCTGCCTGTGTCCTGTCTGCCAGCTCCCTGCCTGCCCTGGGCACCTCGGAGCATGAAGCTTTTGGGACAGAGCAGCCAAAGCCAACACGTCTGTATGGCACAGGATGGAGAAGGATGGGGTGACTGCAGGGAGCCCCATCCTTTCCCACTCCCCAGGAGATTTTTTGGGCATGGACTGGCCATGTTGAAGCCCCCCAGCAAGGGAAATCTCATCTGAGCTCTCCTAAATGCCACAGTGTTTGCAGAAGGAACAGGTGAAACAGGCGCAAGGATTGCAGATGGCGTGAGATCCAACGCCTGCATTCCTGCTGCATGGAAATGGGGGAGGAATTGGTATTTCTGATGCCAAAATGGGAAGAAAAAGCTGGTATTGGGATTGCTGGAGGACTTGCAAAGCAAATTGCAGAACAACAGTAACTCACTGCAGAGCCACTGGAGCATCCTGGTGTGATTTCAGCCCCCTTTTTACATTTTTTGAGTATAATTTAATGTCATTTTCACAGCAGAAAATCCATTTTCCTCTCCTCATCTCTTAAAAGAAATGGCTGAAACCAACCAGATTTCATACCAGAAGCAATTTTGTTTTCCCAAGGGGCAATCAGGGGGTGGGAAGGGGAAGCTTCAGCCAGTATTTCAGGAGCTGAGGAGAACCCAGTCCTGACCCAACTCCTCCCATCCTCAGAGCCTAAACATCCACAGGGCCAGTGCAGGGAGCGTGTCCAGACCAACACCAAGGGTTTAGCCCCTCTCTGTGGTGTTGCCATCAGCTGCCTCCAGAATCCCTCCTTACCTGCAGGAGGGTCATAGGATGTCACAGACAGCACCGGCATCCTCAGAGTGGTCGCAGTTGTGGACGTCCCAGCGGATGTGGGAGCAGCGCAGCAGCGAGGGCTCGTGGCCTTTGCACTTGAGGTTGTCGAGGAAGATGTAGCCGGTGCCTTGGCCGTAGCGTGCCTCGCCCCAGGCTGCCAGGGCATGGCCACAGCCCAGCTGCCTGCACACCACCTTGGCGTCCCGCAGGTCCCAGGCATCGTCACACACCGTGCCCCACTGGGACAGGTAGAACATCTCCACGCGCCCCTCGCACCGGTGGCTGCCGTTCACCAGGCGCAGGGACCCTGTGGAGGGGATGGCGTGAGGCAGCCCCTGCCCCTCTCCCTTGCCTGCCCTGGGTTCAGTCCAGAGCTCCCCACTGTCTCTGCACAGCCGGGAGCAGGGGGGTGACAACCCACCAGAGCTGGGGGTGACAACCCACCAGAGCTGGGGGTGACCCTCAGAGCATCGTGGTGGATGTTAAGTTGGAAGAACAATGACCTCTGTTCTCAGGTCTGCCCCTTCTCTCCCCACCCTGAGGCCCATCACCTCTGCCTGAACCAGCCTTAGGGGCACCAGGAGAGGCTATGACTTAGCAGTGCATTCAGTTTTTTCCCCCTCCCATGGGCTGCTCCAGGCACTGCCAGATCTTGTGGCTCTGCCTGAGCCACTTTTTCCTCCCTGTGCCAGCATGGAGCATCCCCAGGGCTGGCATTGTGTCCTCAGGTGACACCCCAGTACCAACCCTCCTTGGGACGAGTCGGGACCAACGTGGTGGTTGTAGCAGTGGCTTCTTGGAAATGGTCTTCAGTGTCATCAGCACCTGGCGCAGTGGAGGAGAAGTGGGAAAAGTGACTCATGGGACAGAGTCGGGTCAGAGCCCCCCAGCAGTGGCGTAGGATGGCTGGGGATGGCTGCAGGGATCTGGGATGGGATGTGCAGCCACTGTGCACAGATGGGGGACCAGAGGGGTGCCACATTTCAGGCATCACCCACTGCCACTGCCGTCCCCATGTGCAGGAGAAACCCTGGGGTGTGAGGGCTCATTCTTCACCCAAAACCTCATCTGGGGGTACCTCATTTCCCACAGCCAGCCTGAGCATTGCTGAAATCCTCCCCACACCCATTCTCTCATTGACTTTCCCACTGAGCTGGGCTTCACCGCAGACCTGCCTACCTCTTCTCGCACCTCCCACTCTCACCTCGGCAAATGACCCCGGCGTCCTCGTGGTGGCCGCAGTTGTGCTGTCCCCAGCCCAGGTGGAAGCAGTCGGCCAGGCTCGCCTCGCCGCCGCCGCAGCCCACGTTATCCAGCAGGACGGGCCCGCTGCCGTAGCCGAAGGAGCCCAGCACGGTGGCGGCGAGAGCGGTGCCGCAGCCCAGCTGCCGGCAAACCACCTGGGCGTCGGGGAAGTCCCAGTCGTCGTCGCAGACGGTGCCCCAGGTGCCGCGGTGCCGCACCTCCACCCGCCCGCGGCAGCTCCCGTTCCCGTTCGCCAGCCGCAAGCCGCCACCTGCGTGGCACGACGCCGGGGGGACCAGGGCTCCACAGGGGGTTTCGTGTCCCCTGCTGACCCTCCAAGGGCGTGGGGTGAGCCCCCGGCTTCTGGGGTAACCCCTGGGGACTTGGTGGTAACCCCCTGGGGATGTGGGGCAAACCTCTGTGGGCATGGGGTGAGTCTCTGGGTTATGGGGTAACCCATGGGGACTTGGTGGTAACACCCTGGGGACCTGGGTGCAAACCCCTATGGGCATGGGGTGAGTCTCTGGGTTATGGGGTAACTCCTGGGGACCTGGGTGCAAACCCCTATGGGCATGGGGTGAGTCTCTGGGTTATGGGGTAATCCCTGGAGAGTACTGGGTGACTGTGGGGATGTCAACTGAGTCTCTAGGGACACAGAGTGAGTCCTGGTGATGTGGGGTGACACTGGGTACATGGGGTGATTCCCAAGCAGCATGGGGTTAGCACTATGAACATGAAGCAACCCCTGGAAATGGGGTGAACACCCTGTGAGCATGGAGTGGTGTGAACTCTGGGGATGTTTGATAATTCTGGTGGCATGGATTGAGCACTTGAAACACAGGGTGACCTTTGGGGATGCAGAAGGAGCCCTGGGGGCATGGGGTAAGCCCTGGGGATGTGGACGGACTCCGCCAGGGCCGTGGAGCCCCATGCAGGACTAGCAGCAGCTGCACACTTACTTTCCTGCTCGATGGTCAGGAGCGTGGTGGTGACCACCTCGGTGGCCTGGGAAGGCTGGTCCCTGCTGTCTGTCACTGCTGGGACAAGCGTGGGGACATGTGGGCATTGGGGGATCCAGATCCAGCACCCGCTGCCCTGGTCCCAGTCGGTGCCAGTGCCTACCAGTACCATGGCCGCCCCCAGGCAAGACCCTGCCATGGGCAATGTCACCCCCTGAGCGTCACCCCTGCATGGCAGGACCCCAGGATGGCCAGGCTGGGTCACAAGAGGACAGACAAGGCACAGCTTTACCCCCCAGGATGAGTGACTGCCAGCCTCCTACCTGTGGCCGTGGCTGTAAGTGTCTCCTCAGAGCCCAGGGCCATCGAGGTGGTGAATGATGTGATGGTGGATGTGTCCAGTCCTGTGGTGACATAGAGGAATAGAGGTGACACCTGGGTCAGGAATCATCAGGACTCATTACCTTTTATGCTTCATTATCCCCTGCCCCTCTGAGAGCAAGGTCTGGGCATGGTGGTGCCATCGAGTCTGTGCCCCGAGGAGGTGCCAGAGAGGATGGGGATGCTCAGCAAGGAAAGGACCAGCCTGAAAAAATTGTCCCTTTTTTTGTCCCTCCATCATCCCCTTTGTCCATTAACAGTGGGAAAGGGAAAGCACTGGCACTTACTGCTCCTGTCATTGGCCATGATAATGAGGGAATTCAGGGGGATTATTAACATTATAAACAGTATTCAGTGGAGAATGGCAGGAATACATCATTTCAGGAGGGGAAGGGGAGGCAGGCTGCGCCTGGCTTGACGCCCAGCCCCTGGCAGCCGCTCCCTCCTTCCGGACACGGGCAGCTTGTTTTCCAGCCAGCAGAGCAGGGAAATGGCACAGGGAAATGGCAGGATGACAGATGCATTTCCCCTGCAAATCACCACCCCGGCTGTGCTCTGGGCTCTTGGCATGGGGTTGCTACTCTGGAACACCAGGATGAGGGCGGATAAGGAGCAAGGATGCTCCTACAGTGCAGAGCCCTGCCAGAGCCTTGGGCATCTCAGCATCTCTCTGAAGATTTCTGCTTGGAGAACAGGATGTCCCTGGGTTTTCCCCCACCCTGAGGGCAATGCCCTGCCCTCACCTGTGCTCTGCCCTGTACCTGTGCAGATGACCCCAGCATCCTCGTGGTGGCCACAGTTATGGATGCCCCAGCCCAGGCTGTAGCAGGCGGACAGGAAGGGCTCGCTGCCGTCGCAGTTGACGTTGTCCAGGAGGATACGTCCTGTTCCATAGCCAAAATAGGCATTGCTCTTGTAATCCAGGGCTTGCCCACAGCCCAGCTGCTTGCAGACCACGCTGGCATCACTCAGACCCCAGTCATCATCACAGACGGTGCCCCAGTTCCCGCGGTAGAAGATCTCCACCCGGCCCTGGCAGGTGTCGGGGCCGCTCACCAGGCGGATGCTGCCGTCACCTGGAGGGTGGCAGATGAGGTGAGAAGGATATGGTGTCCCTGCACGTGGCACCGTGGCCAGACTCTGCTGTGCCCGTGATGGCAAAGGAAATATGTGAGTAAGAGTGGGGAAGGGGCAAATCTTTAGAGCAACGGGGTTTGGGAACCTTGGGAACCTCTGGGATAGGGTGTGGCCATGGCCAGCACAATGATGGGGTCTGGGGGTCTGCACCTCAGGGCTGGAGGGTTGGGAGGCTCCAAGAGGGGCAGCAGATGACAGTAGGGGACACTGCCCTCAGCCAGGATGTCCCCCCTGCAATGACTTACTTTCCCCATCCTGTACCGAGGCTGTGAGGGTCCTGGTGCTCGGTCCTTCACTAACTTGAGTGGGTGAAAACTCTGCAAAGGGAAGCAGAGAGGTGTCACCTGCTGCTGCTCCACCTCGAAGCTGGAGGGATCCCTCCCGCCCCACTGCTCCAGGAGGGTCTGCACCAAACCAGCCCCATCTGAAAATAGAGGGGTTTACAGCTGCACCACCCTGCCAGAGCTCTCTGCCAATGCCTCCAGACCCAGCTCCTGACATGCTTTTTCACTCCTTCCACCTCTCTTCTCCAACAATGCCATGATTCGTTTTCCTGCTCAGTCCATAACCTCTGTTCTCTGGTTGCTGTTGGTACAACTTACCAGCCAACCCAGCATCCCTGCCTTTCCATCCCTCCTTTTCCAAGTCCTGCTTCTGCAGTACATGGGGATTCATGGAGCAGCTGTTCCAGGTCTGCACAGCCTCACTTTCACAGCTCACTGATGCCTGGCTGTTGAGCAAACCTTGCACAGCGAGGGAGGAACGTGTGTGGGGTACATAAGGGTCGTCGCAGAACCGTTCCACTTTCACTTGCCAAGTTCAAACACTTTCCACTGCTTTTCTCACCTTTAGGAACATGTCCTACTGAAAAGCTCAGCAATTTAAAGAAACACAAGTCAAAAGGGGAAAGAGTGGTTGGGCAGCAACTGACGCAGAGGCAGGAGCGTGGGTGTGCATGTGCTCTTTCCCCAGAGATCATGCTGGAGAGGGCGCAAAGTCCCTGAGCTGGGAGTGACAGGAACACAAAACAGGCTGGTCACCTTATGGAGTACCAGCCTGTGGAGCTGGGAGGTGACCTGGATTGAGGAGAGGGGTGAAAGAAGGATGCAGAGGGTGTTTGACTGACCCAGGTCAGAGAACCAGGCCCTGAGATAAGACTCTTGTGTTCCACCAAGGTCTCTGCACCCCCGAAGTCTTGCACTCCACAGGAACCCCCTTCTCTCCTTGCCCCAAAGGAACCCACCCTCGTTACCATTGCACACAACAGCCACGTCCTCGTAGTGGTAGCAGTTGTGGATGCCCCAGCCGTGGCTCCAGCACTCGCTCAGAGCTGCCTCCCAGCCCTTGCAGTCCACGTTGTCCAGGAAGATGGGCCCACTCCCCTGGCCAAAGGTCATGGCAGCAGGGAGGGTGATGGCATGGCCGCATCCCAGCTGGCGACACACCACGTTGGCATCCACGATGTCCCAGTCGTCGTCACAGACCGTCCCCCAGGAGCCATTGTAGAGGATCTCCACTCGCCCCTGGCACCGGCTGGGCCCGTTGGTGAGACGGATCTCTGGGAGGATGGGAACAGAGAGGTCCCTCAGCAGGCAGTGGGCCATGGGAAGCCAATCTACATCAAACTCCTACTCCTTAAATAAAATCCTGCCCCCCTTCTCTGTAGCCAACACAGTTGTTGGTTTGGTGCTGCCCACCTGCTGGTGGGACACGGGCTCCCCTTCATCTGCTGACAGCAGTGGCTGTGGAGACACAGCACGTCACAATCCAGGAATGAGATGCATCATCACCAAGGTCAGGCTGGGCAGGGCTTTGGGCAGCCTGGTCTAGAGGAAAGTGTCCCTGCCCGTGGCAGGGATAGAACGAGATGGTTTTTAAGGTCCCTTCCAACCCAAACCATTCTGTGGCTCTGTGATGCTCCTATCATCTCACCTGCTAATGGGAAAAACCCAATGCGTGAAGGGTAGAGCAGACATGTGGCACCAAATGTTGACTTACAATAGGTGACAACTGACAAGATGCAATTAGCAAATTCTTATTAGCCTCAACAAATGCATCCAGAGCTGGTCCCACATGGGAGCTGGTGGGATGGAGATGATCTCTCAAGCTGCTGGCAATGGGGAATAGGCATGGAAGTGCCCAGGGTTTACCACATCAAGGGAATTATTTACTTGTATGTGTTGCATGTCACAGGGACTCAGCTGGAGGTGACAGAAATCTCTTTTCAGGATAATTAGCAGAATAGGGATAATATTCTTTATTTCCTCTCTGTAAAAGAAGTTCAGCTTCTTCTTGCTGGTTTTTGTTCCAAACCAATATCTTTCCTTTTTTAAATTCCCCAAATCCCTTCTTTTACCTAAAAATGCATTTTTCAACTACAAAACTTCCTGAAGAAAAGTGATTTTAAGAGAAGAATCTCACCTGGGAATGGCAACGTCTGAGGCTCAGAGGTGGTGCCTGCAAGGGACAAGAGAAAGGATCAGCTCCCCCAGAGAGCAGGAGGTGCAACTTGGAGAGTGACAGCAGCAGGGATGGGATGGGTGTGGTGGGAACTGTCAGGACCCAGCAGCCCTTGGACCCTTCCCTTTCCTGCAAGGTCCTGGTGTTGGCAGGGGGAAATATGAACACCCTTCCCCAGGGCATCACTTTATCTACTTCACATCATGGGAAACTGAGGCAGCACATGAGTGACTGTGACTCTGGTGAGATTGTGCTTGACACATGTGTGACCCTGATGAGCCCAGTGGCCAGCAGAAGCCACTCCAGGTGGGTCCTGTTTTAGCCCAGGTCTTGGGAACTTTTCTGTCCATCCCTGGCTCCATTGCTGCCTCGCTGTGGGCCCTGGGCAGCTCCTGCATCCTCCTGCCCCATCACCCATATGGAAAACTTGGGTGGTGAGACAGGAACAAGGAAAATCAATCCTGCCCAGCTTGAGAAACCCACCATAGATCTCCTGATGGAAGATGCTGCACCCTTGTGTGCATTTAAATTGTTTTTTTTAAATTTTATTTCCCCAACAAAATCCACTTTTTGGAAGCTCCGTAATTATATGTAAATACCAACACCCCTGCTGATGAGGTGCAGCCACCTTAGGGGGTGAACAAACCTCATCCAGAGGGAGGATTGAAGGATGCAGGATGTGTCCTCATCTCTGGACCCCCTGTCCCACAGCTGGGGGTTATTTGGGCACAAAATCCCTCTCAGCCCCACTGCTAAGTGATGTTGAATCCTCCCTGGAATGCTGCCAGCATGGGTCACAGAGGGCTCCAGCTTGTCCAGGAGGTCACAGCAACATGAACATGAAACCCTGGGGGATGGTGGCTGGGGATGGGTGGCTGGACCTCATAGACATCCTGGTCCACAAGTAGTTGTCTGATGCTGGAGCCCTCCACAGATCTCCTTGGACATCTGAGGTGTCCTGCTCTTGAGGCTCTGGCTGTGCAACCCTCTCCCATGGGTGACACCTTCCAAAATCCTTCCAAACCTGGTGGAAGGTATTGCTGCCCATGGCAAGGGGTTTGGAATGAGATAAGCTTTAAGGCCACTTATAACCCCAACCATTCCGTGATTCTATGATTCCTCCATGTCAATATAGCACTCAAAGGCTGATCAACACCCGTGGGTTCCTCCATGGCCTCTTTTCCTCCCACTGCCTTGGACCAGCCCTGTCCTGCTCCACGCTCAGCCTACAAGCACTGACGTGCAGGTCAATCCCAGCCGCTCTGGAGGCCGATGTCACTCCGTGAGAAGCAGTGTGAGCCTGGGGGGACAGTGGAGCAGATGAACCCACCTCCCTTTTCCTTGCTAGGATGTTGCCTGGGAGACCATTAAGTCAGCTAGAAATCAGGACTGTCAAAGAAAGACCTAGAAGCCCCAAGAGAAAGGAGAATAAGGCAACTGTCTGGCTGTATCCATGACTTAGCAGGGATGCTGGGATGAACAGCAGCATCCGGGGGGCTCCACCATGGCCTGTGCTCCTGACCTCCCCAGCTGGAACAGGCATGGAAAAGGATGCTGTGATTCCAGCAATAATTGGGGATTAAACAGGTGAGACCACGGGAGCAGAGAGGCTCTGCAGGAGAGGGCAGGGAAGGACACAACAGCCCCATGGGTTGGACAACAGGGTAGAGGTAATTCAGCTCACCCCTGCAACATAAATGGGGAGACACAAGTATTTCTAGGAAGAATGTTTGATCCTGGTTTGTATTGATTTTTAACACCTAGTCCACTCCAGTGCCGAAAAAGCAGTGGATAAAAAGGACATTGATAAATATTCATCTCCTTTTAAGTCAAAATCAAAGCTCTGAAATATTCATTTAAGAGCATCCTCCAGCAAAGTCAGAAGAGATCTGAAAAGAATATGCCTGGCGTGTCTACAATAATGAGGAATGAGGGGGAAACTGCCTGTTTTGAGAAGAGATAGAGCCCTCCATGTTTTTCTGATCCAGCTTCACAAAGCCAGAAGGGAAACTGCTCAAGTAAACACCACTGCTGAACAAAACCGCCAAATGGGAGGACAAATCGTTAGCGACTAATCTGTGCCCATTAATGAAGAGAACCTGGAGAGCCAGGCGATGCAGGGGACAGCGACAGAGCCGCCAGGGTCCCCAAAGGGTCCCCACACTTGGAGTGTGGGCACGGATGCTGCCACAGCATCCCGAAGGAGAAACACCAGCTGAGGGGGTGGCAAGGTAAAACCAAATTTAACTCAATTAGGATGTCTGACTACACCTGAATTCCCAGTTTTCTGGCTGGCTGTGCCTTGGCTCGAGTTTGTTGAGGCAGGAATGCGTTCCCCACTGCCTGGCTGTAATTACGTGGATAGAGTCACACTGGGATAAGGACGACGCTGCCGCAGCACTCGTGCGGACCCGCATTCCAGAGCGGGAATGGCTTTTCCCAGGTCTGTTTAAATGCTCCACATCCTGGCTGGACAGTTCCCGCCAGGAGTGAGTAGAAATCACAGTCCTCAGGGGATGGGTGCTCATTCCACCCATTTCCTTGGCAGGACTTGTCCCACAGGTCCTGGGGAGCAACTCCAGGTTCATCCCTTGGCCATCAGCATTTTCCCATGGGTGCCACCCACTCCGGAGCCCAGAACTGCTCTGTCACCAGTGCTGGCAGCTGCCTGCCCCATTTCCCTGCCTGTCTTCAGTGCTGGGCTTGCCATTGCAACCAGGTCACAGTGGGACACAAGAGCTGAGCTTGCTCCCTCGGCCTCCGTGCACACTCAGTGCTCTAGGGGACACCACAGTAACCGTGTGCCTGCAAATCTGAGAGCTGGAGAGGGATCACGGGTGCCTAAAACCCTTCCCACTGCGCCAGGCAGAAGCTCACCGGTGGGGCTGAGGAGGAGGAGGATGAGGAGCATTGCTGGCATCAAGGAGAGAGGCAGCACCTCGATGTCCGGCCTCCTTGTGCCGTGCCAGGTGTCCAGACAGGGACTGAGAGTCATTGCTGCTTGTCAGCCCTCCTGCAGGCGAATTTCTAGAAGATACCTCCCTGAAATATGCAGACAGAAGTATTAGTGGTGGTGGCCAGGAGAGCCTGTGATCACCAAGGGCCATGCAGGACCTGTGAACGTGTCCCTCCTCAGTATTTCCAGGAGCAGCGACCAGGAAACACATGAAAAGTCATTCCAGCTGGATTAATTGAAAATAAGCGATTTTTTTTTTTTTTTTTTTTTTGCGAGTGGCAAGATGAAGCTGAACGGCCATATCCCACCTGCAAGATAAAACTCAGCAACAGGGAATGTCAGCAGAAAATGAGGGAGAGATGAAATATCTTAAGATTCCATTTCCCCCTCATTTACCGCTCACGGCCGAAGGGGTGGATTCCCAGCTCTGTGTCACTCGCAGGCTGTCTGGGAGGGGGATGGGTGCTGGTCCTGCTGGCCGGGACACCTCTGGGATCCCAGACCCACATCCCACATCCCAGCAGCCGGTCTGGCGGCAGCGTGCGCTGGGGGAGCAGTGCCATCGTGAGGATGCTCCCGCACGCCGGCTCCAAAGCCGGGCTGTTAGGCTCTGCTCAGCGGAGCCCTAAAATTAAAATCCCTCCAGCACACACGGGCACATCAGCTCCTGAAGGGATGCAGATTGCTGCCGCTGCAGGCATCTCCTGGTGGTTGGAAACTTGGGAAAGGTCATCGAAATCCACTGTATCAGTGACTAACCCCTCCTTCCCATGGAAAACCCTAATCCAGCCTTTTGCTTGCTCCTGGTTTTCCATGTGGAGGCATGGGATAAGAACTCCCAGGTGTGACCGTGTGCTGGTGTCCACCCATGGGCTGGGGGGGCTCCAGAGCCTCCACACCAAGGCTTGGACTTCGTTGCCTGCACTAGGGAGAGACGATGGTGGACCAAAGGGTTTTGTGTGCACCAACAAGAGGTGATGGAGGTGCAGGAAGGAGCCCGCGTGGGTGGAACACAGCCTGGTTACATCTCCCTGATCTCTGCTCGACTCCTGCTGACCAAGCCTCTGGAGGACGGACACTCACCAGCGGACAGGCAGCTCAGTGATGAGGGCTGAAAACCAATCTACTCGCTGAGGTGATGGCTTTCAATACTCCATTCATCCCTCCTGAAGCATCGAATAATGTCGCCTTTTGTCCCACGGGCCCTCCCCTCTCTCCAGCAGGGCAGGGCTGACAGACGCCCCCTCCGCCGCCCTGTCCCAGCCAAACCCCGGCATCGCGTCCTGCTTGCAGGGACGTTGTCATCGCCGGCCACTTTTGTGCCGGAGCCAGCGCGTTCCTGCACCCTGGCAGGGTGGCAGCGGGCATTAACCACTGCCGTGCTGTGTCACGGCTGACCCCAAGAGGGAAAACCCAACTTTCCTTCTCCGTCTGTGCTTTTCCGACTGCTTCTCAATCCTCACCCCAATGCTCAGGAGGATTCAGCTGAAAACTGAACCCCTTCATTAAACCCAGGGGTGTTGGGGCTCTGTCAGAATCCCCACAGATTAAAATCTGCTTTTTAAGCCACAATTAGTCATTATGGCACTGTAGTAAAACCCAGCATCCCTTCTAACATAACTCAGAGAAGCTGTGGCTGCCCCATCCCTGGAAGTGTCCAAGGCCAGGTTGGACAGGGTTTGGAGAAACCTGGGCTAGTGAAAGGTGGTCTGCCCATGCCAGGAAGGTGGAATGGGATGGCCTTTAAAGTCTCTTCAACTCAAACCACTCTGTGATTTTGTGATGATTCTATGATTTAAAGCGTTGCTAAATGTGGGTTTATGAAAGTCCCTTCACACCAAGGCTTTCAAGCTGTCAGGTGTCCTGTGAAGCCACCCCCCACCATGGACCCGATGGAAGAAGCAGCAAATCTTCCATCACCCCAATCCTGCACAAGCGTTGACCACCTGGGATGGTAGAAAGTTCACGGGGGAGGATCTGGGCTTTAACCTGGGGCACAGAAAGTCCCAGCTTTCACCCCAAATAACACACCACAGAAAACACACTGTTCCCAGCCCGCTCTTTGTCCTTGGTAAAAACACCCTCCTCCCACCTGGACACAGAACCCCACAGGTTCTTTTATCCCTTTGGGTTCCCTCTGTACCCCTTGGCCAAAGCTGGAGTGAACCCTAGTCCTCTATTTATCACTTCTTCCACTTTTTAACTTTTTGAAAAACTTCAGGAGAAATCACAGTTTTTCAGCTGTCACCACCCCGCCAGATCATTATTTGTAATTACCATCCTGATCTTAGAAAAAGCATCATAAATCCACATACCTGTTTGGTATTTTCTCTCCAGTATAAAGATGAGTGTATCGAATCCCAGAAATACCTGTCCTCTTTTGAAACAAACAAAGAAGCTGGCTGACTATAAAATATTAAAAATTAGCATTTGAAATCTGTATTCCTGGTAAGATGTGATGGGGATAAGGCAAGATTTTTTTCTTTAGGTGAGATCTTGCTTAGTAAATATTTTAAAAAATTAAAAAAGGGGAAGAAAATGGATCTCATCCATCAATGGAACAGCTCCAGCCTGTCATCTCTTTGCACTTTTGGGGCTGCTGCTGCTGGGTTACAGCAGGATGGCAACCCTGCAGCCCATCCTGGGACAGATCATCCCCAAAGCAAAGGAGAGAGAGGGAGCAGGAGAAGGGAGAAGAAAAGGAAGAAGAAGAAAGAGGAGAAGAGAGGGAAGACCGCTAAGGAGACATGGTGGGGAGGGAATGGCTCGGGTTTCAGGGAGGCAGGCAGGGACACATCCTTAAATTGGGTGCTGACAGAGACTGGGTTACGCCTCGAGGGGAAGGAAGAAGCTTTTTCAGAGGATTTGGGCTTTTCAGCTCCTTCCCACCTCCCTCCTCGGCTGTCTGAGTGCCTACCTGGAGAGGAAGTCAGCTATAACCATCTGGCTGGAAATATTTCTGTCGGTGTCTGAGCCAGCGCTGGGATGCAGAAGCAGGGGATGGTTCTGACCTCCTTCCCTGCCTGGGGGCTTTGGAGACCTGTTCCTTGGGCAAACCATGGTTTTCCCTGCCTGTTCCTATGCAAGAAATTACCTTTAGAGGTCCCTTTTTACAGGACTTTTCCTGTCTGACCACTATGGCATCTCTGCTGAGGATATTAGAGGGACCTGATCTATCTTTGTGCTCTCAGCCTGTGGTGAGAGATGTCCTGTCCTGGGGAAGGGAAATCTTCCCCATCCATCTCCACCACCTCCTGCTCTACACATTCATGTTGTCTGCTTCTGCTCCTGACCAGGGCATCTCTTTATTTTAAGAAGAATTGTGTATATTTAATAATTTTTAACTATTACAGCCGTTTAACCATTTTAACCATCATTGCAAGTAAGATCCAGATAATGTGAGACTCTTGGGTCTCAGAATCCTTGAGGACCACAGAAAAGGAACCTCCAAACATACTGGGTTTCCCAGTCTTATGATTTCTTAAGTTCCCCAACAATTTTAGGAGCCTGGTGTGCTTTTGGCTTTGAAAAAGTTGAGTTTATGAGCCACAGGATTCTGGCCCTTGTTCTCATGGGAGGCAGAATTTGCCTTGTGGCTCTTGCTGCTGGATTTTTCACTTGTTCCTATGCAAAGCCCAGACCTCTAAATGCCCTAAAAAGCCTGGGTTTTGTATTTTAACTCTATACAAAGCCAGCTCTGGCTCCAACTGTCGCCAACTGCTTCTGCTGTTCCTTTCTTGCAGGGGTTTAGTAATTAGCAATTAGGCACTTTTATTTCCCAGTAGCAGCAAAGTTCTAATTAACCAGATCATGAGCACAAGTTTCAAAGGTGCCTTTTAAGTCTGTTTTGCCTAAACTTTGACAAACTCCCTGTTGTCCTGGCTGTCTGCCAAGGCCTGTGGACTGGGAATCATCAACTCCAGCATCAATCCACATCCAGGTTTTGCAGACCAGGGGCATAACATGAACATGCAGGGATAAAATGCTCTTCACCCTGTCCAGGATTTCTCTGGGCACTGGGGAAGCATCTCAGCCTTTCTCCATGTCTACATCGTTCCTGCATGTGCTTTGAGTGGCTTGGCAGTATCAGGCTAAGGGATTACGCTGCTCTGAAGAAAAGAAAACACAGCCAGCCTTATTCAAGGAGCAGCCACAATATAAGAAAGGGTAATTATAAAATTCCACAGGACAGCAAGGCTGTTCTATTGTGTGCCAGGAAAAAAAGAAGCTCTTTTTGTGCTTCCTGATGGTCCTGCTGCCCAGTCAGGCAGGGACACTCTGGGACACTCCAGAGATGCTCACGGGAGAGAAGCTTCTGGAGGGGTCAGGGCTATCCCCACATCTACTTAGCAGCTGCCACGTGCCATAGGCAGGTTCTGCTGCAGCTTCCTAAGGCAGTGGGTGGAATCTCCAGCAGACCTCTTTTCTGTCAGCAGTTTGGCCATGGGTAGAAACTGGGGAAAACAAGTGGCTCACAAATCTGCAGAAAATACAAGGCCTCCAGAAAAACAAACAAACAAACATACAAACAAACAAACAAACCAAACAAAAAAAAAACCAAACAAACAAAAAAAACCCACAACCAAAAACCAAAACCAAAAATCCAAAACTGATTTCCCTTTTTGGTTAGTTGGGAAAATACAGAGAGGAGAGGTAAACTCATTGATCTAGGCTGTACTATGGCCAGGAAATGCATTGGGGATGTAAAGAAGGGCCTGGTGCTGTATGAAAATAACATAAGCTGAAACAAAAGGCATCTTCTTGCTGCCAGGAGGGAAACACAGGGCTAAGAACACCAGTTGCTGTTTCAAGCCATTAGCTGCTGTATAAAGAATGACAGGATTCCCCTGCTGATTGCTGAGCTAAATCACAGAGTATTTAAGGGGCTGCTGCTGTTGCTTTCACTTTGGGGAACACTGGCACGAAAAATGCTGCATCTACAGCAGGATGGAGCCTCTCCTCCTTCCTCCATTCCTCCCACTGCTCCAGGGCACGGCCACTGATGGGATCCTGCAATGTGCCATCCTGGGAGCTCTCAGCCCCAAACCAGCCTGTGTCCAGCAGCCTTTGTAGAAGGGAAAGATGTAAATCCAGTACAAGACCATTCTGATTCCCTGTCCTGACATCAAACCCCACCTCGGTGCAGCTGGAGCTGTGCTCACAGCACACCCCTGTGCTATTTGGGAACCACGAGCTAATTTTAAGAGTGTTTCTGGCCGTTTATAAGTACTGAAGGAACAGCACGGCTGAGGAAAGAGCAGTGGAAGCCCCCAGAGAGGCTCAGCACTGCCCTGTGCTGCAGCAAGCTGGAGCTCGGGGAGAGGTACCCATCCCCTCCCCAGACAAAATCACCTTTGTTCCTCCCTAATCTGCTTCCTGCCCGACGTGCTGCAGAAATCACCTCAGGCAGGTGGGAAGGAGCAGCCCAAGGACGCGGTGCTGACAGGAGGCTCTCTGGAGGGCAGCAGACCCAAGCCATGGGCTCCGGCCACTATCCGGGCTGGGGAGGAGCAGGAAGGGATCACAGAGGGGGAGAGGGATTGGGAAACAGGGAACTGGGTCCCCTCCATCACCAAAGGCACTCGCTGTGGACCGTGAGCTTTAGGGTGTGTCTGTAACTCCCTTTTCTGCCTGCTATTACCTCTGGGGGTGAAATCTCACCTGGCAGAAGGATATGGCCATATATATGTTGTATATATATGCAGGTATTAATATAGGTGTCTTTATTTTCATGACTTGTCCATTGGGACTAGCACCTGTTGGCTTCTCTGCCAGCCCTGGGGAATTAACGCATCCCACTCCTGTTGCAGCCTCAGTGATTTTAGATTCACTCCTGAGAGTCCAAACTGTGCCAAAATGGGTGATTGGGAAGTGATAACCTGTGTGGGAGCAGCTAGGCTGACAAGACAGGGTAGACATTGCTGCCTGCCAGTGCAGGAACCTGCGTGGGATGGAGAAGCCGTGGCCGAATTGCATGGAACAGCATGGATTGGAAGGGACCTTCCAAAAGCTCATTTAACTCATTTAGCTCCAGGAAATCTCCGGAGGGATGGATCGCCTGCCTTGTCGGCTGCCGCGCATCTGAGTGTGCACTAGGTGGCACGCAGCTGCAGGGAGAAGCGCCTGCGACAGCGGGGAGAAATTTGGATTCGGGAGGAGAGAGGAAAGCTTCACTGGGAAAAGCAGGCAGAAGGTAGAGCGGGATGAGTTCTGCCCCTAATTAGCACTAATGGAGAGGTGAGTGTGGCTAGACGAGGTGAGACAGGAGCACAACGCAGAGGACTCGGCTCCAGAGTTTTCCAGCTGGATTTAGCAAAGGCAGGGATGGAGAGAGCATTTAGATTGGAGTTAGGATGACAGGAAAAGGGGCAGGGATTTCAACTGAGGATGGTAAATTTAGGATTGACATAAGGAATTAAGGTTTTATTATGAGTGTGGGGAGGCCCTGGCACAGGTTGCCCAGAGAAGATGTGGATGCTGGAAGTGTTCAAGGTCAGGGTGTGTGGGGCTTCGAGCAACCTGGGATGGTGGAAGTTGTCCCTGCCTCTAGCAGGGTTTCAAGATTCCATGATTTCCCCAGAGAAGGAAGGAAGCGGAACACAGCTGAGCTGAGCTCGTTGTGCATTTCCCACTACCAGCAGGGATGTGGAACCTGTCCCTCTCAGCAGGTAAATCCCAGGAGTTGGACAGCAAGGTCACCCAGCAGGAGGGGCATGCCCACACCAGATCCATCCCTGCTTTGTCTTACTGGTCCCTGGCAGGAACCAGCAGCAGCTGCTGCAGAGGAAAATTATATGAAATTTCACCTATTATCCTTTGCCTGCAGAGGAATTTCTTCCTAACTCCTGTCACTTTGGGTTTGTCCGCTCAGGGAAATTAATCTGAAATCGAGTGGGCTGTGAATTCAAAGTGCTGCAGCAATCCCAACAGAGCTTGGACAGGCAGCTTCCTAAGTGGCCAGGCTATTCCGTGGAGCACCAGGCTAAGCCTGGCAATTTAACAGAGCCTCAAGCATCAGGTTTTGTAGACATTAATATAGGACTTCGAGCCAAAACCATGTGAGAGGGAGCAGCCATGGAGAAATTAATTCAACAGCCTTCCAGCACCACTGCAAGAAAGGGACCAGGGAAAGGCAAATATTTGGCTGGTTACCCCAGTGTGTGGATGGATCAGACAGGAGATTATGCCACATTGGAGGACCCAGTGCTTTGCATACTGATTTGGGGAGCATGCAGAGAAGGGTGTGGGAAAGAACAGCATGGGGGAAAAGGGATCCAGCTGAAAGATAAAAAAGCGTAAGGGACTATGTTAAAAATCTGGGGATCACAAAGGTAAAAATCATGTAAAATATACAATATTTTTGCAGGCAGCGAGGATTGTGAGGTTTGCATCCTCTGTGTCCCTAAGAACAGGACACTGAGTTTCACCTTTCAGACTCAGGGATCATTGAGGATCTTTACAGCCACCCTGACACAGAACAGTTGGAGGAAGGTGTGCAGTGGGGTCTGACAGGCTCAGCTGGTCACCAGACCTCAGATTCACGTTGCCCATGGCTCTGTAAACTGTTTTCATGTTGTTGGACCATCGTGGAATACAGGACAAGCGATGGAGTGGTGTGAGAAAAGGGATACTGAGGACCAGCCATGCATTTGTACTGCTGAGATGAGGTACTTCAGCCACTCACTGTGCCTGGCAAAACCTTCCAGGGACCCTCATGCAAGATTAGATCATGAATCCCTGCTCCAGAAAAACAAAAACAAAAACAAAAACAAAAACAAAAAAATTGTAAATCCAACTTAAGACTCTTCTCACAGCTCGTCCACCACCTGACTGGTTTATCTCCTCTGTACAGCCCTTCCCTCCTCCACCCAGGAGCTGCACCCAATTCACTTCTGCTCTCCCCCCGCCCTTCAGCCCGAGCATCACCCTGAGGCCTCGCCCATCCTCTCTCACCAGCCAGGACTCCACACTGGGAGCATCCCTTTATCTCCCAGCCATGCCATAAAGGTCTGCAAGACTTGCTAGAAACCCTTCTTCACCGTCCTCAAATCTCCCTGAAACCTTTTCCTATTTAAGATCACAGGATATTTAATACTTGTTCACCCATGCAACCACATGGAACACATAGTCCGCTCCCAGCAAGGCTTTATGAAGCATTCCTATCTATTCTTCAAGAAAAAAACCCTTTTCATTGCTCTCCAGTTTCTAATTACAGCCACAGGAGACAGGAATCCCAAGCACCTGAGTTATAAATGTGAAACTTATTGCTTAAGCAGACACATTACAAGCAGGCTATCAATCACTTCTGGCAATTATTAGTACTTGGTGAGTAATTTGAACTCAAGTATGTGACAGTCTCATCCATCCTGGAGCAGAGAAATCCATGAGCATTTGCATATGAGGTTGAGCTGTGGGGGGATGCAGCTCCAGGGGGTTTTCACTGGAGCTGTCATGGTTATGTGCTTGGTATTGTACATTTTGGGATAAAAACCAACTTTATTCAGGCTCTCTAAAGCCTTTATTCAGGTCTCATGTAAGGATGAATAGAAAAAAACCCAAAAAACTTCTGTAAAGATGAGTCTCATGTATTTGAACCTGGAAGAAGAGTATTATATCCCTCCATTCTTACAGCATAAAGTGGTTCTATTTTTTTTTTTTTTTTTTTTTTGCTGTAACTATTACAAACATAATGTGCTTTATTTTATAAGCCTTTTGGGGCAGGTCTGTCATGGCATGGGTGAATCAATACTAGTGGGTGTAAAGTCCAGGGAGGTTTCAAGTAATTTGATAAGGTCTGGTGAACACTTCCTGGTTCAGAAGGAATTATGGTGATCTTAAGGGTCCTTTTCAATCTGAATGATTCTCTGGTTCTGTGATTCTTCAATCACTGCTGCCAAGGTCTCGATGGGGGTCCCAGGAAAGGGAAAAACCCAGGTGGGGTCTGATCTACCTCTAAGAGAGCATGAAGTGATCCAGCACCCTCCAAGATGCTCCAGGATCAAAGGAATCCCTAAATAAAGACACACATCTTGCAAGGGGGGTGATGGAGGTGCAGCAGCCAGGAGGGAGCAACGCTGTGTCCTTGGAGAGCTCTGTGGCACGCAGGGATGTGTTCCACCATCCTCATCCCAAACTAGGAACAGGCATCTCCAGGGCTTTGCTTCAGATTTACACGGGTGTCAACTAAACCCTCAAAGTGGTGAGCAGCTGATTAATCCAGGCTGGATCTGGGTCAGGGGACTCAGCCACATTCCCACAGGAGCTCCCATGCCCAGCACCCAGAGGTGCTAAACTGTAGGAGAGGATGCCACACACACTTCACACACACACCCCATCACACACACAAACACACATATCACACACACACCCCATCACACACACACAAACACACATATCACACACACACCCCATCACACACACACAAACACACATATCACACACACACCCCATCACACACACACCCCATCACACACACACAAACACACATATCACACACACTCAGAATCCCCTGCACACACAGAGCATCTCACCCCCACCAGTCCTACACATGCCTACACTCACATGGACAATATCACACACTCTCGTTATCACGCTCACTATCACTATTACACAGTCTCACACTCACTATCACACTCTTATTGTCACACTCAGTCCTGCACACTTGCACTCATTATAATTATCACACTCATAAGATCACTCGGTCCTGCACACTCCACACACTCATTACCACACTCATTATCATACTCATTATCGCAATCAGTCGTGCAGTCTCACACTCACACTTATTACCACACTGATTATCACTATCCCACACTCATTAGCACACCCATTATCACTATCCCACACTCATCAGTACACTCATTATCATTATCCCACAGGCATTACCACACTCATTATCACTATTCCACACTCATTACCACACTCACTAGCACACTCATTATCACTATCTCACACTCATTACTGCTATCCCACACTCATTAGCACACTCATTATCACTATCTCACACTCATTATCGCTGTCACACACTCATTACCATACTCATTATCGCTGTCACACACTCATTATCACACTTATTATCGTTATCCCACAGGCATTATCGCTATCCCACACTCATTAGCACTATTCCACATTCATTAGCACACTCATTATCGCTATCCCACACTCATTAGCACTATTCCACATTCATTAGCACACTCATTACCACTATCCCACACTCATTAGCACTATTCCACACTCATTTCCACACTCATTAACACACTCATTATCGCTGTTCCACGCTCATTAGCACACTCATTATCGCTATCCCACACTCATTAGCACTATTCCACACTCATTTCCACACTCATTATCACACTCATTATCGCTGTCCCACGCTCATTAGCACACTCATTATCGCTATCCCACACTCATTAGCACTATTCCACACTCATTTCCACACTCATTATCACACTCATTACCACTATCCCACACTCATTATCGCTATTCCACACTCGTTTCCACACTCGCTCCCACCCCGCCTCACGCTCACCGTTCCTCTCCCTCACGCCTCCACCAATCACGTCCCTCCCTCCCCTTGGCCCCGCCCCTTGGCCCCGCCCCGCAGCTCCCAGCCGCGGCCCGGCGTGCGCACGCGCGGAGGTTCCGTGACCGCGGGCCGGGAGCGGCAGCGCCGGGCCCGGCGAGGGGTGAGGGGCCGGGGGACCGGGCCGGGCGATGAGAGAGGAGACGGGCCGGGGGAACAGCGGGACAGCGGCGCCGGGACGGCTGGGTTGGGCTGGGTTTGGTTGGGTTGGGTTGGGTTAGGCTGTGCTGTTCTTTACTTCGCGGGGCGGGCACTCCCGGGCGGGCACCTCCGACACCCGGTTCCCTGTGCCGCGTAGCCCGGGCCGTTCGTGAGGGATCGCCCGGGCCGTTGCGGCCGCTTCGGGCCCGGCCTAGCCTGGCGTCCCGTCGGCCCGGGGACAGGGGTTCCGTTCCCCTCACACCAGGCCCCGGCCCGTCCACAGCTCCCGGGGCGGTCGGTGCCGCCCGGACAGCCCCCGGAACCCGTGGGGCATGGGGGTGTCCGTGGTACCGGGGGCCCGGTGGGAGCCAATAGGCGGCTGCGGTGGGTGGTGGGTGCTGCCCAGGCCCCAGTCCTGCCCGTGGGACGGGTGGCCTGGCCGGGGCACTCGAGCCGCCGGCTCCTCAGGCGGGACCCAGCTTGGCCGTACCGGAGCTCCTGCCGCCAGCCGAAGCCTCTGGGGAGCTGGAGGGGCCCTGCAGGTCGTGCCAGGTTCTCACCTCACAAGTCAGTGATCTCCCCGCAAATAAATAACCCGCCTGGGTGCTCAGAAGGACCCAGGAGAAGTCGCGTTGGACACAAAGTGTGCTGAGATCCTGTGTCCAGGTGGGATCCTGTCTGAGTGTACCCGCCCTTCTCTCGCTGCCTGAGTTTTTCTATTCACCCGTGCCTGGAACCAGCCCTCGGCTTAATTGAAAGGCAAATGCTTTGTTCCGCCTCATTTGCCGTCTCTGTTTTCCTCCTCCGAGGGGAACTCACTTTAAAGCTTGTTTTGAGTGGAAGAAGTCCAGGTTTGGAGCAGCCGAGTTTATTTCTTCTGTTGTTTTGGCTGTCAACCCAGCCACCTTGTGTGTCGTGAGGATCAGCAGAGGCTGGGAGAGGGCAGGAATGGGATGGATCTGCATGCTTGGAGTTATTACAGTGACCCTTCACCACTGCCGAGTTCTGTTCTTTCTCTTTCGTTGGTGCCAGTCGGTGCTGGGTGCTTGTGTAAAGCAAGGTGTGTTTGGGGATGAATTACCTGGCAACAGCATCCAACCCTGTTGCATCGGGTTTTGCTGTGCCCCAGACTTGCAGCTCAGCTGGTGTGGGGCCCCTGGCTGGGTGGTTTGGGGTCGGGTGAGGGTTCAGAGCACCTGTAATGCTGCTCTAATCGTGTCCCCTGCACAGGGTCACGTTTTACTTCAGCCCTGTGGCTTTCCTGTGTTTTATGTGCTCTCCTAATCTCTGTGTAATCTCTTCCCATGGGGTCTTGGTTGCCCTCCCAGTCCTATCTCTCAAAGTGGTGTCATGACGCTTAACAATCCCTCCTGTGCATTCTTTTTCCTGAATAACCTGCTGAAAAGTCTCTATTTTACCAATCTGATGCCTTTTATTTTTAATTCAGCCCAGCTTCAAGAGCTCCCAAGGCTCCTTTTCTTTTCCAGGTACAAACTCTCATTTCATGAAAACTTTTATCAGCACTGGCAATTCAGGTTCAGAAACTTAAAAAAGGAGTTGGCACTTTTAGAAATCATCTCAGACCCATGAATTTTTAGATACTGCATTTAAAGCAAAAGAAAATTCTGCTTTCTGGAAGTAGAACAGAGTTAAACATAGCTTTCAAAGGCTTTACTTCCTATTCACCAGCCTTCTCACCACCATTTGCTGGAGTTTGAGGAGCAGGGAGTGAAATTGTTGGAAAACGCATCTGAAATGCACTCAGTTCTTTTCCTGTCCAAGTCCCCAATTAAAGCCATGTGGACAGATGTTTCAGAGGTTGTGCTGGGCATGAAGTTCCAACCAAACAAATCCAAACTCAAGCTCTTGAGCCCGTGTTACCAAATACCTTCAGATTGATGGGCATCTGGCTGGAATATTTAAATCTGCACTTGAATTAGCCAGGGTTTTCTTTTTACTGGAGGAAGGGTGGCCCAGAGGATTTCTGATTGGAGCCACAACTGTCTGGTGAATAGGAACTTCTAGGGTTGATGTGAATTTCAGCTTCTCAAGGTATTTTTAAAGTTTGAGGTGAAGTGTTCTAGTCCGTGGGATTTGAGTAAAGATGTGAGCTGGGATGTGTAACACATCCCAAACCACATCCCACTCTTCCCCAAACCCTTTCTGCTGTGGTGTAGCGCTGAACACCATACAAGCAGCTCCAGTATTGAATTGCTCAGCTTTTAGTATTTGTGTGCTGCTGAATTCTAAAAGAGAAGTCAGGAACTGCAACTTTAGGCCTTTTCTTTCTCGTTGGCCCATAACTCCAGGACTTGTGTAATTTTGTCTTACTGATACTCTCCCGCATTCCTGGCTTCCCAGTCCGTGCAAACAGCTGCTGGCTCCAGCAGCTTTCAGCAAGAACTGGCAGGAGGCTGAAATACGCCCCTCGCTCCTCCTTTGGAGCAGCAGTCCCAGCGCAGGAAATATTTTTCCACTCTGATGGGGAAGTGGATGTTGGAGCACGCGACACTCACGTGCAGCCAGCCCGGGTACCTTGACGTGTGCTCTGCAGGATTCACAGCATCGCTGCCACCCCGGGGTGTGGGACAGGCTGTTGTCACCCAGCTGTTACCCCAGCTAGTTCGAGGTGGCACGGGAAGGAGGTGGCTTTTCTGCTGTGGTGTCTGCTTGTTTGCATTTCCTGCTGCTGTTTCAGAAAGGAAGGAAAACGAATCGCTGACTCCCTTCTCGCAGCCTCCCTCTTCTCTGCTCTGCGCGTGGTTGCAGATGAATATTTGGTAACAACTTTGGGGGGAAAAAAGGTGTTGGTTCTGTATTTGGGGTTCAGAGCACCTAGTACAGGTGGGTGGGACAGGAAATGCCACAGCCTGGCTTTTGCTCTGAGTGGAGCATGGACAATGCTGGTGGTTCTTGAGGTGGAAAAGTGTTGGTGTGAAACCTGCCATAAAAAGAAGTGGCAGAGGCAGGTGTTGGATTTGACACCTTAAGTCTTAATTTGCTGTTTTGAGCAGTAAAATAACTGTCCTTCGTGTGTTAGGCGAGAATGGATTAGAAGGAAAAGGTTAATAACAGAGACCAGGGTGGGATCTTGGTGATCTGGAGCAGTTTGTCACTAAAACCAGTTGAGCTGGGGGTGTTGTGTAAAAATCTCCGAGCAGCTCGTCAGCTAATTTACACTGAATTCCTGGAGAAACTGTTGCCTTCCTCTTACAAATGCAGACGTGTGGGTGGGTGTGTCTGTTCTGTGCTCGCTCTCCTTCTCTGTCTTTTTTAAGCTATCAAGCCACACGGGCATGATGGATGGGACGCTCCACGGAGTGTGGGATCTTCCTCCATCCGGCAGCGATGTCATTCTCTGTGCAGATGGCATCCTCCAGTGGAAGCCACCCACTGCTGCTCTGCCTCTTGGGAGACCTGAACTTTTCCATTGAATGGGAAGGAAGCTCACGGCTCCCTGCTGACTGCTGGAAGTTAAGCGAGCAATCAATGACGTGAGACCTCAGAAGGGAGCAGGCGAATTTATTTTAAAACAAAATGAGTTTCACTCATTCACAGCCGAACTTACCTACACACGGGCACCAACGTGGGGATCTCCAAGTGGTTGTCCAGCATTTGGACAGCTGTGTGTGCAGATAGTTTGGGCAGGATTCCTTGGAATGACACAACAGACAAGGAATGTTAAATATCAGACTTCTGGTGGTTGGTGATCATATGATGCCTTTGGTTCTGCTCTTTCTACATCCCTTGGGGGCTGAGAGTGGTGATCTGTGCACTGTCCTTTGTGTCTTTGTCTGGTGTCTTTGGGCTCCTAACCTTTCTCTATTCTTCTCCAAATCATCTCTTAAGGGCTTGAGTCTCTTATGCTGATTGTCCCTTGTTTCAAGATGTTCCTTGTTTTCCAGTCTGAGAAGCTGCAAATACGTGTGCTTTGATCTTGAGGACCTAGTAAATCATTGCTTTCAGCACAGGCAGTTGATTATGCCCTGTGTTCCTCCTGGTTGTCTTACCTTACTCCCCATCTGTTTTTTGCTGGGATCACACTTAACTAAAGAAGTGTGTGTATTGTGATTTGCGAATTGTGCATCAAGAGTACTCTTCTGGCTCTGTTTGCATGTGTAATGTTACACAGGAGTCACAGGACTGATCCTGGGCCAAAACTAAGTGGTCAGAAGCCTGAATGGAGCTGATGGTGTAGCCCTGGAGCTCAGATCAGTGTGAAGAGTTTGGGAGCCACTTGTGTAACTCAGTCATTTCTGTGAACGAGTGTTTGGCCAGCATTTGGCAGCTCACATTGGGGTGGTCAGTGTAATGCTGCCAGGAACAGTGCTGAGCATGGGGAAGGGGCAGAATGGCAGCTTGCCTTGGCACACTGCTGGCTAGTGAGTGTGTGTCTGAACTCATGCCAAAGCTTACAGGTCTGCCTGACACAGATCAGCAGTGGCTCAAGGATGGTTTGGTACAGATCTGTAGTGACTCAGGTGGTGGTTGGTGCTACAAACCGTAGGGAGCAGAGTCTCCCCTGAAGAGTGTTTGCCCTCAATTAGCAGAAGTTGCCAGCACTGACAGGGTGGTGGTACCTTACTCACCCTTAGCCAGAGGGTTTTGAGGCCAGTCTGCTTTTCTGGAGTCTGTTAAATCCATAGTGAAGATCTGTGAAGAGTCAGAGCTTGTTTCCCTCTCACACGGTTTGTGTGATGTGGATGTGGGGTGGGGGAATTCGGGACATCACTCTCAGGTCCCTGTGCTCTCTCTGTTTCTTGCTGCAGGCCCCCAGGAGAAAATGATGTAAAGCCAGCACAGCTACCACTTCCAATTGCGGCGTTCCAGACCTCAGGGAGGAACATGGCAGCAGCTCAGGGAGCGGGAAGCGGCTCAGCCGGGCCATCCGGACTGCCCGGTTCTGCCCCGGGCCACAGCAGCAGCTCCACGGCAGTGGCGGTGTGGGAATGGCAGGATGAATTTGGCAGGTGGAGGCCGTACCGAGGCAACGTCTGCAGCTACATCGAGCAGGTTATCCAGGCCTCTCAGCAGAAGGGCCGGCGCTCAGGGTCGGGGCTGGTCAGCAGCATCCCTTTGGGACACGCAGATCCTGCCTTGGCTCCCTACGTCATCGACATTCCAAGCTTGACACAGTTCCGGCAGGATACAGGTAAGGGAGCTTCTCCACCTGCTCTGCTGGTGTTCTTGGGGATAAGCAGGGCCTTTTTCTGTGTGTAAGAGCCCTGCAAAGCTCTGCTGTTTGCTAACCGTGCTGGGCAGCTCTGTGAGTGCATCTGCTGCTCTCCTGATGCTGTCTGCTGCCCATTGTGGAAAAATCTGTGGATCTGGGTGCAGGCAGACAGGTGTGATCTCTTCAGGAGCATCAGCATGGGACCCCTGGAGCTCCCAGCCTGTGAGCCAGAGCTCTCACAGCTGGAAGCTTCTTCCCCCAATCTATTCAAGATACCTGTGTAAAAAAGGGCTTTTTACTATTCCAACCCTCCTGCTTGAATCCCTTGCTCCCTCTGGAGCTGGAGTGCCAGCTGCTTTACCTTGGCATGCAGCCCTGCTCAAGCTGCTTGCGAGTGCCTGCGGCCCCCACACGACACCAAAACGCTGCAGCAGAATATTCCTTCCACTTGTGCTGTGTGAGCCAGGGAGAGAGGGCAGGATGGGCTTAATAGCAGAATTGAGACCTGATTTTCATTCTCCTCTCTCATGGGGTCACTGGGAGTAGCAGCTCAGAATTTGCAGAGATGTCTCCTGCCCTCTTTTGCTCCAGATGTGCTGAGCAGCTGGAGCTTAGAAGAGGGGCAAGGATGGAATGCATGCACTTCATCCCTGGAAAATCCAGGGAGATCCCAAATTACACACCCCAAATGAATGGCTGCTTTGGAAGACTTTCCACCCATCAGTTTCCCCTTTGCCAATATCTCTCTCATCAGTCCAGGATGCAGTTGGGCATCATCCCAAGCTTTAGAGAGGGGCATGTGCTGGTTTCTTGCCAGTTGAAACAGTAAATGAGCAATAGTTTGAATTAACTGCATGATCAGCCAATTCCGGCAGGAAAGGGAAGTGGTTGGAGCAAATGTGAGCGGTCACCACAGCTGCATCCATGTTTTCATTCTGACTTGGTGACCTTAGGCTGAGTTTATCTAGTAGTGTCCTGGGTAAGGTGCAGAGTTTTCCAAGCTGGATGCCTTGGCAGCTGTGCTCAACTTGGCCTGTTCAGACATCTGGAAGGCCAGCTGAGGTTGTGGCTTTGAGTGGTACAGCAGGGACCACCAGAGCTGGCACCAGCAGGTGTTCTTTCCTGGTTTTTTTCATGCCAAACTTGTGAAGGAGCCTTCCAGCCTCTGGCCCTTTCAGCCAGTGATCCAACATGTCTACAGCAGTCCTGAGCTATCTGGTGAAGGTGAGCAGAGAGCCTGAGGGAGGGTGAAACGTGTCCCAGTGTGAATGGGACATTCTTTTCCACAAGTGCAGGTGTCTGTCCTTGGAGGGTTTGTATCTTTTTAGACCCTTGTGAAAGATCTCAAAGTACCTGGTGAATATTGTCCATTGCAGGGTGGTTGATTTTGGAGCTGTTCATCTCTGGGGGACAGTCCATTTCAGTTCTGGAAATAATGCTGGCTGGTATGATCTCATCTTTTCTTGGTCTAGATCTGAGTTTGAGTTGTTAGTAACAAAAAGGTTGATTCTGCTCCACAGTTCTCCTGCAGTGTTTCCCATTGATCCAAAGGAATGCTGATCAGAGTGGCCAATGCTTTGAACCTCCCTCCACAAATACATGCGTGCTCTGCAATGTGACCATTGGAAAAGCTCTCATATCCTCTTTCCATGCCCAGTTCTAAGCAAAGCTTTTTCTCTCTGCAAGGCTCTTCCTTAAACGTGAACCTTTCTGAGCGAGCTGCCAGCTGAACTTTGTCATGTGCTGGAGAAAAGAACCTCTGCAGGAAACATCCCCATGAAAAATCTTTAAACAGCGTAAAAATAGGCTGTTGTATTCTGCTCATTAGCTATTAGACAGATAAATAGGCTCTTCAAAGGAAGCCAGGGAGAATAACAGGAAGCCAGTGTTAATGGGAGCAGCGTCCCCAGCAGCAGGGAATGACAGCTGTGCGGGGGGGATCTTGTGGGCAGGATTAGCTGTGGGCTTCAGCTGCTGCTCAAGGCAGATTAGCTGGGAGTGTGTGCTGGGGAACAGCAGGAGTTGTGCTCTCACCACAGCTGTTTGCCCACCCTGGAGAGGAATGCCAATTTCCCTGCCAGCCTGGGGGAAGGGGGATGTTTTCCAAGTGTATGGCCTTAGTCTGGTTGTTGATGCCTAAGAATTTTTTTTTTTCTACTGCTGTTTGAGGGCGTTAAAAACACAAGTTACTTGCAAGTCCTGCAGTTCTCTTTGTGCTGCTTTTAGCTTCTGAACTGCCAGTGGAGGAGGGGAAGCCTTGCTCAACTTCTGAGATTGTCTCTCACTGGACACCTTTGCCTTATTTGTGGTAGTCCCCTTTCTCTGGAAGCAGGTCCCCTGCACTCATTTCTAAATGTAATGCATGTCTCACCTTCTTATTCCCAGTCCAGTCCCATCCCTAGTCCTCTTCCTGCTCCAGGGTTTATTCCTGAAGTTATCCACCTTTTAAAGGTTTATGTTTCTGAAACTTGGCAGGACTTGCTGGATACAAGCAGTCATTGCTAGAGTTTGCTTTTGGCTGTTTAGTCTGCTTTTCCACTAAGATCAATTCCAGGCTGGAAAGATCATCCTGGTTCTGCTGATATTTTCTGCCAGAGGAAGGTCTGTTCCCACAGGAATCCTGAGCTCCATGGTTGAGCTATTGGGGAGGTTGCTGTGTTTGACTGGCTGCTAGTAGTGTTTTAAGTGTGCTGATGCTATTTGTTGGCTGGTATCACTGGAGAGTCCTGCTCTGCAATAAGCAGGATGCTTGGTGCTGCTCTGGAGCAGAAACACAAGTCCTGGCATTCCTTGGTCTGGCACATTCTGCCTTTGAGAGAGCCTTAGCCCTTGTGTCAGCTCTGGAGCTTCAGCAGTGCCAAGATAAGGAAACACACTTTTCACAACTATTGGGTGTAACAGCAGCATGATCCTCAAATCAGCATGCAGGCAGAGCCTAAACACAGCAGAAGCTGGATTTTGGCAGTGTGGGACTCCACGTGGGCTGTCCTCCCTCTTCCTTGGGATGAGCTTGTTGGGTGGGATGCTTGCCTGGATTGCCTGTGCCCCACAGAGTCTCCAGTGATATCCTGGGGCAGTTCTCCTCAGGCTTTAGGTGGGGTTACTTGTAAACGTGCCGGTTTTCACCTGGCCTTCTGGAGCCATAACTCTCCCGACCTCTTTAGAGGCTTTATTTAATTTTTTTTCTCTTGGTGCTCTTCTCTGAACTCCTCCTGTGTTGTACCAACTTGCTGCATCCCTGTTCACCCTCATGTTCCTAGATCCCCAGACTTGCTTTCCCCACAGCTTTTCCTGCTCCTCTTTCTCTGTGGGGAATGCTGCTGAGGGTTTTCCCTGCAGCAGCAGTTCTTACCCTGCTGCAAGAATCCATTTTTCAAAGGTTTCAGAGCTTCTGTCCTGTTGAGGGCTTCCTTCCCTCTCATTAGGCTGCTGCTTTTTTGAAGTAAGTGATAAAATACCCAGGAGTGAAGTCATCCTGGAAAGCCAGGCTTCCAGGGGGTTCGAGCTCCAGCTGTCGCTGTTGAGCGACCTTGCAAGAATAGTGTGTCTCCTTCCATTTCTCTCCTTTTGTCTGAACAGCTGCTCTCTTCAGTTTTCAAGTTACTTCATTGTCTTGCTCTCTTTCCCAGCAGTCAGGAGCCTGCAGAAGTTTGCCCTTGTCCAAAGTCCTTGCCCTTGCCACTTGTGGGACTTTACCTGCTCTCCCAAGACCAAAATTGTCCCGACCCTTGTGTAACAAAGTGGGTGTTCAGCCCCTTAACTGCTCCTACAAAGCACTTCCCATGGTGTCTTGTCTCTATAGTTACTCTGTTGTCAAGGCTGTGGGAGTTGTTTTTTTTTTTAACCAGATCTGTGCCTCAGCCTGATTTTTTTTTTCTTTTTACTTTTTTTTTTTTTTTAACTTTTAACGTCAGGAAGGCATATGTGATCACTCTGCCTTTGTGCTCGGGTGTGTCTGCGTCTGCGTCTGCATCCTCTCTCCTTCCCTTCTTTCCCACCCTTCCTCCTAGCAGTTTTTGAACCTGTTGCCAGCCGGCAATCAGATCTGGCAGAGGGACAGGGATCTCATGAGCAAACCCAGCCCTGTTGGGAAGAGAAGGTCTTTTAGTGCCCCTTTTGGGGCAGAATGAGAAAGACCACCGCCATGCAGGCAGCAGATCTGTGCAGAAACAAATCTCTGGGAGGACGCCCCTCTTAGTGAGTTCTCTGTTCACTAAGTTGTATTTATTCTCCCCTCCTCTCCCACACAGGGACGATGCGGTCTGTCCGCAGGCACGTCTTCCCAGGGGACTCTGCTGCTGGGCAGGGCGTGGTCTGGGAGTGGCAGAACGACGAGGGCGGGTGGTCCCCTTACGAGATGAACGTCTGCGTGTTCCTGGAGCAAGCCCGTGCCACGAACCACCAGCGAGTGGATCTGGGGCCCTTGGGCTACAACTATGAAGTTGACTTTGTGGCTCAAGTCCAGACCAACAAGACCACGAGGTTCCGTCGCAGCGTTCAGAGACGTTTGGATGCCCCGTACCCGGTGACAACTTCCACCACACCCCTTCACACAGGGGTGGGATGTTCTTGCCAGCAGTGCTGGCCCAGCAGCGGGACTGGTCCCATCACCACACGCTACCGTCACTCCATGACAAACTTTCCCAATTCTTCCACTACTCATCAGGTTCCCGGGAGGACAGCGTCAGTAAGTTCTTCCAACGTCGGCTTCGTGCCCTATAACAAACCCACTTTGACTGGAGCAAGGTCAACACCAAGACTCAATGCACAGAACACCTTGGTTTTGGCTCAAACTGGGAGCCTCAGTGCAGCACTGGCAGCATCTAACGGAGTCAGGTACAGATCCTAACTCACCTTTTAAATACCATGCGTGTGTCCAAGAGATCTGCTGTGCTCAGGTCTGCCTTATCCAGGAGCCTCTCTGTCCCAGAGGACTTCACAAGGGTCTTCTCCCTAGGAGAGAGAGGTTTGTGCCTGTATATCCAGTACAGTGGGTAAAAAGACTTCCCTTCTGCTTTCTACCTCTTTTCTTTCCACTTGAGATACAGCCCCTGTCTACCAGTCTCCCTGAACCACAGGGGAATTCACTCAGGTTGAGATTGTGAAGCTTTGAGAAAATTAATAGTGAGTAGTGGTATTTTGGGTTAGGTTAAAAAGTAACTTTGAGGGGGAACTCAGTGAAAGAAAAAGGAACTTGTAAACACACTTATTTACTTCAAATTAGGCAATAGAGTGGAACACTGCTCTGCATTCTAAGCTCTCAAGGAGGGACCACAGGACTCATTGCATGTGGCTGAGACCTCATGAACTCTCTGTCGAAATCAGGTGTCCAGGCTATTTTTCAGCCTAAGTGGTGATGAAGAGCAGAGGTACCACTGCATTCATTTTCACTGTGGCTCTTCTCTGACAGGGCTTGAACCAGTGTGCATCTCTCAGCCCGGAATTCCAGCTCCCATCAGCTAGAGCTGAAGGAAGGTTGTATTTGCACCTTACTGGTGCAGGAGGAAGAGCTTCATTTCTCTTCAGGCCTTTTGGTTGCTGCCAGCTCAGTGAAAAGCAGAGGCTTGTGGTCCGACAGCCCAGCTCCTCTCCATGGCATGGGCTGCTGGGGCAAGCCACAATTGGTTATTCCACTTTCAGGATCTTAACTCTTCCTGTACTCACGCCCTTGCTGGTGGAGGTGTGTGGGTGTGTGTGGCCTGTCTGTGGCAGTGCTGGCACCAAGTGTGACCCAGCAAGGACTGGCTGACTGCTCCCTCTGTTTGTGAATGGCTGGAAGTGGCACAGCCTTACACTCACTTCCCTGGGAATAATCCAGCTGTTGAACCCCTGAGAAACTGCAGGGGAACTTGCCAGGGCTGACTTACCTGTCCAAGTAAGTAGAGAGATAAGAGATTTAGCAGAGCATTGGAAGCACATTCTGCTAATTGCATGAAGCACAGGGGTTTGAGATTTGTTTTGAATCTCATTTGTGTTTTAAACAAGACAGTGAATCTTGAGATGTTTTTCTTAATGTCATATCAGGACTTTCCCTCTTTAGGGTCATCCAAGTGAAATGACTTCTCACATCCTGTTCTTCTTTCTCACGGTCATTTTTTTGTGTGTGTGTGTTTTTTTCCACCTGATGATTTTTTGTGTTGCCTTAAGCATTCACAGTGCTTCTCTGTTCCAGTCACCTTTGAGTAGGGCTGAAAATCAGACCTCAGCACTGCCTGCAGGAGACCCCAGTAAGGCTCTTGCTGTCTTGTGAAGAAGCTGCCAAATTCCCCCTCTCAAAGGAGTTGCTGGTGGGTTTGTGGGGCTACTGGGCTGCCTGGAGCCCCCATCCTTCCCTAAAGTATTTGCAAAGTGACTCAGGGTGGGGAGTTTGAAAAGGAAGAGCCAAATGCTGGAGCAGTTGTCCCACAAGCCTGTCTGGAGCCAGTTGGGGTCTGGGTATGTTGTGTGCTACTGGTGGGGGCAAGGCTGTCCTGAAAGGACAGAGGATGGGAGAGAGATGCTTGGAGAGGGTTGCCATGTGCTCCTGACCATGAACTGAGCCCATAGCCCAGACAGTGCTGACTGGGAGGAGAGGGATGGCCAGGAGAAAGCCAGGAGGTGCCCATAGCTGGTGGAGGTCGAGCTGTTTGAACCTGTTTTGCAGCTCAGCTCTTCATGTTGTGGAGGAGGTGAGGTGGCTGGCAGTCATCCCTAGCCAAGCCAGCCTTCCTGGGGGATGTGAAGGGATTGTACAGTTGAATCTGTGCTGGGGACAGTAGGACGTGCCTCACAGGGCAGGTGGCAGCTCTTTGGATGCCTGGGAGTGAGTGCTGTCAGATTTGTGTAAAACCCACACCCCCAGTGAGCCCCACTGTCTGTTCTCTTGGGGTGTGATCTCCAGTTCTTTGGGACTGGTTGTTCTGGGGTCACTATCCTTTATCCCTGCCAGAACAACAAGTGCACACAGTGGGGCAATCTCTGTCTTCCAGCATGCCATATGTGAAAGGGACTTCTTCATCCCCAGCTGACAGCTCTGGATGGCTTTTCCCCATCAGCCCTGTGCTGGGGCTGAGTCAGAAATGCCACTGGGTGAGTGCAATTGCTCCTGGCAGTAGTTAAAGACTCAGGATCATGAAATCCATATTCCAGCAGAAAATCCTTTAATTTCTGTGAATTAGGGGAAACCTGAGTAGCAAATTCTAACAATGTGTTTCATTTAATTCCTTAAGCCCAGAGCATTCCTGGGTTATTTTATCCACTAGGTTCCTTGTCTTCTCCCCTCAGACATAGTACAGTGGTTACTTCCCCTTCCCTTGCAGTCAATATCCCACATCCCCAACAGTCTCACCATTTCGGCTGATTATCCTGCCATGGTTTTCTGGCTGTGTTCTCTTTGCTGTGATGTGCAATTCCTGTGCTGGCCCCTGCTCAGAAACCCAAGAGAAGGAAGCTCTGGGCCATGGTGGATCCTCATGGTGTCTGCTAAAGGTTATGTTGTTCACCCCACAAGCTTTGGCTCCAAAGCAGCCCCGACAGATTACTTGCTTTTACACAACTGTTGATCTTCACAAAACTTGCACAGCTGGCTGAGCTGCCACTGGCAGAAGGACTCAAAAGCTCGTTGAGCAAGACTGAAAGGCAGTGCAATTGTTTACACTCAGTTTCTTTAGGAAACAAAGCTAAAAATGGCAGTACCTCTCTCCTGGAGGGCTGAGAACAAGGTGCAGTTCATCCTGGAAAACTGACTGATTCCCGGTGTGGCTGTGACAGCTATTTCTAGCAGGCAGGCAGGTAGGCAGGGGTAGCCCCCAGAAGGGGCATGCCCAGGCTGCTGTGCCACTGAGGGTAATTCAATGTATTGCCTGCTTGCTGGAGGGCAGATGCTGGTGTGAGAGCAGGCAGAGCTCCAGCACTGCCAAATGCACTTTAGTTTCCTCCTGCTCTCAAGAGGGTCAAAGCCACTGGAAAACCCAGAGAGGAGTGCCAGGACTTAACTAGATGCTAATATCCTTGGCTGTGCTGCTAATGAATTGTGTACATGTGGGCAAGTTATTTTGCTTCTTGGTGCCTTAGTTTCCTCTGGTGGATTAAACACAGTTAATGACTCTTGCCTCTCTCATGGACAGGGCTGGAATCTGCACGTGGAGTGTGCCATGGCAAGGGTTGTGTCCTTAGCACTGTTAACCAGGATCCCTGGCAAATCCTTCCCACCCCACATGGGAAAGCATCAGTTCCCTAGGGCAAGACCTCCCCTGTGCCCTGCACTGTGCTGTCTAATTACAGAGTAAGGCACTCCTGAAGCACAGTAAGGAGTGCCCTGCTTGTAATATGAGCGAGTAAAGCTGCAGGAAGCAATCTTCTGAGGGATATTAATTAATGTCCCAGCCAGGCACATTCCTGCAGTAGCTCTGCAGGCTTCTCTGAGCTTATGTGGATTTGGCTGCTGGTCTGAGTTGTGCCTACAAATAAGGCAAGCAGCTCATGGGGGCAGTATTTTGTATAAAACTGGGGGGAACAGGGGTCTTGGGAGATGGAAAAGGATGCTGACAGAATTGGGGTGTTCTTAAGAAAGTTCTAGTGCTGCACCCCAAGTCTCCCATTGGGGAACAATGCAAAGTCAGTGCTTTGGGATAAGGAAGGACCCCAACCGGGACCTTTCCTTTTTTCTCTCCACCTTTGTATCTTTCAACTTTGTCTGTAGGCATTCCCATGAGCTCCTTGAGTGGTGAGGAGCTCTCCTGGTGCTGGTTCAGGTCACTGTGCCCACTGTGACTAGTCCTGCAGCCCTTTTAGTCAGCGTGGTGCTACCACCAGGTGGGTCATTAATGTCACCTGGCACTCAGTGAGCCCTGGGAAGGGTTTTGGACCTTAAGGTATTGTGGTAGCACTTAGTGTGTAGCAGGGCTGGATGCTGCCCTGATCTGTGAGGAGAAGTGTTGGCTGTTGCCCAGAGGGCTACCAAGAAGCCATGATACAGAGATCTGTGGCCTGCTGGTTGTGTGCAGGGGAGAGGAAAGAAGAAAGGGCCATATCAGGTGAAGAGGGTGAGTTCGTACAGGCTTCCCCAATTCTGTTTGGGTATTGTGTGTGTGTGGCTCAGGTGATGGCTCCAGCTTGGCCACCCAGTGTTTGAAGTGGCAGCAGCCCTGGATTCCAAGCTGTTGACACAGTTTTTTGCTGGACTTGTGCTTTGCTGTCTCACTGATGTTGAAGATTCTTGAAATTCTGGAGAAGCAAGTGGGTTTGTCATGCTGAAATCTCTGTCTGCCCTGTCTGCCTCTCATAGCAGACTGCCTGGGAAGCAGTGGTGGGAAATCTTACCAGGACCATCTTGCTGAATCTCCAAGAACATTGTCTTATTTTGCATCCTTTTCTTCACAACCTGGTGATCCTTGTTACACTCAAGAACATCCAGCACACAGAGAGGTGAGAGAGCAGGAGCTGCAGTGAGCAGCAGAACAAAATTGTACCAGGAAGGAGGAATCAGTACCAGGACACATTCAGAGAGTTCAGGCGTTGACTTTCAGGTGTTGCAAGCACCTGCAAGAGCACTTGGCCAGGAGTCAAAGGCTCTGCCTGGTAAGAAATTTCCCTGGGCAGCAAGAGCAGGTGTCTCAGTGGCTCCTTCTCGTCTCTCCACACTGCAGTGCTCACTCTTGCACTGATGCTACCCACATCTCCCTTACCCAAAACATTTTTTCTCCTAACTGAGCTGCTTTCAATAAAAGAGCAGGACCTCTCCCCAAAAATCAGCACTGGTATGACAGTGCTGGAATATCTTGAGCTTGTGCTGTTACATTATTGGATGCACAATCCATGTTACACTACAATAGCAATATCCTTCCTTGTTACCTCATCCCCTTCCTCCTCCCAAATCCCCACTTCAGACCCAGGGTAGGCTCTGAGTAGCATTTCCTCACCTTTTTTTGGCACAGCATCACTTCCTCCCATGCGCTGTGGCTGCAGACCTGCCCAGGCAGTGTTGCGGTACCTCACAGCAATGTGGCTTTCCCTGATTTCATCAGCCTTTGGGCTTTCTGCAGTTGTAGCAGAACTCAGGGAGCATGGCAGCCCTGCTCCCACGGTGCAGAGTTGATGGGTCAGCACATCCCACAGCACTGTTAGCTGAGGTGCTGCTAATGAATCTGTGTATTTAGTGAAATAAGAAGTATTTGTTTTTTCCATCATCACATGAGTTGGCTCAAAGCCTCCAGCAGCCAAATTTGACATACTTTGCCTTTACACTAGGAGTGCAGCTGATCAGTGACTGTTTGCTGTCTCATGGATGGTCATTTGCACTCACAGCTTCTCAAACTTGCTTGCTTGCAAATACATCAAGTGCTTATCTGTTTCTTTTTGTAGATCTCAAGGGCTCTTTTCGATTCAGGTTTAACCCAGCAGACAGTTAATCACCACACAGCCCCTCAACTCACTCCATCTTCCCCCAGGGGAATGGGGGAGAGAATTGGAAGAAAAAAGTAAAGATTGTGGGTTCAAACAAAGGCAGTGTAACAGGACAGAGAAGGGAAGGAAAATAATAATACTGATGATAATTACACACAAAACAAGTGATGCACTAAGCAATTGCTCACACCCACTGACCAATGCCCAGTCATTCACAAGCAGCAGCCCCCAGTCATTTTTCCCCCTGGTTTCACTGCTGACCATAGCATCCTGTGGTCTGGAATATTCTTTGTGTCACCTGGGGTCAGCTGTCCCAGCTGTGTCCCCTCTCAATTTCTTATGTCCCCCAGCCTCCTCACTGCTGAAGTGGGGTGAGGAGCAGAAAAGGCCTCACTTAGTGTAAACACTGCTCAGCAACAGCTAAAAAACAGCCCTGTGTTATCAGCGTTATTCTCATCCTAAATCCAGAACACAGCACTGTACCAGCTACTAGGAAGGAAATCAACTCCATCCCAACTGAAACCAGAACAACTTCATACAAGTTCTAACTCGTGGATGACTTGGATTTGAGTCTCACAATTAGGAGAGAAGAGTGAAGGATTTCTCTGCCATCAAAGCATGCTTACCAGTGATTCCCTCCCCAGGGCAGCTCTGGGTTTGCTTTCTTTAGCCTCAGGTGTAATGACCCTGTGCTCCAGCCTGTTGGAAGGATTCCCTGCCCCCACCTGTTTTCCTGACACAGTGGAAGGTTTAGCTTTGTGCTTTATTTTATTTTTACCTTCCATGGGGAAGTGAAAGCACCCAAGGTGCTGCTTCATCTTAGGGCATGACAACAAAACACAAGCTCTTCTGTATCAGACACAGGCTGGGGTGGAGGGAGTGCCCAGGCTCCGTGGTGTCTTCTTGGTGTCTCAGGAGGAAATGAGGGACATTGTGTCTGCACACAGTGTCTCTGATTTTTTGGGAGCAGTTCTCTCAAGTTCCTGGTCCTCAAATATCCTTCACATGTGCAGCTAGAGAACAAGGAGTCCTGCTCCTTAGCATCTTCTGAAGAGGATCATAAGGGCAGAGACGGAGTAAAAGGATGAGATGAAGTAGTACCTGAGAATGAGCTGTGACGAAGAAAGTGAATCAGGAAAGAGAGCAATTCATCAAGTCATCTGATTTAGAGCCCTTTGAAATCACAGGGAAGATTTCCCCTGTGTTTGGTAGGTTTGAATTGTTGCCAGCACAGTCTGTTGCATCATTTGAAGGCATTGCAAAATTCGGGGCAGCAGAAGGGAAAGCACAGCCTTTCAAAGAGGCAGGAGGGAAAACCCTGCAGTCCAGAGAACTTTATAAGAGTCTGGGGGTGCTGATCTCACTTGGCCAGGCTGCCAGAGCTGCACCAAGCCCTGGGTCCTGCCCAGGGTTCTTGAGGGATACCAGCACACATGTGGGAACCTGTTCCAAACTGTGACAGGTAGGAGAGAGGAGAGGTGGGGTGGAAAACATCCATGTGTAACTCAAAACTCTTTTCAGCCCTGGTCATTGCCATGAAAATGTGAACAAAGATTTTAGCAAGACGGAAAGGAGAGACCTCTGGTACCATTTTGGGCAGGGCAGCTCTTGCATCTCAGCTGGACAGAAGGTGGTTTCCCCTAAATAACGGTTGAGATTTTGACTCTTGACCATCTTAGTCTCTGAATTCCTAAGCAGCTGGCCAAGTTTGTTTAATTTTGGGGAGTCCCTGGAGACTGTTGTCTTAATGCACCAGGTATTAACTGCTGCTGAGGTGCGTGAGCCTCCTCCATCCCAGGCACATGGGCCACCTGAGACAAAGTCTATGGGTGGCTTCTCTGTGTCAGCACTTGGATTTCAAGTGTTTCTGCTCTGCTGATGTGGATCCAGCTTGCTTTCTTTTCTAGTGACCCCCTGTCAGTGTTGATGCTGCTGCTCCCCTTTTGCCCCTAACTCCTGCTGCCAACTAATGCTATAACCTTAGCTGCCCATGTATCCCGGAGTTGAAGTACAGCTGCCAGCACTGCCAAAACAAGTAGGTGAGGACACTGAAAGGCATGTTTAGTGTCCATATTCTCTTGATTTCTAAATGAAAATGAGCCAAGCTCTTGTAGATCTCCTTCAGCCTTTTTTCCTTCATCCCTATGTGCCCCTTGGATGTGTAGTGCAGGTTGGCTGCTCTGTGGGGGAAGTGGCAAGAGCAGGGATGTATCACAGGATCAGGGTGCAGCAGGAGGAAAGGATGGGTTAAAAGAAGATTGGGCTAGAAGCAGCCATAGCTCTGAGCACCACCCCCCCCCTTGCAGGTAAGCAAATCCAGGAGCAAGCTCTGGTAAGGACACAGCTCCTTAAATATAACTGCTGGACCAGTGGGAGAAGGGTGCACGGGTGAGGGTCCAGCTGGGGCTCATCTGAGCAATTAATGCCTGTTAATACATCCAGGGCCCTGGCACTCAGGAGGGAGTAGTGTATTGCTGAGTTGTGTCTATTTTGTTTGTCTCTGTTCCTTGCTGTTAAAGTAATTTCCTTTTTTTTTTTTTTTTTTTTTTTTTTTTTTTTCTTCCCCCATCCAGTACCCAGACCCTGCCTGTCAAGATGCCCAAACCCAGCAGAGTGAGCCAGGCCCTGGCAGGTAAGAACTCCCCTGTGCTTTCTTTGCTCAATCCTTAGGATTAGGTGGATGAGAGGTTTGCTTTTCTGTAGCACTTACTTTCCATTTTTTGACTTTTGGAAAGAGTCAGAAACATTGCTGGTGTTTAAGGCAATAGACAGACCCAAAGACTTTCCAGAAAAGCAAAAAGAGGGCAGATTTGGGGGAGAATGGGATAGATAAACCTTATTAACTGTTTTTCTCTCCCTGAGTCTTTCAAAATAAGTGGGCTTATTTGAGGTATGGCTATTCATCTTCTGTACATGTGGATGAACAAGTAGCAAAGGGCATGTGAATCAAGCTCAGTGCTAGCTGCTATTTTCTGCTTTTTTAAACTCAAAGAAGAAGAGTGGTGTGAGGATATTTTTTTGTGATTTTTAATATGATTTTTTAAAATGTGATTTTATTTAAACAGCTCAGGTGGTCTTAAAGAGGATTATGATGCCTTGTCTTGGGAAAGGGGAGACAGAAGTTGAATCAGGCTTTGTCTCCTAGTGCAGCAGAATACAGGTTTTCTTGTTATCCAAACCTGTGAACGCAATGCTAAATATACTGAAGGAGTATGCTGGGAGGGATGAAAGCACCAGTTTTCAATACCCCTTTTCAGAGTAGATTTGCCTGTTAAAGTTGAAATGGCATTGCCATGAAAATGACAATTTGTGCTGTTAGCTTCCTGTGGAAGTGTTGCTGTACTAAAAGCCAGTGGCACCTTTACCGTGTTTTGGCTCAGCCAGTACCATACCAGTGACTCTTCTGTGGTGGTACTGGGGGATTTGGGTGCTCTGCTCAGGGCAGAGGTCTCTGTACTGGTACTAACTGTGCTCTCAAAACTCTATTATTACCTGGTAGAGGAGTGCTGAACATCTGCTATCTGGTATTTTCTGGAGTTTTCTCTGTTTCAGACACTACAGAATGTCTCTTAACCTTCTCCGTCTCTTGTCCATGTATAGTCTCTTGAGGTTATTAACTCCTGGGACAAACCAAACTTTGCTCCTGAGTGAGCAGAGACAGTTCTTCAAGACAGTGGTTCCCACCTTATTCCAGAAAAGGTGTTTGGTCTCTTCTTGAGTGCCAACTGTTACCCTGACTGAAAAGGATCCTCAGGATTGATGTTTCCCTTCCTTTAATGTTGGCACCATCATGAAAACTGCCTTGCAGGTGTTTCTAGCCAAACTGGTACTGCATGAAGACTAACACAGGTGTCCTCTGACAGCATGCAGCCCATCTGTCTCCTCCTTAGCAAATCACTGTGGAAACCAGGTACAAAGTCAAGCTCAGAGTTTGTTTGGGTGGGTGACCTGAGCAGAACTCCCCTTGCTTATAACACCTCTGCCTTCCATTCCCTGGCTGCTAGCACTGACTGTGTAATTAGCTACTTAATCACATAAAGGTAAATAAAGCACAGAGCTGAAGAGCCCTGATGATTCCAGGCTGTGTTCATGTTTTTACCTGTGATCTCATTCTCCATGTACAGGAGGTGAATATGTGCAATCCGTTTATGCCTTTTGGTGCCACGTTCAGATAGAAAAGGCTGCAGGAAATCCCAATAGAATAAGCCATTTGTCACCATTTAATACAATAAAATGGTTAAATTTGTAATTAGTATCTCTGTTGTTGCAGTCTGAGGGTGTAAAAGAAGGGATAATTACTCATTTTAATATTCTTTATCTCTCCTTGAGGCAGCCAGCACAAGGCACACGGGGATGCAGGGAAGTGCAGAAGCAGCTCCTTGGGGCCAGTGTCTCCTTCAGATCCAGGTCTTCACACAACACAGCTTTAGGTGCTGTGCTGCCTTCTGCCAAATGTGCCATACCTCAGAGGTGCAAGGGAGGAGGGAAATCTGAATTTGAGTCCTCAAACTCATATAAAAGCAGAGGAAAGATTAATACAAGTTAATTAGGGAGCGGAAGGAAAATAATTCTCTGGGGATGCTTCTGGTGAAAAGCAAGCAATGGGGTTGTGGTAAAAAGGAAAAGTTTTGCTGAAATATTAATTGACTGGGTCTTTAGGGACACCTTTTTCCCCTCTATGCTCTGCCCTCTGTTTTTAAAACTTCTTCTGGGAAGTGGTATTTTTGTTCATAATTAAAATCCTGCTGGTTACTCATTACTCAGGTTATTATCTAACACAGGCTGCACTCCTTTTATTTTTCCAGTCCTCACTACATGACTGCTTCTTACAACATCAGTAGAGAAGGCTGGGGGGACAATGTTGTGAGGGGGAGAGAAGTCTCAGATGTAAATGAAGGAGACTTTAATTTGGGAAATGTGTCTCGGTCTCCATCCCCTGGCATCTCAGCAGCTTTGGCTCTGGTTTGAATCTGGTCAGATACAACCCCTTAGTCTCATGGGTGATGTTGAGAAATGCTGCAGGTGCATCTCTTGCATGCAGAGAGAAGTTCTGGTGGCTAAACAGGGAATCCTGTGAGTCTGAATTATTAGCGGGGTTTTGTTTGTGTGATGGGTGCTTGGGAGTTTGAGTGAAAGATTTTTTTAACACTGTCAACCCCATGTCTGCAAGCACCTCTTGGGATCCCAGAAATCATGGAGCTGACTTTAAAACCATGCTTTGTACAAAAGAAAAAGTATAATTTTTTCCTTGCTTTCTGCTATTTTAATACTTCAAAGTGCATGTGGAAACTTGTCTTTTAAGGTTTTTCTTTTCCCTTAAGTATTTGATCAGTACAGTGAAATGCCAAACAGGGCTAAGCAAACTGTTTAACCATAGTGTTGGTGTTTAAGGATCAGCTGGACTAACATTTCCTGGGAATAATGGAGTTTAGCTGGTGTGCCTTGGGGCTGAGGGATGGCAAGGTGCTCATATAAAGGCCCTTCTAATACTATGTTTAAGATGAAATATGAAAAGGAGCTTTTTATTAAATAAAACTGGGTGTTTCTTGTTTGCATGATTCTTGGAGCTAGGGCATGTGAGGATGTACTAACCATACTGATTTTTCTGGTGGATATAATTGTAGAAGCTAGCAATGCTTTTCTGAGATCTCACATTATCTGAAGGTAAGCTCTGCCCTGTACCAGTCTGAGGCCTGTGCAAATCCAAATCAGTGACCAGAGCTGGTGGCCAGAGGGGCGTGTTGGGCTGGGTGTGAGTGACTGTGTGGCCTTACATAATGTCAGGGTGTTTTTCCTGTGCTCAGCTTCTGCACAGGATATTACAAAAAATCCCTGATTTTCACAGCAGGCTGAAAAAAAGTTGGTGGGTGTTGTCATAGTTCCAGTGAAAATAATTTTACCCCAAGGAGCTGCTAATGTATTTCTGGCCAAGTAAGAGGCTTTGAGCAAGAGAATAAAGGCAGTTCTGCATGTGGTTATTGCACACATAGAATCAGATCAGATCCCAAAGGATTCTTTACAAGGCTCTCTGTCTCCTCCCTCCTGCAGTCCTTGCAGGGAAGAAATGCAGAGCCCAATAGAAACTCTGAACTTATAATATTTTTCAAGCTCCTGGACTAGCTAGTGAGCAGCCAGAACTGTCACAGGAACATTTCCAAAGCAGTCTTGGTCTGGGCAAACTTGTCACGTTGCAACTTTTATTCAGGTGAGAATTTATCCAGGTCCAGGGCTATACTTGCTGCTGGCATAACTCCACAGATGCCTGGAACAGGTTCTGACTTGAAATTGTCGTGTCTGCACCAACTGTGAGAATTGGAGACTCGGTCTGCAGATGTGATGTGTGTCTGTGTTGTTTTGGCACCTTGAAGGAAAACACACTCCCACCTAGGGCCTGGGTCAAGGATGTCCCTTCCTGGGGACTCCAGTCACCAAACTTGTGGGAGGATTGTTAATGCTGAGATTTCCAGTATAGTATTTGAACTTCAAAGGCAGCATTGCTACTGGGGGTTGTCATGAGGCAGCAGAGCAGTGTAACACCAGAACCTTTTTGAATGTTCTCTTGACTTGAATCTGCAGAAGATAATTCATTGTATGTAGCTCCTAAGGCAGTAGAAGGTTAAAAATTGGCCAAGAAAAGGCTATTTCCCACTTACACCTTTTCTTGACCAATTTAAGATAGGAGAACATTAAGTTGGAGTAGTTCTCCCTGCCCTATGCTTGTATGTGTGTGTGGAGTTTGAGTTGATGGGTATGCAGCTTAAAAAACGAAAGAAAGGTTGTGGAACAAATGGTGGGGTTTTGATTGTTTTTTTGTTTTGTGATGACTCATGATGCTGGCAGACAATTTTGGACATGTTATTCCAGGTACAAGGGGGGCTGTATTACAGAATAGCTGAACTCACCTGCGATTCTCTGGCTCCTGCTTTTTGCTTGCTCTGAATTTTGTTGCCCTCTGTCATTGGGAATCTGAAGCCAGTTGTTCAGCCTGTGCTTCTGTTTTCTCTTTTTTTTTTTTCTGGGCTCTGCCTGCTAATGTTAGCAAGACAGTATTGATCTCTTCAGAAGAACACATTAATTTTGCATTTGCCTATCAGACAGTTGTGCGTGGGTGGTGATAATCCCTGTTAGTCTTTGGACTTGCTTTTCAAATGTCAGTCTGTGCCATCAGTGCTATTGCTCTGCTTAGAAACAGCTTTTTTAGAGACAACTTTCCTTTTCTGCACCAGTTCTAGGAATAGTATTGTGTAGCCTCGGGTGGGGTCAGACTGAGATTATTTCCCCAGCTGTGGTGGGAGATCTTCCCTGTCTCTCAAGAATATTATTCCTCCAGCCTCTCTAGTCAGAGTTGCTGCTGCTGTTCTTGGAATACCTCTGACTGTTCCCTGCTGGAAGGGGAAAGGACCTGAAAGGTGTAGGGGGCAGCTTTGATGCTGCTTCTGGGCTTTGGGTCTCAGCTGTACTCATGAAAAAAACAAGTAGCTTTTGTTCTGGGGACATTTAAGCTTTTCCTTAAGATTCCTTGGGAGTAGTGGACTGCTGGCTTTGATGGGTTGAGAGCTTGCTATAGGCTTGGGGCCTTTAGTTCGGACTTAGAGGAAATTACTTTGTTGGTGAAGTTTCTGGATCTGGTGAGCTCTCCTTGGCTGTGCCTGGTGCTGCCAGTAGGGCAAGGGGTACTAACTCAGTCTTTGTAAGTTTTGGAGGTCTTCCTCGTGCTCTGCAGCTCGTTGGAGTTGGGAGAACTATAGATCTCAGATCTAGATGCCCTTTGAAGGTGATCTATTGCTGCCTGGTTACCTATTTTCATTTGGAAGTGCATTTCACTATCCATTGTTTGGGCAGCCTGGTCTTGTGGTCAGCTCAGCTCCTCCGAAGTTCTTGGGTAACCCTGGGGAAGCTCCTGGCTCTGTCTCTGTCCCACTCCCTCTCTGGTGAAAACCTTTCTGTCTGTCTTTCGGCCTGTAAATGGGAAGGTTTTAGTAAAAATATTGAACTTTGATTGTCAAGACAGGAGTCGAACAGCTTCTGGAATATTTGTGCTCAGACCTTAGGAAAAGGAAGTACAAATTGTGGTCAGCACTGTGTAGGAGTAATTCTGCTTGTGAGGCACTGACACAGGCTTTGCACGGGGGATTTGTAGTCACAGGACACACGTTCTTGACTGGTTGCATATTTGAGGCAGAAAATAGTCTTACCACTTGCACACAAAGCTGATGCTTCCCGTCATAACTGGATTTTCAGTCATGTGTGGGCATGGTGCCTCATTTTTGTCCTGAACAAATGTGCTCTAGAATCTTCCTTCCCCAGTATGACTGAATAGAGGCTTGAAAAAATAAAATGTTTGGAAGTCCTCAGCTTTAGCCGTGCATTACTGAGCAGGTATGTCTGTAGCATTAGGATGTGGTTTGCGTGGTCTGTCCTCAGAGGGGATTTCTGGGGAAATGCTGGCTTTCAGGTTTTCTACTGTTGGTTTGCAGCTATAAGCATTTTTTCTTATTGCTGGTGCTGGCTGTTGCAGGTGGGAAGTTGCTCTTGGGAAAGCAAAAGCAGGTGTTATCTTGGATGTAAGTGAGAGAGCTGTATGGTACCTTGGAAATGTTATGACTTGTAACCAGCCTGGATTTCACAGGCAAACATCATCTTGGATCAGCATGATCAGTCCTGTAGCTTTGTGTGTGCCAGTTTTACCTTCAGGGAATGGCTGTCCTTTTTAATGATTCATTAGTTTCATCAAACTGCATCCCGTGGATACAGCTGGCTGGGATGGGGGAGGATGAGGATTGCATTGCTGCTGGGAGTGTGAGGGGAAACCAAAGCACCAAGAAGGAGAGGGGAGGGGGTGAGTGGGGGGCCGTGTGGGGCAGCTCTGCCCTGGTGTTTGAAGGCAGCTCATCTGCACTTTGGGGATTGGTTCAGTGTGACACTGTTGAAATAAGTGGCTTTAGGAGGGAGCAGCTGAGCAGGATCTTTAGGGGTTATGGGTGATGCCCTTCATCCTTCAGGGCTGCTTCCAAGGCTCCAGTCAGCAGAACTCCACACCACAGAAGACTTGGTGCCTGAGAAGCCCTAAAGCACAAAGAGGAAGGTCCTCTTTACACACCAGCACAGAAGGTCACAGACAAGACATGAGCCCACGTTTCCCTCCCTTAATTTGCTGCCTGGACTCCTCCCTCTGAAAACCTCCAGATCCTCTCCTCATGCTGACTCCAACCCTGTTACCTCTTGGACATTTTATGCCCTCAGAACTAAGGGCTTGGGTTTTATTTTATTTTACTTTATTTTTATTTTCTTTGAAAGGTTAAAGGTTTATTTTAATGAATGTGTTTCCCCATTGTTTCCTTCCTGCATGTTGACCTTGTACCCACTGTAGGCATGACAGCTATTCTGATGTCAGCCGCCGGACTGCCTGTGCACCTCACCCGTGTGCCTCAAGCTGCCAGCACCCATAAGGCCACTAAAAAACACAGCTCAGTTAAGGAGGGGAGGAAAGTGTCCAAGAAAGGTAGTTCTTGCTCAAACTCTGGTATTTGCTTCCATCTTCTTCTCTTTATCTCTCTGCCCCTCCCCCTCCCCCTTTTTCCTCTTGTCTCTATCCCCTCCACCCTCTTGGCTCTTCTGGTTTGACTGACAATGTCCATCCCAGCAAGGGGAGAAGCAGGACACATCTCCTCTGACCTGCAGCATCTCTGACAGGCTCTAAAAATAACATGGTAAAGTAGGTGTGGTCTTGTGGTAGGTCAGCTTGTTTCCACACAAAATTAAAGCTGGACCAGATCTGTTCTCTGCATGTCAAACTCTACCTTGGATCCTGCTACACCCTTTTAGGGAGTGTCCATATACCAGGACCTTCTGAGTTGTTGGTGGGATGAGTCTGAGAGCTGAGGGACCATTAAGAAGAACATCAAATTCGTATGTACTCTGCAGTGAGCCATGCTTGTCATGATTGAGTCATGGAATGACAAGGACCTCCCAGATAAGCAGGCTCCTGAGTCATGTAGGGCTTTCTAGGTCAAATGGAAGAGGATGTGTTCTTTCCACCTCAGTCTGGGGTGGAAGAGAGTGGAGTGGAGCACTCCCAGGTGGAAGTGCTCTGGCCGGAAGGGATGGATTACCTCAGCTCTCTTGCTGAGTGGAGCCCCCTCCAGGGTAGGACTTGCATTTCTCCTCTTCATGTCTCACTGGCACCCCTCACCTTCATAGAGCCTGTAGCTCCCAACTGAGAGCCTGAATCCCATGTATGTGTAGCAGCCCTGGGACTCTGCAGGGGTAGGTGTGCATCCAGCCTGGTGTAGCTGTAGAGGTTGTTTGCCAACCATGGCACAGGGGTGTCAACCACCACGAAATCTCCCCCTTTGGATATGCCAAGTGGCTACTGGAGATGTTCAACACAAAAATCTCTACATTTAAGAAAGGGAAGAGTCCAGAGATGGAGAGGAAGAGGCTCCTGCCTGTCAAGGGAGTTTTTTTGTACCTTTTTGTCCCTGTTTTGGAGTCCATGAGGTCCAAAGCTGTCTGAAGGAGGCAGGAAGGAAAATAAAAATTAAATGAGGATGGAAGTATTTTATGGAAATGCATTATGGAGGGAGCTGTGAGAAGGAGTGAGGGAGCAAATGTGGAGTAGGATGTGTGATCAAGGGGGAGGAGAAAGCAGGGGCGGCAGGAGAAGCAGCAGAGAACAGGAGGAGCAAAGGAAAATGGGAGGTGAAGGAGAAGAGCTGAGCAGAGGTGGGTGGCAGAGGGGCAGGATCCTGCTCTGTGGTGGGGTTGTGTTGCTCCTAGTGCTTCACTCCTGGCAGGGGCAGCATGCAAGGGCAGGAATGAGGGCTGGGTGGTCAAGTGCCCTGGAAACAGTGCAAAAAGGGAGCTGTGGTGAGGCCAGGCCATGCCATAGAGCCACTGGCTTGCCCTGGTTGCTGGAGGAGCCCAAAACAATGAGGGCCAGGCCTGCACTGATGTTGGTCACCTGCTGCTGCTTAGTGACATGAAACAGTTGTGTTTAGGTCACAGGGTGGCCACAGACACAACCTGGCTGGCTGCTGCCTTCTCTGTGGGGTCTGTTGGTCCAGGTGCTGGTCTGCTCACAGCATCCAGCCCTCCCTGGCACTGTGTAAACAGCCAGGATGCTGCAAGGGTGGTATGTTAACAGGAAGATATGTCTTGTGGCTTCTGAGCTGGGTGGGGAGAGCAGCAATGCAGGGCATGGAAAGGGGAGTGGGAAGGGTGGGACATAGGCTGGGAGGTGAGAGCAGCACACACCACACTGGGTGTCCAGTGGCTGTATCTCACAGCATCACTTCCTGCAGTTCATCAGGTCTGGCTCAGCCCCAGGGCAGGCTGTCACCTCCCTGCCAGCTCTGCAATGCCACCTGCTGGGGCTGGGACACTTCCAGAGGAGTAGAGAGGCAACACCAGCAGGAAGGATGGAATGGGAAAGGGCATCAAGCATCTCCTTCTCCCATCCAGCATGGCAGGATTTGTCCCAGCTGTCCTCACCCTGCCCAGAATGTGCTGCAGAGGGTACTTGCAGATTAGCCCTTTCCCACACTGATCTGTGAGAAGGGGAACCTTTCAGTGGTTTAGGTTGTTAAAATCCCTCCTCTTATTTTAAAAAGCAGGATTCCTGTTGGTTGGGGCTGGGATGCCTGTCCTGTGGAGTGCGTCACTCCTGGGATGCAGAATGTGTTCAGTCCCTCCTAGGAGCAAGCTGTGTTGTACAACACCTCTTAGGGCTTAGGAACATTATTCTGCAGTGCAGGTACTGAGCCTGACTTTTGGCCAGACTGTTCTTTCCCTTCACAGACCCTGATGCTGCCAGCAGACAGTGATGGGTTTGTTTTGGGCCCTCAATTTCTGCATCATGTGTTCTTTGCCACATCCCTTTAGGATTTTCCATCATGGAGAGGTCAAGCAAGACTAGACCCAGCATTGCACTGACCACAGCCAGCTGGTGATGGGTGCAGTGTGCCCTTCCTGCCCTTCTTCCTCCCTCCTGCTGCTGCCAACCCCTGTCTCACATGGGGTGAGGCAGCGCCAGTGGAATTGCAGCTGGCTCAGTGAATAGCTGGGGTGCGTTAAACAGAGGCGCTAATTAGTCAGAACTCATTAGCATTGTTGCTGCTCTGGCAGGGATGTCTCTGGCACAGCTGGGTGCTGCAGGCCTCGGGGAAGCCATAGTATCTGGGCAGGCTGTGTGCTCTTCATGCTGGCACAGGGCCTGGCAGCCTGTGCCATCCCCATGGATTGGTGCTGCCTTGGGATGCTGCAGCCGCTCGCTGCCCTGTGCCAGCATTGCTGGCTGGGATCTGACTGGTGTCCAGGAGGCAGGAATGCAAATGGCTTGTCCTGCTCTCTCCAAGTACTGCTTGTGCATGCAGCTGGCCACCACAGGGCTCCCCAGCCTTTCCAAGGACCTTCAGGGACTGCTTGGGTCTGCTGTGTCACTTGTTACCCACTTCCACCTGGCAAAGGGGTTTCCCTGCATACCCATCCTCTGTGCTGCAGCGATGAAGGAGAGGAACACACTCATCCTCCTTGCCATCCACCTGCAGCTGGATGTACAGTCTGTGCCAGTGCCTATGGGATGAGTGGAACTGGGGAGCCCCTCAGAGTTTGGGGATCTTGGTGTTCCCGTGGGGAAACATCTGGTGAAAGAGACAGGCTGCAGAAACAGGGATGCTCTGATCAGCACTGATTATCCTGCTGAAATAGGGAGAAATCTATAGATACAGCCTTTGCAAGTCCAGGGAACAGAGGTGATGGGAGCTGTGTGACTGTCCATGACAGTAACTAGGAACAACTGGTATCTGGCCTGCAATGGGTATTAAAAAAAGTCTGCTGGAAACCATATGGCTCATTTTGGGCTACAGAAGGAGACGTTACCGGTGCAAGCATTTGGTCGCCGTGCGAGGATTCAAAGCACATCTGTTAAATGTTGCCCATGGAAAGCCCTTGCTGCAGCAACCAGCTGATTATCTACAAGGAGGAAGGGGAAGCATTAATAACAATTTGATATTCCTCTCTTAGTAAATGAAAGAATGGTAAACAATCTTTGGCATCCTGGGTAAATCCGTAGCACAGCGCTGGGCCAGCTGGTGATAAATGACACCAGTCGATTCTTCCAGTCCATTTTCAATCCACTATTGAATTCAGCAAACTCTGGGGACTGACCAGGCTTTGATGATCCCAGGGGATGGCTAAAACAAAGATTTGGAGGCGAACATTTTTATAGAGTAAACAGCCCTTTAAGGAAGTGGTTGACATACTGGAGCATATATAGCTCATGCCATGGTCCCAGCTGCCTCCTGGTTCCCCCTGTGCTGCTAGGATGTGGCCAGCCAGATGTGCTGGTCTGCCCAAGGAAGTCCATGTGAACTTTGCTACCCTTGCTGAAAAAGAGCTTTCAGTATCAGAAGTCCCTTCTTTGGGACTGAACTTGGAAATCCTTGCAGCTGGGGATGGATTTTTCTAAAGTATCAGGGCTGCCTGGCCCTTTCTCTCTCCAGGTAGCTTTGGTGGCTCTAAATGCATTAGGGCATTGTCACATCAAGGTGACGAGAACAGATTGCAGATGCCACAATGCAAATCCATCAGGCATGGGTTTCCTCTGGGTAGCTGAGAGCTGCATCACCTGCTGCTTTGGTTCTCCCAGCTCCATCCTAATGCCATCTTGTGAAGTGGTGTAATGCCCAAAATCCCAAATACTCTTCTGTCTTGGTGTTACCCAGCTCTGCACCAGAATTTTTGTCTCCTTTCATTGATTTCATTTGAATGAGCCTGGCTAGTTCTTGGGTGAGTTATGCCTTTGTTCCTTGGAGCGGCTCCAGAGAAGAAAAGTCACAAGGGGTTACATGGAAGGAGCCTCCCCCACCACCCTGAATGAGCTGAACTGCTCTAAAGCTGCTTGGATCTGCTGTGCAGGTGGGAGCAGGTGAGCTGGGGCTTTCTGCCAAGTGCAGGGCAGGTGTTGCTGCTGGTGTAACACACCTTCCCTGCTCCCTTCCCTTGCTGTCTTCACCTTGGCTGTGCATCTTTTTGGCTTTGCTTCTTCCAGCCCGAAGCCAGAGGAGACAAGAAGGTCACTTCAGAAAGAGCCACCTGGAAAATGCAGGTTGGGTGGAGAAGGACTTGGTGGTCAGTTTGTCTGTCTGGCAGCAAGGGATCCACAGGGATGAGAACAGTGGTCATCATGGAAGCAGATGGTGTTAGGGGGCATAGCAGCTAGTCCTGCTCACAGCGTTCTTCCTAAAACCTGTGAAGCAGAAGCAGCTTGAAGCCTCCATCTCTTGTAGGGCTGTGAAGATCTCCAGAGGCTGATTCTGACTGCCACACATGGAAAGTGCCATCCTGTGTTTTCCAGCCTGGAGTACAGACATCACTGAACACTCGGAGGGTTTCAGACACAGTGAGCTGGGACAGCTCAGACTGATCAAATCCCATTAGACTCATTGCTGCCTCCTGATCCTCTGCATGCAAGCAAGTCCCAGCAGAGAATTCCTGGACTTGTTTCTTGTTTCTCTCCTTTGAAAAAGACAAAACAAGGAGCCATGTTGCCTGTGAGATCTGGTGATGATGCCTTGAAGCAGCTCCTGGCACTGCTGAGTCCTTGGCCTCAGAGGTGGAAGTATAAGGCTTGCCCAGGCTCCTCCCTGTTTCCTGCTCTTTGAGCAGTTCTTGGAAATGCTTTTCCAGGGGATTTTGGCCCCTGAAGAGGAAAACACCTGCTTCTGTGTTGTTCTTTGGCTTAATGCATAATCCTGTAGCCACCTGTCTGGCTTGGGATATCCAGAGATTGATCCTCAGAGCCCTGCTCTGCCTGAGGTGTCAGGCATCCCTCCTGCCCAGCACTGGCACTTGGAGTGAATGTTCCTTCACCTCCTGGGCTCCTCTTCTTGCTCTGTGTGCTCAGCCATCCCTTGCTACTGCTGCCAGAAGTCATGGGTTTCAGGATGGCCAGGAATCCCCTTCTGAAAATAACTCATCTTAATGACTATGTTTTCATTTAGCAGAGTTCAGTCCTCAGTTCCTCTTAGCCTCTTAGTCTTCTTAGCCAAAGGATGTTGGTGCTCTGCCTTGTTCTCTTCTGTGGTGTTCTAGGGAATGAGGGACTTCTACCTGGAAGAGGATCTGTGCCACCCATGCCTTTCTTTACCTGTTCAACACCACTTGTGGCATGTGAGCAGTCCTTCCCTTCTGCTTCATGTTTGTTTATCCATCAAAAGTGGTTAACCAGAAAATAGCACCCCCTCCTTCCTGCTTGTGACAGATACTGCTCTTTGGACTGGAATAATAGCTCCAGTGGCTGTCTCTTGATTTGCAGCTTTTTGAACCACAGAACCAATGCTTGTGAACCTCTGTCTTTCCTTGAAAGCCCCAGAGTGGATGGGGAGAGCTGAAGATGGGTTGTGCAGGTACAGCTGCAGCTCTGATCCACATGATGATGCTCTGTATCTTCCTGGGAGTGTGGAGTTGGGAGCAGCTGTACTCTCCATGCTAGAGTATCCACCTGGACAGGATGGAGATTGGAGAAGGAATGCCTTGGCCAGCCTGTTTGTCACAGCACTGCTTTCTCCTGATGCCCCCCAGAAGTGGATTCATGAAGCAAGGACAAGGTTCCCCTAAGCCAAGTGTTTGATCTCTCTTTTGCCTCCTGCCAGGTGGAGTTACAACATCACTTGTGCAAATTTTCCTTTCCCAGGCTGGTAGAAAAGCCTGGCAGCTTCTGTGGCAGGCCTGATGATTGCTAAGGAGCTCTTCTCCTCTTACCCAGGGCCAGGTGCCTTGCAGAGGTATGGGATGCTCCCTGGCTTAAGCCAAGTCTTGCTAGGCAGCTCCAGGAGGATGGGCTGGGAGTTGGGGTGACAGTGGATGCACTCAGTGGTAATTTGCTCTTGGTGTTGTGTAATGTTTGTTGCCTCATCCCATGATGCCTCCAGGGACCAGGCTGCTGGGGCTGGTGGGCTGCTCAGGTGTCTGCCTGGGTGGATGGGACCAGGGTTTGTATTTGGAAGATGCAAAGATACTGTCTCATGATCTAAACAGGGTTATTGTTAAAAACTGGTTTATTTTATACACCAGGTGATTTGCACTGTGTCTTGCCAGGTGTGAGTGTGTGGAAGCTCACAAGGAAGGACAGAGGCCACTGTTTCATCTTAAGGATGTGGTGTATTCAAAACAGGGCCTGAAGCTCAGAGTGGTGCTGGGTTTCCTTGCTGGGCACCAGCTGGGGTGGTGTGGGAATGCCTTCTTTTCACCTCTGACAACACAGACTGTGTGATCCTCTCCTGTCAAGACTGTTGAGTTTGATCCCCAGCTGGCTTCTGGTGTGCACACAAAGTCTGGCTGGGACATGCCTGGTGTCACTTGCAGGGAGCTGGAGCACACCAGCTACAGGCAGACCTCTGGCACTCAGCCCTAGTGGAAGCCATGGCTGAAAGCAAAGCCTTTGCTGGGCTTGTAAGGGTCTGTTGGAATGTTCTCTTCTCCCCCTCTAAACCTGACCTTTCTCCTTGGCATCCTGGCCAGTGACCTGCTTGTCTCCCTTCTCTCTAGCTTGCCCCACATGTGCCCATCACACTAAACAGTGTCTGACTTCTTTGTCTCATCTCTCCTTGTGCAGCCACACCAATAGAGCCAGAATCAGTGGTGAAGAAGTACCTGGAAGAGCTGAAGAGTGCTCCTGCTGATGAGGTAAGACAACAGTGAAGCAGCTCCAGCTTGCCCAATTCACTGGGGTGCCAAGGAAACCAGGAGTGCTCAAAGGACCATCCTTCCTTGGGTGTCTGGTGGGGTACATGGTGCTGCTTGCACGTGAGGTGGAGTTCTCAGCACTGCCTGAAATTCACTCGTGACAACAGATAACTTGTCCCCATCAGAGGATTGTGATGAAGGCACAGTGTGGGTTAAATAATTCATCCTGACAGTGCCTCCCCATTTCCTTTGGAGGAAGGAGTTTGGTTTTGGTCTCAATGCTCAGAGGTCAAAACTAGAGATCAAACCCTGCACTGGAGCTCCTTTGCAGGGAAACAGGATGTAACAATACTTTTCTCTCTAACTGATGACAGCTCTCCACCTCCTGGACAAAGCAGGAAGTGAAGTAGGGCTGTACCAGCCAGATAAGGAAACGTGTCTCTGTGTCTTTAAATCTCAATTAAAGCTGAAGGCAAATCTTCCTGAAGCATCTCCTTGATGGCTTCCTTGGTATGTCAGTCCTCAGGACCAGCCTGTGCTCACACCATGTGGTGGTTTCTCCTCTAGGACTGCATGATCTGCATGGAGAAGCTGTCTTCCCCCTCAGGCTACAGTGACTCTTGCCAGTCCAGCACCATCAGGCCAGAGGCAGTCGGTTGCCTGAAGAACTGCCAGCACTCCTTCCACATGCTCTGCATGCTGGCCATGTACTCCAATGGGAACAAGGTACTGAGCTGGCCCATCCTCACCAGGCCCCTGTGTGCAGGTGGCTGGGCTGTGGAGCTCTGATGTGGCTTTTCTCCCCTGGCAGGATGGCAGTTTGCAGTGTCCCTCCTGTAAAACCATCTATGGAGAGAAAACCGGTACCCAGCCCAAAGGGAAGATGGAGATCTCCACTTTCCCCCAGTCCCTCCCAGGACACAAGGACTGTGGGACAATCCGGATTGTGTATCACATCAGCAGGGGCATCCAGGTGAGTGCCCAGCATGCTGGCAGACAGCACAAGCTGGGAGAGCCTCCCAGAAAAGTCTTGGGATCCAGTGCAGCACCTGCTGACAGCCCTTTGCTGAGCAGCCTGTGGTGCCTGGAGCCAGCAGCTGCTCTGGCAATTCAACATGTGAGAGTCTCCTCCATTGGGGATCATTTCCTGAGCAGCTCCAGCTGTTCATATGCAGTAAAGTCTGATGTCTGCCTGGAGCAGGGAGGATCACAAGGTGGGAAACATCCCATGGTCTGGTTTCACAGCCCATGATAATTTCAGTGGTGGGAGTCAACTTTCAAAGGTTTGAGCTGTGTAGCCTTTTTAAGATGTTACCAAACCACATTCTGTCTCTCACCAGAATTTAGGTATATTTTAGATCTGGCTTTGTATCCCAGCATGAGACTGCTTTTGGAGGATCTGTAATACTTACGTGTCCCATAAGAACAAGTTGGACACGTTGTACTCACCAGCAATAAATACCTTGCTGCCTTTACATGGATGAGCTGGTTTGGCATGGGCCTATGTCAGATCCTGCAGCTGATGGATTGTCCAATTCATATGAAGATAGTTATGTCCATGACTAATCTGTCTCATCTCTTGCAGGGCCCAGAGCACCCCAACCCTGGGATGCCATACACAGCCAGAGGCTTTCCTCGCTCTTGTTATCTACCAGACAATGAGAAGGGCAGAAAGGTGAGGTATCACACCCTGATGACATCACCCTTCTTAAGCTGTCAAGCTCCTGTCAAGCTGCATTCATGGCACAAGTCTCCTAGCTGCTGTTCCTAGCTTTGTTTTTCCTTCCCCCCTCTAGGTCCTGGAGCTCCTGAAGGTGGCCTGGAAGAGGCGCCTGATTTTCACAGTGGGCACCTCCAACACCACTGGTGAGAGCAACACGGTGGTGTGGAACGAGATCCACCACAAGACTGAGATTGACTCAAACCTGAGTGGCCATGGCTACCCTGACCCCAACTACCTGGACAATGTGCTGGCAGAGCTGGCTGCCCAGGGTGTCACCGAGGACTGCCTGGGCCAGTGAGCCTCAGGGGCCACCTTGTGCACTTACTCCTGATGCCTTAAGTTCCTGTGTCCGACCACCCATCACACTGAGCAATAACAGTTCCGTGGGAGCCCTGCCCGCTCTTCACATTTTTTTGGGGTGGGGGGGAAAGGGAAGGATATTTTTGTAGAAGCTGTGCTTGTGTCTCTGGGTGGGATTGGTGGCTGCAGCCAGGAGCAGCTGGAATGGGACTGAGGTGACAGATCCCCTGGGGAAGGCAGGACCTTCCTTTGGTAATGCCTGGGGACAGGATGGGAGAGGAGAGTGCCTTGCTTCCAGTAGACCACATGTAAGTCAAACAAGGCCCTCTTTTTGGGACACATCAGCTCCCTGTCTGAGGCACCTCTTGCCTCCCTCCTGCCGTATATCTCTGCTCGGCCCCAATAAACTTCATTCTCACAGCAACACCCTGCTCTGCCTTCCTGCTGCCTCGGGGCTTGGGGTGGCACGCTCTGGGAAAGCAGCCTGTTCCATGGAGCCACAGCCCATCAGTCCAGCCAGGAGGGAGGAGGGGAAGCTCAGCTCTTTTGGAGGGTCACATGTCAGTGGAGGCAGGACATTTGTCCCAGGGGTCGTGGTTCCAGCCTGTCAATGCTTTGGCCACTGGAGTTTGGTGGCCTGTGGTGCCAGCAGAGTTGACTGTTATCAGTGTCCACCCTGTGGGAAGTTGCAGCCCCCTGTTCTTGGCTGTGAGCTGCCAGCCCCTCGCCTTTCATCCCAAAGATGGGAGGCAGAGCGTGTCGCTCTCTCCCCTTCTCAGGTGCAATGGCAGCAATTCAGTGAAGCCTGTGGAGGGAGGAGCTGCTGTGCTTTGTGTTGCTGCTGAAGGGATGGTAGTGCCACCAGCTGGTCACAGTTGCCTTTTTCCCAACAGCAGTGGTGGCCAGCCCAGGTGCCAACAGTGATGCCCGGGCTGGGAGCCTGTTCGTGCTCTGGGTGCTGGCACCTGGCAAATATGATATTGCCCCAGTCCTCAGGCTGCTTGTCACGTGGGAGCTGATGTCTTTTGAAGAGCTGTTTCTTGTCACCTGGGGACTGATACCTTCTGAAGAGCTGTTTCTGGCTCTTCCCCTCCCTGGAGCCACCAGGCCCAGCTGCACATTAAGTCCATCCAATCCATGCCTGTGGCACTGGTGCCATCTGCTATTTCACCTCCTTGGGAAACGGGATGGGTCTGGGCTTTGTGGCAGCACTATCTTTGCCTCCTCCTGGGACCAGCACCTCCTGGACCAGCTGGCACTTTGCTTCCTGTCATGCCAGTATAAAAATTCAAGATTTTGTGAGCCAGAGGCGTGGAGTTTTCCCCAGTGTCCATCTTGTGCCTGCAGGCTCTAAGAGGAAGCCCCTCAACCATGCAGTGAAATCTGGGCAGGCTGCAGGAATGGCAGCTGCAGTGACGTGTCTGTGTTGCTAAGCTCTACACAAATGGGCTCTGGGTGTTCCTCTGCCACCCTGGTTGCAAAAGGGAGAGGTCTTGAGTTCAAACCTCAGCTTTGTATCCCTGGATCATGTCACAGCAGTCAAAGCAGTGAATTGAAGTGAAAATTGAAGCAGGGTTCACTCAGTCCTGTACAGAGCAAGAATTTCCTGCTGAGTCTGGCCTAAGGCATCTCCAGCAGCTGCTGCTGAGTGTGAATCAGCTGGAGCCTCCCTACATCTGGGCTGGTCCAGGGCAGGGGCACTGGGCTGTGGTGAGCCAGCCAAGCTCAGCAGCTCATCCCTGACTGCCCTGGTTTTGGACAGGAGGCATCTCCTAAAGTCCTCTCTGTGCTGGGCCCAAGGTGGCCTAGCCCCCGTGGCAGGGGGAGCCAAGGCGGGGAAGGAGCAGAGCCAGGTGCTCAGGCACAGGGGCAGGGTGGGATGAAAGCATAACCATGGTGCTTCTCGGGGCCAGGAGGGGACAGAGCCCCAGATAAAGGCTTATGATGCTCCCACGCACATTTGACCAAAAGCCTTGTGTTTCCCATCCCCAGCAGGAGCCCCAGGGAGAGGAGAGGGGGGTGTTTCTCCCAGCCCCTGCGGTGATGGCTCATCTGCCACAGGGTGGTTATTATTAGCCCAGCCTTGACCCCGCAGCTATGCTGGGTACCCGCAGCTGAAACTGTGACTCACTGTCCCGTCCCCCTGCGTCACCCACCCTGCGTCATCCACCCTGCCCCTCACCTTGCTGCTGGCACCTTGCCGGCCGGGGAGTACCAGGGAGGGGTCTGGGGGAACTGGGGAGCCCCCCGAGCCAAGTGTTGCTGGATAGGGGTGGGGGATAAGGCAGGGATAAGAAGGAGGAGGGACAGAGGCCGCAGCTGCGCCTGTTTTTCCCTTCTGCAGCTGGACGGTGTAATCTTTGAATGCCCCATTTCCACTTAATCTGAAGGCGCGGTCCCGGCCCCTTGGGAAGGGGGGGGCTGGAAATCTCCTCCCACGCAGGGGTGGGCGGCCGCTCCCCTTGGCAAACACGGGAGAAGGAGCGCTCCAGCCTCGCTACGGGGGGAGCGCCGGTGAGGGGCTCCACTCCCGCTCCGGGGCCCTGTCCCTGCCCCCACCCCAAGGGCTTGGAAGGGGTACGAGAAATGGGGAAATGTCAGCGTGGGGTGGCCCCAGATTTGAAAATGCTTCCGTGCTCTTGGTGCTGGGTGGGACCGCTCACCTAAACGTTGGGATTTGGGTTTGTTCGGGTGTGATGCTCTTCAGTGCTTCCCTGCCCGCGGGGCAGGGCTGGCTGAGCCCGAACCAGTGGGTACAAGGCTTCCGCAGAGAGCTGAGTTTTGGTGGGGCGAGTGGGGGTCCGGGACGACTTGCCTAGCTGCCCCCACAGCGCCATTAAGGACTATAAGTCCTGCCAACCCATCGCCGCAGTGCCTCCTCTGCCTCGGTTTCTCCCTTCACGTGACTGTCTTGTGCCCTGACTCCTCGCAGGTGCCCCGGGGGTCCTGCACGACGGTTCCCAGCGGGTTTGGGACCAGCGGGGTGACTCGGGGTGCTCAGCTGTCCCCTCTGCCCGCGGGTCTGGCCGGGCCGGCAGAGCCGGTGCAGGAATGCGGGGCTGGGAGGGTCCGGCTCCAGGACAGGCGGTCCCTGCTGCGGGACACTGGGGGCAGTTCGTCCCCTCGGCGGTGGGACGGGGAGAGCTGAGCAGGACAGCACATCCAGCACCACCAGGACGACGCCATGGAGCTGCCGTGGGTGCTGCTGGCGCTGGCTGGGATGGGCGCAGCTGCGGACCTGGGTGACTCCGTGGGGGACGGGGCAGAGGGGGACCGGGACCTGGAGGGGCTGCGAGGCGTTTGTCCAGGGAGGGGTTTGTGGAGATGGGCACAACTGGGGGGACCTCACACCAGTGCTGTCCCCCTCATGCTGGCACCTTGTGACAACCCCCTGTGCCAACACTGGTGTGGATGCGGGCTGGGGTCAGGCACTTGCTGAGCGGTGCAGAACAGGGGGGGGTCCCCTCACTCACTGCCCACTCCCCCAGCCCAGCTGCCCTACGTGCCCCATGTGCCCCCCATGGCACTGCTGGGCAAGATCACTGCCAGCACCTTCACGCTGGAGAGGCCCCGCTGCGTCTTCGATGGCCACGCCGATGCCTCCGACGCCGTTTGGCTGGCGGTGGCCTTTGCCAACGGTGAGCACTCGCTGCTCCAGCACGTCCCCCCTGTGGCAAGGGACATGGGGGACCCCCACCGCAGTCACTCAGCCTCCATCTGTGCCGTGCAGCATCTGCCAGCTTCAGAAATCCCCTGTCCCGGGCCGACGTGCCCCCGTACAAGCAGCTGCCCACTGCCCGCTCCTACATGACGCTGGAGACGGCGGCGGCCGCGTATTCCTGCTCGGCACTGAGCCCGCCCGTCCTGCGGGTCGGGGGTGACACGGCGTGCAGGGACCAGGGCAGACAGGACCCCTGCAATGGACCCCTGCCCTCCCCGGGACCCTACAGGTAAGGCTGGGGACCTCAGATCCCAGCTGGAGTGACTCGCCACGCAGTATCAACCCGGTATCAGCCCCGTACCCATCTCAGGGTGAAGTTCCTGCTGATGGGCTGCCGCGGCCCTAAAGCGGAGACGCGGTGGTCCGAGCCCATCCTCCTGCGCAGAGGTACTTGTGGCACTGCCACCCACCCACGGGTCCCCTGCACCTGCCTGGTTGGGGTGTTGGCACGTGGCACAGCATCAGCCCTGTGCCATCACCCCAAAACCTGCGGGAGAAGTGATCCCTTGTTCCTCCATCCACCCCATCCATCACACCACCCCTGAGCCCTCCGTGTCCCCCCATATTCCTCACCCCACCTCCTTCCAGCCGTCAGCCCGAGCACCATCGACCCTGCGCCCGCTCGCCGTGGCACTGCCGTGGTGGTCATCACCTCCATCCTGGCCAGCCTGGGGGCCGTGCTGGCCACCACCGTGCTCGGAGCCCTGGGGTACGGGGGACTGCTGGGGGGACAGTGTCTGCAGGGGCCTCAGGAGAGCACCCCAACTCGGCAACCCCATCAGCAAAGAAACAGAACATCGAAAAATCCTTTTTATTCTTAAATTGGAGGTTTGCCGTAGTTTGCAGGAGAAAGGGCCCCTTGGGGGTGGCTGGTGCAGAGTCCCACAGACCCCATTTGATGCCTCTGCTTCTCTCTCTCTGTAGTGCCAAGATGTGGGGCTCCCTGTGCTACCAGAATTTGGGGACTGACACCTTCATCCGCAGATCCTACCGGACCCACCACATTCCCCCGGCCCTGCCCCAGCCCCTGCCCCCCGGCTGCAGGTGTAGCCCCCCAGGGCTGTGCCGCTCTGCCCCCCAACCCCCTGCTCCATGTCAGAGAATCATGGAACAGTTTGGGTTGGAAGGGACCATAAAGACCACCTCATTTCAACCCCCCTGCCACAGGCAGGGTCACCTTCAGCTAGACATGACCTGTCCTGTCAAGTAAAATCTGATTTTACATCTGCGACTGTCTCCTCCTGATCTTTGGCCATGCAGGGTGGGACTGTGAAGATGGGGGACCCCAAAAACCACGTGGGGCCCTGGCTCGGTGGCACTTGGTGTCGATGTGGGGGGCACTTGTTGCCACTGGTGGGGTCTGTGGGGCGCATCACCACGGGATACTCCCTTCTGCCCACCACCCGGATGAAGCTGTCACCCACCCATGCCACAAACGCAGCGGTTCTCAGCACGCCTCGCCGGCGGGCGCTCAAACATAACAAATGCTCCCGGGGAAACGAGCCCAACCTGTTTGCCACGGGGCTGCGGCCGCTGCAGGAATGTGGGCGGTTGGTGACCACAGGCGGGTCCCATGGGGACGCGGAGCCCGAGCACCCGCACTCCCGCCCTCGGCACCCAGGCGCCCGCACCATGCTCCCGCTGCTCCTCCTGCTCCTGCCCGCCGCCCACGGCATAGGTGAGTCCAGCGACGCCATCGGGATGGGCTCGGGATTCTCCTTGGCGCTGTGAGAGTTCTCTGTGTACAGGCAGCAGGACCCCGCTGAGCCTGGGGGTGTAGGGCAGATGATGCCCCCCCTATTCTGGATCCTATTCTGGGTGTCACCGATATTGGTTGACTGGCACAGTGTGGGTATCTTTGGAGGTCCCTACTGGAGTCCACCATGGTCCCCCCGAACTGTAGGGCAGCTGATGCCCTCCCCCCCCCCCCCCCCCCCCCAATTCTGGGTGCCACCCCAAGTGTCCCTGGTGTCACCCACTCTGGTCCTCTGTGAGTCCTGCACGTGTGTTCTCCCCACAGATGGAAGCATGGTGCGTCTTTGCTTCCTGTTTTAATGAAGCACCTATCTGAGCCCAGACTTGGGGGGGGGTGGGAGGAGAGGAGAGGCCCCACTGCCGAGATCTCAGCGTTCAGCTGCCTCCTGTCCCTGTCCCCACCCCGAGCCCCGGCACCACGGCCACCCGTCAGAGCCTCCGTTCAGGGGCTGCAGCGGGGGATCCACACCTCCACCGCACCCCCTTGGCTTCTCACCGCAGTCCGGCTGAAGTACACGCCGGTCCTGACCAAGGAGCCCCCGCTGGGGGGGCAGAGGACCACCTCCACCTTCGTGCTGGACCAGCCCCGCTGCGTCTTCCAAGACTACGGCAACGCCGACATCTGGCTGGTGGTGGCCCTGGACCAGGGTAGGTGGGAGCAGCCCAGAGCAGGGGGCGTACAGGGGGTCCCCGTACCCCCCACCAAGTCCCTCCTCACCCCCATCCCCTCCCTGCAGCTGCATCCACCTTCAACAACACCGCGAGACCGGGGAGTCCCGAGACCGCATTTCAGAGCTTCCCTAAACCCGTCCGTGCCTACATGACCCTCAACGCCACCCTGGTCAGCTACCCCTGCCCCAAACCCGCCGGGGACATCACGGTGCTGCGCGTCGGCAGCGAGACGAGCTGCGCCCAGGATGTGATGAGACCCACCTGCAATGGCCCCCTGCCCGGCCCCGGGCCCTACAGGTGAGCCTGCTCGTGGGGACCTGCCCCCCTCGAGGGCTGCCGGCAGCCCCCGGCTCACGGGACCGTGGCCAACAACCTCCCTTCCTATCCTAGGGTGAAGTTCCTCGCCCTGGAAGGCTCTGTGCCCGTGGCTGAGACAGAGTGGTCGAAGCCAATCACGCTGATCGAAGGTAGAGCCGTCAGGGTCTCGTGCTGCCCCCACACCCAGCCCACAACACTCGAGGGGGGATATGGGGTAGTCCTGGGCGTGTGGGGTGGTCCCAAGGGGCTCAGTGCTGAACAGCAGTGGTTTGGGGTGAGGCTTCGGTGAGCAGCTGGGGAAACTGAGGTAGGGCTCTGCCGCGGGTCTGACCCGTGTACGGTGGCACCGTGTGATGGCACGTTGTGTTGGCACACACGAGCACACCGTCACCCATCCGGACCCCCTGAGTCACTCTGGCTTGTGTATCCCTCCATCCTGATCCCTCTCCTCCTGCTCTCTCCCCAGCCAAGTCACCTAGCAGCATCTCCACAAAGAGCAGCGCCAGCATGATCGCCATCACCACCATCCTCTCCATCCTCTTCGCCATCCTCCTGGCCGGACTGGTGGCCATGCTCGTCTTCTGGAGGTGAGTGCCACCACCAAATCCCACCCAGAGTGCTGAGCACACGAGACCGGCGTCAGAGGGTGACGCCGTCACCCCTTGCTCCTCCCCCTCATCCCTCACCTCGCCTTCCCTCCCCAGCTCGGACTCCTGCGGCGGCAGCAGCACCTTCAGCAAGCCGGAGTCGGTGACGGTGCGGCGGTACAATACCCACCACGTCTATGACCAGCCGGCCGCCCGGCTCTGAGCCCCCGCCGCCCCCCGGCACCGCCGCCCTCCCCCGTGCGGGGGTCAGAGTGTCCCGCACCGCTCCGTCCCTGTGGGTGACACGAGTCACCGCCGTGGGGACACGGCCGGAGCCACCAGCCGGGACAGGGGCGATGGAGCGGGACATTAAAGGCTTTTTCGCGTGCTTTGTGTCCGACCTGTGCCTCTTGTTTGTGTCTCCTCGATGCCTCCCGCAGCCTCGGGAAGCCCCACGGTCCCCTGTACCCCCACTCTTGAGACCCATCGCTGGGTGGGAGACTCCACGGGGCAGGGTGCGGCCGGGGATGCTCTGGAGTGGTTGGGAGACGCTGTCACATCCAGCAAGGGCATCGATGCCACCTGTGCCCACCTCGGATGGGGAGAAGTCCCCCGGGTGCAGGGCAGCGAGAGGAGCCTGACCTCCCCAGACCTGATGCTGGGATGAGGGGCACTGAAATGCCCCGTGAGGTGGTGGTGGTGGGTGTGGGGGGTGTTTCTCCAGCCCTTTTCTCTCTCCCTGACCAAGCCCAGAGGAGGGGCTCTCACACCCCGAGATGGCCCAATCCGTCTCGGGGTGCAGCTCGGGCTCCTCTGAAGAGCCATGAGACCTCAAGGGGGAACCGGCACCCCGCGGTGTGTGATCCTGCACCGGGGGTGTCCCTGAGCGGGAGCTGGGGGCTGTGGGGGCTGATCCTGCACTGCTGAGGAGGGGGCTGGGCGGGTGGAAGGGAAGCTGATCCTGTACCAGCGGCTGGAAGGGACCACATCCATCATTCCCGATCCCAACAGCGGGGCGTGGGTCTCTGACGCTGATCTCAGGGCTGTGGGTGCCCTGATCCTGCAACCCGGGCAGGATGAGACCCCGCTGGTGCTGAAGACAACCCCGTTGTGGGTGGAGTTAGGGCAGGTGTGTGTGTGTACCTGTATGTACCATACACAATTAAAAGCCCCGTTTTTCCCCCGCAGGCGCCACGCCAAGGGCAGCATCACATTGACGCCCCAGCCCGGTCACAGCGCCCTTACGGGGTGTCCTTGTGCCTCATGGGAGGGGTGTTAGCAACCTGCCCGCACCCCGCTGCTAGAGCCGCCTCCGTGGAGCCCGGCCAAGGGAAATCAAGCAAATCCAGCGATTAACTCCTGCCGAGATCAGCGTGGGAGCAGCGGAAGGATGGTTCCATCCGGCAAACGCGGGTCCTCTCCGCCCTACACCCCGTGCCCCGAAATAAAACAATTGCTTCAGCTGCAAAGGGCTTCGAGGGCTGGGCGGGGAGCGTGTCACCCGCCCCGCGTGCGTCGCTGGAGGCGGGACATGCGGCCCCGATCGCCGGTGGGGCTGGAGGGGGCACACGGGAGGCTCGTGGGATGGTGGCGGGGACTGCACCTTGTCCCCTTGCTGTCCCCCCGTGCGGGGGAGGCAGACGGGCAGCGCTGTAGGAACAGAGCGGTGTGTTCCCAGAGTGTCCCTGCAGCGTCCCCATAGCGTTCCCGCGGCGAAAATGCCATGGCCAGCACAGCCCTGAGTCCCAGCTTTGGGTACCTGCCCAGCCCTCGAGCCCAGCTGGGTCTCGCCTTGGGGCGGGGGAGGCTCCCCCTCCCTCCGCTGGCATTTAGGGCACCAAGAACCTAGAGATGCCACCTGTCCTCGAGTGCCCTGCAGCCAGGAGGTGCAGTACTTCAGAAACAAAACAAAAACAGATTAAAAATCAATAAACCGTGGAGGTTTGGGGTGCAGAGCAGCGCGGCCGATGCATGTTCTGGGGGGCGCGGAGGGGTCCGGTGTGGATTTGGTCCAATCCAGGTGGACGCCGGGTAGGGCAGGCTGGGACTGCACCGCCCTGGAGGGACGGGCGGTGCCGGGGGCTGAGGGGGACGGAGGGGACACATCGAGGGGACACAGCGAGGGGACGGAGGGGACACAGCGAGGGGACCCCGCGGGACCCCGGCAGAGCGGAACCCGGCCCCGCCCACCCCTCACAGGCCACACCCCTTGGCCGACAGCCGATAGGATCATCCAATGGGAGAAGCGGATCTGAACCAAACCACGCCCCCATCTCCCCGCCCCCGCGCGCTGATTGGCGGCCGCCGCCGCCGGCCCGCACATGGGCGCTGTGCTCGGGGCCGCGGGTTCGAGGCCGCGCTCGGCGCCGTTTGGCTCCGCTCCGCTCGGCTCCGCTGCCCGCCATGGCCCGGCGCAGCGCCCTCTCCATCCGCATCGTGGAGGGCAGAAACCTGCCCGCCAAGGACATGTGAGTGCCCCCACGGGGGCCGGGGAGTGCTTCGGGGCGGGGGCATCCCGGAGGGACTCGCTGCTTTCCCTGGGGTGCTGCGGGGTGTCCCCACAACAGGTCCCTGATGGGGACACCACCCTCAGGTGGCCTTAGAGCCTCCTCCTCCCTGCTTTGGGGGCTTGCCCGGGGGTCTGAGGGGGCCCCCCTAGCCCCCAAGTGTGGTTTAGGGGCTCATCCCCAGGCGGTTTTAGTGTCCCCTTTTGGGGTATCACCCTTTGGGGTGTTCCCTCCAGGAGGGTTTTGGAGTAGCCTTGCATTAAGGATTCTTCCCCAGGTGGCTTTTAGGGTTCCCCCCCCACCCCCAGCAGTGTGTTTACTTTGGGGATTCCCTTCAGGGTAGATTTGGAGTCCACCCAGAAGTGCATCTGCTTTGGGGGTTCCCCATAGGGTGGCTTTGGAATCCCACTTGCTCTGGGGTTTCCTCCAGGATGGCTTTGCTGTTGCCTTGCTTTGGGGGTTCCTCCTGTGCGACTTTCGGATCCCCCTCGCTCTGGGGGTTCCCTTCAGGACATTTTTTGTGTGCCCCCAGCAGTTCTTAGTGCTTTGGGGGCTCCCTCAGGAGTGCTGAGATTCCCCTCCCCCCCAATTTAGGGACAACCCCCGGGATGGGGTTCAGGTGCTGTGGGATGCCCGCAGCAGTGTTTGGGTACCCCAAGCAGTGCTCCCACTTTGGGGGCTCCCCCAGTGCTGCCACGGGGGACCGGGCTGTCCCCGGCACAGAGGAACCCCCGGAGGACAGCAGGACCCGGTACATCTGTCCCCAAAGGAGCAGGGGCTGCCCCAGTGCAGTGTCCCCAGTCCCCGCTCCGTTTCCAGTCCCGGCTCCATCCCACCTGGCTGAGGTCCGGGGGGCAGCCCTTGGGTCGGGATTTCCCTCCCAGAAAATCCCGGTGTTCTCCTCATCTCTCTGATCCCTCTGGGGCGGGATGTGGGGACAGCAGTTCCCCATCCGCCACCAAGGCAGGGGGAAGCTGCTGAGGAGCTCTCGGCAGCCGGAAAAATAGCAAAAATCCCTGCAGCCGTCATGGAAAAAGAGGATAAACAAGGAAAGAAACATGACTTCTCTCTCTCTCTCTCTCCCTCCCTTTTTTTTTTTTTTTTTTTTTTTTTTTTTTTTTTTTTAAATCCCGTGTGTCAGGGCCTGATTTTTAAATCCCTTGGCACAACTCCCCGCCGGAGCTTGACCCAGCACGGGCAGGCTCTGGGTTTTGGGAAGCTCTGGATTTTGGGGAAGCCGGAAAGCCGCTGTGCCACAGCGCCTGGAGCGGAGCTTTCCGGACCGGTGGCTTTGGGACGTGGCGCTGGGTTGGGACAGCGGGGAGGGAAACCCGAGCGCGACCTTGGCCGTGTCTGGCCCCGGCCCCTTCCCCTGCCCAGCGCCTCAGGGGATCCGGTTCCCTGCCCTGGCACGATTTTGGGATCTCTGGTGTCCTCCGGGGAGTTCCCTCTGCAGGGTGTCCCCGCTGCATGGGCAGCTCAGACCCTGCTGACAACAGCCCGGGGTGATGGAACACCCCCAAATCCCCACGGGGAACCCCCAGATCCCACAGCATTTGGCACAGGGAGTTATGGGAGCCCCCCGCCTCAAGATGAGGCTGCCAAATCTTGCCCTCATCTTTATCCCAGGAAAGCAAGAGAAGGGGTCTGCCTGATATTTTTGGAATGGTTTTTAATTTTTAGATTTGCTTTACTTAGTATTGATTTTTTAAATGTGACATTTCATTCCTTTTATTTGAATTTCTGTTTTATTATTTATTTATTTTATTGAATTATTTTAATGTTAGGATAATAAATAACGCCATCAAATTTTAATCTTTAATTAATTCTAATCTATTCTATTGTTATTTCAGTATTTTATCTTTTTAACTTTGTATTTCCTTATTTATTTAAGATTTTCTTCTTTCATTTTTGCCTCTTTTATTTTATTCTTTTATTCCTTTTAAAAATTTTTAATTCTATTTTTATTTTTTCTCTCTTAGTTAAGTTTTTTGTCGAATTTTCTTCTATTTTCCTTTTAATTTTAAAATTCTATTCTTCTTTAATTTACCATTCTATTTCTTCTTTCCTTTTCACTTCTATTTTTTATTTAATTTTTTTATTTATTTATTCTCACCAACCCCCCAGGGCAGAGCAGCACTGCTGCCTACGCCAGTTAATTTTTAATTCCAACCCTCCGCGGCTCCTTTGCTGCCGGAGGGGTGGCTGCGGGTTCCTTCCCTCAGTCCTGCCTGGGCTCATTTCCTCTTTCCAAAACCCAGCCTTCCCCTTTCCAGCTCCTTCCCTACACCCAGCGTGGGTGCCCGAGCCAGCCCCGCACCCACCGAGCCCGCAGCGCCACAAATCCCTTGGCGACATCCCAGGACAGGGATTCTGTCACCATCGCCTGCCTTTGGAGCGGGGATTTCTCATCCCCATCCAAAAGCTGCGTCTCTCTCGGCAGCTCTGGCGCCTCCCGCAGCCACCGAGCGTGGACTGTGCCCATCCTGTGCTCGAATCCCTGGAAAACGCCATGCCTGGGTGGTTTCCCGGCGCTCCGCATGCAGGAGCCGTGGCTGTGCTGGATGTCCCCGCGCTGGGGACAAGGGTTTGGCGCTGCCGCCGCAGGCAGCCCCGCGTTGCCGGGCGCAGCTGGAGCGGGCAGCTGTTCCCTTTCCGCCTGCCCGCTCCCGGCACCCCCGATGGTTTGCACAAGGCAGGAAATGTCAGCAATGAGCTCTGCTTAATGGCACTTCACCCGCGGTTCTCCTTAAAAATCCTCTTCGGTGAGCGGCTGGGATGGAATGGGAGCAGGAGCCGGAGAGCAGCTCTTGGCAACCTGCTGCACTCGCAGCCCCGCGGGGCCACACGGGATGAAGTGCCTGGGAACTGGGATGTCATTGTGGTACCTGGGATGCGCCGCCCAGAAAAATCTCTGCGGCCGTGTCTAGCAGGGCAGGGAGCCCCCCCCAAACCTTTTCAGTCCCCTCCAACCCTTTTTGATTCCTCCAAAACTCCTTTCAGTCCCCCTCAAAACCCTTTCAGTCCCCTCCAACCCCTTTTGATTCCCTCAAGCCACCTTCTGATTCTTCCCAAGAACCTTTTCAATCCTCCTCAAAACTATTTCTGTCCCTTCCAACCCCTTCTGAATCCCCAAAACCCTTTTCAGTCCTCTTCAGCTCCTTCAGTCCCTCCAAAAACCCTTTGGATTCCCCCAAACTCTTTCAGTTATCCCCAAAAACCTTTCAATCCCCCCCCCCCCCCCCCCCCCAGCAGCTGCTTCTCAGCCTCCCTGGGTTTGAGATGTGGAAATCACTCAGTGATTTGGGGTGCCCAAGCACCCACATGTGCACTCTCCCTTTCTCCAGGACGCTCGTGGCTGGCTGACAGTGCCACTGGGATTGGTGTTAATGAGTTATCCGTGCTCTGAGCTGCTCTGTGCCAGTGGGATGGGAGCCACAACCTTTCCATGACCTCAGTCAGACCCCAGGTCCTGGCTCCTTTGTCCCTGGCCAGAGTCCCCACCCCTGACCCTGTTTCTGATGAACCAGGGCAATAAGCTGTAAAACCGTGATTATTTTTTGGCAATGGTGACTCGGGTTGTCTCCGGGGAGGAAGCATGGTCAAATCACGGTGGTGGCTGCCCTTCATACCCTCTGCATCTCTGGGTGTCCCTAGGGGTGTCCCCATCCCTGTGGGAGTGTTGGAGGTCTGGGGATGCTCTGGGACTGAAGGAGACTGCCGTGGACTCGCTCCCGGTGTATGAAATTAGGCTGCAGGTGTCTGAAGCTGTTTTGGGAAAGGGTGGGTTTTGTTTGCTCCTTGCCTTCCTGTGTGGAAGAGGAAAAGCCACTTCTGGCAGCCAGTGGGACACAGTGGCCGGACACGGTCAGGGAGGAGTGTCCCCGGTCTGGAAGCCAAGCCAGGGTCACCCTGTGCTGGCAGCTGTGGCCAAGTCCCCCCATGGAAACCTTTGGCAGCCTCTGTACCCCAGCCTCACCCTCAGGGCTTTGTTTCTACGAGGTCTCTGCTCTGTGGGGTTTGTCAGAGCTGAAGGGTTTGGTCACCCATGAGAGTCCTGTGGGTTGGGTGGTGGCCAGGCTGGGGCTGCTGGCACTGACAGAGCTGTCCCTTGTCCTTGTAGCACGGGGAGCAGTGACCCATACTGCATTGTGAAGATCGACGATGAGGCCATCATCAGGTGAGTGGCCCAGGTCCCTGGCTGGTCCCTAAAACTGCTGGAGCCTCAAATCTTGCTCCTGGCAGGTGTCTCTATCTGCTGCAGGCACATTAGTTTTAAGATAATTATTTATTATTATTTATGATTCACTGTTATTCCCTGCTTTGGGCTGAGATTCTCCTGCAGACCCAGAAGTGTCCAACAGCTCATGGCCCTCTTCCCCTATACCCCAACCCTGTGTCTTGCCAGCCCAGAGCCACAAGACACGACAAGGACAGGGACAGAGACTCATCCCTGCCCCAGCTGAGGGTTCCAAACTCTGGGTGCTGCCTTCAGCCATGCATTCCCAAAAGCTGGGAAGGTCCCAGGGCTGGGGAGTGCCCCAGAGAGGGAGCCCTGTCACCAGTGCCACCTGCCCCACAGGACTGCCACGGTGTGGAAGACGCTGTCCCCGTTCTGGGGGGAGGAATACGAGCTGCAGCTCCAGCCGGGTTTCCACAGCATCTCCATCTACGTCATGGACGAGGATGCACTCAGGTGTGGTGGGGGCCCAGCCCGGGGACTCAGTTGGTGGCCTTGGCTCCCTTCATGCTCAACTCTGGTGTTGACACCAGAGAATCACACCTGGCCACGTTGCCCCTGGGCTTTGGGATGCAGATGGGTGAAGTTATCTCCCAAGGGTATTGTCCAGCTGGCAGCAGAGGGTGGCTGATGTGCTCCATGGGGACAGACACACCGTGGTGGACCCAACCCAGATTTCCCCAAAGTGGGGGCTGTCCTACCTGGGCACCAATCCCATGCCATGTCCTGCTCCCCGCTTTTGTTTTCCAGCCGTGATGACATTATTGGGAAGGTCTGCATCACCCGGGACATGCTGGCAGAGCACCCCAAGGGTAGGGGAAAGAGTGGCTGGGAGGTCCCAGGAGGACCCCACCTCCCACCCTTTGGACAAGCTGGTCCTGATGAGTTCCCCAATGGGGATCCCCCCTTTTCCCACAGGATACAGTGGCTGGATGAGCCTCAGTGAGGTGGACCCTGATGAGGAGGTGCAGGGGGAGATCCACCTGCGGGTGCAGGTCCTGGGCACCCAGGGCAGCCAACGGCTGCGCTGCTCCGTGCTGGAGGCCAGGTGAGAGGGGACATGAGGCTGACAGGGCTGTGTGTGCAGCTGGGATGTGGGTGGTGAGTCTGAGCTGCTCCATGACTCAATATCCCTGCTGTATCCAGGGATGAGCATCCTCCTCATCACCCAGCAGCTGCTGGGGGTGCTGGGGCAGGGTCTACCTCATCTACAGGTCATTGGGACGTGTATCTTGAGATTCCCTGAGAGAGGAGTGGGTGCCACAGGTGCCTGTAAGTATTTTAGGAGGTTGCTGGTACATTTCCCCTCTTCTTGGCAGGGATTTGGCCAGGAAGGACCGCAATGGTGCCTCCGACCCCTTTGTCCGCCTGCGCTACAACGGCAAGACACAGGAGAGCACCGTGAGTGCAGCTTCAGCCATCCCTAACCTGCCAAGGGTGCAGGTGGAATCAGTCCACGGGAAAGCCAGGAGCCATCCCTGTCCCCCAGCATCTCCAGCTCAGTGTTCCTGAGGGACAGACCCACCCAACAAGAGGGGACAAAGCTGTTGCCTTTGCAGGTGGTCAAGAAATCCTGTTACCCGCGCTGGAACGAGACCTTCGAGTTCGAGCTGGCTGAGCCCGCTGGGGAGAAGCTCTGTGTGGAGGTGTGGGACTGGGATCTTGTTGGCAGGAATGACTTCCTGGGCAAGGTGAGCCCCAAATCCTTTCAGTGCTGCCAGGGTGCTGCCCAGCTGCACACCCAGCCCTCTCCTGCCTTCCCCTCCCAGGTGGTGTTCAGCATCCAGGGGCTGGAAGTGGCCGGGCAGGAGGAGGGATGGTTCAGGCTGTGGCCAGACAAGTCCAAACCAACAGAGGAGGAGTGAGTTTTGGCACAGGGTGTTGGGGTGTGCTGGGGGGGGTCCCAGTGCCCTCAGGGGCATTAGGGAGGGAGGTTTTCGTGGGATGCATCATCACTTTGGAGGGGTAGCCTGGGTGTTGTCCACCTCCTGCTTGCTGAAGTATTCTTCCATCCTTCCACCCACCCACCCCATGCTCCTGCAGGCTTCGTGGCAGCCTGGGCTCACTGCAGCTGCAGGTGAAGCTTCGGGATGAGACGGTGCTGCCCTCCCACTGCTACCAGCCCCTGGTGCAGCTCCTGTGCCAGGAAGTGAAATTGGGACGCCAGGTGAGGGGTCCATGCCCAGCCCTGCTGGAACACCCACTTTTCCCATCTCTGTTCCATGGTGTCTGCCTGCCTCGGGCTGTCATGTTATGGTGCCTCTTCCCTCCAGGATGGCCAAGTGCACCTGGTCACCCTCCTGGATGAAACCACCACAGCTGAGTGCCGGCAGGAGGTCGCCATCAACCTGGTCAAGCTCTTCCTGGGCCAGGGGCTGGTCAAAGAGTTCCTGGACCTGCTCTTTGAGCTGGAGCTGGCCAAGCCCTGTAAGGCTGGAGCGGGGAGCGGAACTGGAGGCTTCCTTATCATCTCCTGAGGCTATAAAACCTCCAGGGCCTTTTGTAGGGATATTTTGGTTGAGGCTCAGCCATCATACTGTGGAATCTGTTGGGTTCATCCCAGCAAGTTCATGGGCTCAGGCTGGTGGAGGACCCAGTGGTTTGAAGTTAGGAAATCCCCGTAACCCCCATGGAAATGGCCAGAGGGGGCAGGGCAAAGCCTCTGGGAATGACCCCCATGATTGCAGCTTCCCAGGGATGACCTGTGGCTGTCCCACAGGCCATGGGCCCTCTCCTGTTTTGCAGGTGAGCCAAACACTCTGTTCCGGAGCAACTCTCTGGCCTCGAAGTCGATGGAGTCCTTCCTTAAGGTGCCACACCACCAAAACCTGCTCTTCCCAGCTCATCCTGGCCCTGGGCTGTTCCCAGGGGAAGAACTGGGAGGGCTGGTGTGTTTGTGCCTTCCCCCAGGGCTGGGAGAGTGGAGAATATCCACTGGGTGACCCTGGGGGTGTCGGGTGCCAAATCTGTGGCCCATCACTGCCCGCTGTGTCGTCCCTCGACAGGTGACAGGGATGCCATACCTGCACTTTGTCCTGGGACCCACCATCGCCCGTGTGTTCGAGGAGAAGAAATACGTGGAGCTGGACCCCGGCAAGGTGGAGATCAAAGACGTCGGGTAAGGGGTCTTGGGGTGGCAGGGCAGGGGTGGCCCCAGCGCTGGGGGTGACAGTGACGGTGCCCGCAGGTGCTCGGGGCTGCACCGGGTGCAGACGGAGGGCGAGGTGATCGAGCAGGGCCGACAGCACCTCCAGTCCTACCTGGGCGAGCTCCTGGATGCTATCGTCAGGTCGGCCCCGGCGTGTCCCCCACTCATCCGCGCCGCTTTCCGCCAGCTCTTCCAGCGCGTCGGGGAGCGCTTCCCGCAGCACCAGGTCGGGCTGTGCCAGGGGAGCGCGGGGGGTCAAACAGGGACATCCCCAGGGGACAGGGCTCCCTGGGTGTGGTCCCCACCTATGGTCGATGGGGTCCCCTCTTGGGCGGGGGGGGGGAGGGGGCAGGGCAGCGAGCGGGGCCGCCCCGCGCCCAAACAGCATCCCTGGACACCGGTGCATCGCTGTTTGCGGGGTTGTCCCATGTTGGGAGAGACCCTCACGTGTGTTCCCCACCCCCTCGGTGGTCACAGCACGCCAAATTTGTGGCTGTCACCAGCTTCCTGTGCCTGCGCTTCTTCTCGCCCGCCGTGATGACCCCCAAGCTGTTCCAGCTGCGGGACGCGCACGCGGACGCGCGGACCAGCCGCACGCTGCTGCTGCTGGCCAAGGTGCGACAGGGAACACCGGGCCGGGGCTTTGGGGGATGCCTGGCTGCTTCTTGTTGGGGATAGCCGGGTCTCCTGGAGGTGACGCTGCCTCCCCCGGGGTTCTCAGGCCATCCAGCTGGTCGGGAACATGGAGCCAGCGGCCGGGCGCGCCAAGGAGACGTGGCTGTCGCCGCTGCTGCCCGCCCTGCAGCAGGGCACAGCCCGCATGAGGGACTTCATCACCCGCCTGGTGGGTACGGAGGAGGACAAGGGCGAGGAGGAGGGTGAGGGACGGCCGCTGGGGCCTCCTCCGGCCGTGGTGAAGGAGGGGCTGCTCCTTGTGCACAAGACGCGGGGCAAGGGGCCGCTGCTCGCTGCTGCCGCCGGCAAGAAACTTCATTTCTGCCTCACCGGGGAGTCGCTCGGCTTCGGCAAGAGCCCCAGTGCAGAGGTATGGGGGTGCTGGAGGGGGGCGGGAGGTGGCAGCGGGGTGGCACTGCCCCCTCTGTGTGTGTCCCCTCCGTCAGCGTATCGGTGCCATCGCCCTGGGCGACATCCTGGCGGCCGAGAAGGTGGAGGAGAAGAGTTTCGGCAGCTCCCACGTCATGCAGGTGGTCTACACGGCCCCGGGCGGGCAGCAGGAGACAGCCTACCTGCAGTGCAAGGTGCGCCGGGGACAGCGGGGACACCCCGCGCGGTGACACAGCCCGGGGTCCCTCTGACTGTCCCCAACCCCGCAGTGTGTCAACGAGCTGAACCAGTGGCTGTCAGCGCTGCGCAAGGTGTGCGGCAACAACCCCCGCGTGCTCCGCTCCTACCACCCCGGCGTCTTCCGCGGGGACAAGTGGAGCTGCTGCCACCAGCGGGACAGGACAGGTACAGGGAGGTGGCCCCGGAGCCCCACGGTGGTGCTGGGGGTCCCCCTGTGTGGTGACGCTGCTGTCTCACAGGTTTGGGATGTGACCGGACCCGGCACGGCGTCACCCTGCAGGACTGGAGTGACCCCCTGGACCCCGCGGTGGAGTCTCAGCGCCTCTTCCACCACCTCCAGGGTCTCCGGGGGACCCTCAGGTGAGTCCCTGCCCACGGGAACCCCTCACCTCCCCTGCAGCCCCTTCTCCTCCTGCCACGGGCCCGGCCCTGTCCTGCCCCTCTCCCCAGGGAAAAGTACTGGGAGCTGCTGGAGCCAGAGGCTGCCCAGAACGGCCCCCGGGGTGAAGGTAGGTTTGGGCTGGGTTTTTTTGGGTTCTGGGGGGGAGGTTCTGTTTGGGAGAAGGCCCTAGGAGTCACAGGGGGCTCTAGTGGTTTGGGGGTGACCCCAGGGGAGCCGTGGGGTCTCAATGTCCCACCCCTCTCCCGCAGATGCGCCCCTGCCCGAGGGGCTGAGCCGGCTCTTCAAGGTGCTGGGGGACCTGGAGAGTTGTCACCGCCGGGCACAGCCCCCAGAGCCCCCGGCCCCAGCCCTGCTGCAGCTGCAGACGTGAGAGATCCGGGGTCCTCCTGCCTCGGGGACCATGGCCGTGGCAATAAAGGCACTTTGTACTCTGCAGCCCTGTCCTGTCTGTTGGGGAGGGTGGGGGGCTGCCCAGAGCTCTGTTGGTGATACTGGTGCTGCTGCTGGTGACAGTTACATTGGTGACAGCTCTTAGGTCTCTGCTGGTGCCATTTCTGGTGGCATTACTGGTGGCCTGATGAAAGCACTGGTGAGGGTTCTCCTGCTGGTGCTAGTGATGGTGGCTCTGCTGCCATGGTTTGATGTCCCTGGTGGTGCCGTTTCTGACGGCCCTGCTGCTGCTGTGGTTCTATTGGTGGCATCACTGGTGGTTCTGCTGCTGGCAGTGGTGGCACCCCTTGAGTCTCTGCTCATGGCCCTGCTGGTGCTGCCGGTGGCACTGGTGCTGTCACCAATGCCTCTACTGGTGCCAGCTGGTCACCGCGGTTGTGGCTCCAGTGGGATACGGCTGCTGGTGTCACTGGTGTGTGCGCGCTCCTCCTGGCACCGCCGATGGCCACACACCGTGTCTGTGCCGCTGTCCCCCGGCCCCGCTGTCACCGTTCCCCACCGGGGCCCTGGCCTGAAGCGGGTCCTCCCGTCCGCACGGGGGCGCTGTGGAGCCGCTAGAAGGGCCGAGTGGAAGGAAATGACGTAGAGGAAGTGAAGGGAGGCCGCCATAGCAACGGCGGGATGAATGCGCCTCCGGCCTTCGAGTCCTTCCTGCTCTTCGAGGGCGAGAAAAAGTGAGGAGATACCCGCGGGGGGGGGGGAACTCGTTAAACACTAATCTAATGAAACTCTAATTAGACCGCGGGGAGGTGGGGGGAGGGAGCCCGGGCCTTCCCCCTCCGTACCGCTGTTCCTGGCCTGCACAGATCGCTGACATCCCTGTACCCCGCAATTCCCCCAGGATCACCATCAACAAGGACACCAAGGTGCCCAACGCCTGCTTGTTCACCATCAACAAGGAAGACCACACTCTAGGGAACATCATCAAGTCGTAAGTTCCAGCGGGGAGGAAATTCCTGGGGAGGTTTGGGGCTTTTCTACCCTTCATTTCACGGCTTTGGTTTTTTGTTGTTTTTATTCCCGTTCCAGGCAGTTGCTCAAAGACCCTCAGGTGTTGTTTGCAGGTTATAAGGTCCCACACCCTCTGGAACATAAAATTATCATTCGTGTCCAAACCACCCCAGATTACAGCCCCCAGGAAGCTTTCACCAATGCCATCACAGACCTGATCAGTGAACTCTCCCTCCTGGAAGAGAGGTTCAGGGTAAGGTTATTTTTCCCCCTTAAAACTATTTGGGCTTGTTGTAATTAATCAAAGGAATGGGGTCACATATCTTAAAGCTGCTGGGTTTTAAGTTTTTGAAATTAATTCAAGCCACCCTCCTTGTGTTGTTCAGCTGCTGTCAAACCATGGCAGAGCCTGGCTGCTCTTAAGTGCATTTGTATTTATTTTTATCTTTTTTTCTCCTGACAAAACTCTGCACCTGTATTTTCATTTCTCATCGCTTCCACTCAGTTTATTTATTGATTTAGCCCTTGTATTCTTTGATTTAATCTCCCCAAAGTATTACTCAGACAAAATCAGGGAGACTGTGATTCAGACAGTACCTCAGTACCTCTGATGTGCTGGGAAAAGGCACCAGGGCACTGATTTGTAAAAACGTTTTGATTTCAATTTCAGTATTATTTTTCTGGTAGAGATTTCCACTGTGGGTTGTTGTGATTCCCAGAAGAGTCAGGAATGATTAAACATTCACCTCCAACTCAGTAACAACTCTTGCCTTAGCAAGTGTGTTTTTGATTTTGCTTTACAGGTTGCTATTAAGGACAAACAAGAAGGAATTGAGTAAAATACCCCCTTTGGAGCAGACTGTTACTTCTGAGGCAGAATGACGTGTTTGCTATTGGATGAAATATTTAAACCTCCATTCATGGCAAATATTTTCCCCCTTGTCCCACTTCTGTTTAATTTTTGACAGCAGCAGCAGTGTTTTGTTTTTTTCTTTTAATCATGGCTGACAGGCACTTTGCCAAGAGGATAAATGCATATTGGATTTGGTGAATAAGTCATTAAAGTGATTTTGGTTTTCTAATTGGAGCCTTAAGGCAAATATTTGTCCTGGGCTGATGGGGAGGTGGTTGTGGGTACAATTCCAGCATGAGAACCTGCTCTGTGACAGCTGGAGATGAACTCTCTGCTTTTCCTGCCAAAAAGTCCAGGCACTGCCAGCTGAACTGGTATTTTGTTTTATTAAGTGTCATTTCTATAAAACAAATGCACAAATTGTGAAAACTTACAGTAAAAGAAACCGGATGTTTACAATGAACTGATGAATTTAACAAGCTCTTACCTTTTTTTTTTTTTTCCCTCCATTTTGCACATAAAGCTGGTCTAGAAAACGTTCATGGGCATATGGGTAACAGTCACTAATACTGCACTAGGTCAAAGCACGGGGGCAGAGCTGTGGCACGGGGGCCTATGACTTCTTCCAGATTGCTGTTATGTTCACACTGGTCAGAACAACAAGGTAGGTGAAGGCAGGGTCTGCTACCACGTTGTTCACCAGGATTTCAGAAGGCTGCTCCCCGTTCACCCGGAGCTCTGGCCACTTGAGGATCTGTGGGGAGAGCAGAGGGGGAGGTGGTGCCCTGGGAATCCTGAGGCAGAAGATCTTCCTTTTTCTGAGGGGTTGGTGCAGCTGTGTGATAATCCTAAAGGGCCAGGGTTTAGTGCACAGGGGCTTGAACAGGGAGGGACAAGTGCAAACAGCTGCACCTCAGTTCAGAGGAACCCAGAGAAACTGATGGGTAGCTTGGCAATGCCCTTCCAAAAGACCTGAGGTATCACAGATTTGTTGAGGTTGAAAAAGACCTTCCAGAGCATCGAGTCCAATGCTGTGTTCAAACCTGTGACCAAGCAGCACCTTGTCACCCAGAGCGGAGCAGAGCTCTGAGTGCCACCTCCAACCATTCCAGTGAAGAAATAGTGGAACACTGGGTCACTTCATACCTCTGTCTAATGTAGCTTCAGACCAGTGGGTGAGAGCATTTGCAGTGTTTTTGATTGTCCTTTCAGAGGGACAGGCAAGGCAACACTGACTGCCCAAAAGAGAATTGTCTCCAGAGGGAAATACTGGGCAGAAAAAAGGTGAGTGAGCAGAGGGAAGCAGTGAGCCCTTTCCTGCCAGGGAACGTTCACTCTGGCTTCCCTCCCCTCCCTGGGGCACACTTGAGCTTTTGTGCTCCTCAGTTAAACCACCACTTTTTCGGGGCTATTTTAGGGAGAGCTGCAGGGGGTGACAGATTGGCTTTGCAGGCCCTTGTTCCTGTCCCAGTGACTGTCCTTAGCCATGCTCTGGAGATGGCTTTTATTTTTTGTGAGGGTCAGGTGTGGAAACACAAGGCATTTTCTGGGATAGGCCTGCTCAGGAGCTGGGGATCAGCTGTCCTGGGGTGGAAGGGAGGCCCAGAAAGCACCTCAGACCTACCTGTGTGGGAGAGATCCTCTGCTGCTCTGAGCGCTTTCCCTTGGCAGAGCCCCAGGCTGTGGTGTAGTTGGAGAGGTTGTACATCCACACACTGCCCTTCTCATCCCCACAGAACACATACTCTCTTGCTGTGAGTGCAGAAGAAAAAGCTGGGAAATCAGTGTGGAGCTGGGAGTGTGTTCTGCTGTAAAGCAGAGCTCCAGGAGAGCTGCAGGATCCCAGTGGAGGGTGCCTTATTTCAGCAAAATTCCTTTACTGGCACAAAAATACAAATCCACCTTGCTCTGAAAGAATTCAGTTGAAGATAAACCAGCTATCTTTAGTGTAGAAAAGCTAGTGCTAAATGCTTTGGGATTTCTCCTGACTTTTTTTTTAGGCTGGTTTTGGGAAGTGCTGACCACATCAGGTTGGTTTGTTCCTTGTCAGTCTCCAAACCCAGCTGTGTGACATATCTGCCCACAGATGCACTCAGCACCCCAGTGGCTCCACATCCCTCAGCTCTGTGCTTTGAAAACCTGTGCAAGAAAGACCCCCCCAGCCTCGACTGTCCCCCCCTTGTTGGGCAGATGGTGCAGCTGTAATTATTTATTACTTGTGTTATTTCCAGCCAGCTGGTGCTGGGCTGAGGCTGCGCAGTGCTGGAGCTGCACTGCAGAGCTGCAGAGGGGAGAGCAGAGCTCTCTGATGGGCTCTGAAATCCAGGCCTCTGCCTCCAGCTCCAGGCTGCTCCCCTGCATCAAAGGAGAGCCATGGACAACTGGGCAAAGCATTACCCAGGAAATAGGTGCTCCTACCTGGGCAGGTGCTGAGTGTCAGGTAGGACATGTCTGTTGTGGACCATTCCAGCTCAGCTAGAATGACTGCAGACATTGTCTGTTGGCATCCTTTTCCCTTGGCATCAAAAGATCTGCTCCAGCTCCACAGGTATATGCATCCTGGTTTGGAGCTCTTGGAAACTAGGGAAGAAAGGAAGGGAGAGTCTGTGGCAGATGCTGGGAAGCAAAATACATCGACACAGAAGTGATCCATCCAGAATATGGATTTCAAGCCATGGGATCTGATCCAGCAGCAACTGTTTCCACCTGCTTTACCTTATTTCAGGATAATTGGAGGCTGCAGAGAGATTTTCAGTGCTATGCTTGTGTGACTGAGCTGCAGGACAAGCATAAGCTATTCAGAAAGAGCCAGCCTATGGTGTGAAAACCCCAGTTCCCCTGAAAAAAAATACTTTTGTCACCAGCCCTTGAGCAGAAAGGGGCTGCTCGTGCCTTCCACATTGCCACTGCTTGACCAAGTGTGCTCTCAGGGATGTATCCATTTGATTTTTAGTCCTGTCCCAGCATGGGTTTGCACTCCAGGCCACACTTTCAGGAATGACAAGTGATTCTGGAAGGCAACTCCATCCTGTGCAGCCTCCCCAGAGCTAAAGAGGCTGTCACACCCCTTTCATCCCCTCTGCTTGTCATGCTGGCTTCACCCTGCACATGCTGAAATGCCCCACTGTTTTTGGTATTGTGCTGTTGTGTTTATACTCACCAATGACATCATCATTGAGAAAAGCCAAACCATCAACCCTGTGAGATGTTGTCATGCTTTCTTCGTCAGGAAACTGGAATATGGCTTCAAAAGGCCTAGAGCAGGGAGAAGGCTGAAATGAGCTAAGTCCTGAACAGCCTGCACTGAAAGGGCACCTGGCTGCAAAACTCAGAAGGAAATTTGTGTGGCAGTGAGTCTCTTGCCAAGCTCAGGTGAATTCCTACTTGAATTTACACTTCTGGTCATCCAGGTTTATTAATACAGCAGAACTCCTTTGCTTAAGGCACTGCCATTTCACTCCATCTATTTTACAGGCATCAGGGTATTTGTCAGCAGGGCATGACTTTACTTCTTCCTCATAATTTTGTCCTGAGCTCCCACAGGGTGCCAGTTTCCTGGGTTACCTCACGTACCTGGAGCAGGGGAGGCCTCACTGTGAGACTGGAAATCAATCCAAAAATTTACACTCTGTTACACTACCTGGGCATGACACACCCTTAAGGTTTGAGGTATTGGATAACACTCCTGCCACCTTTCCTGCAAAGCAGCCTGCAACACTTGCAGACTGCAGCTTTAATACAAGCTCTAAACAGTCCTTGAGCATCATGCTGCTATTTTTTCGGGGCACTCTGGGAAGAGGAGGATGTTTTATGTTTGGTAGGAGGTGCTGCTTTTGCTCTTTTTGCTCCCCTTAGTTAGAAATCAAGCCTTTGCTAGGACTATCTTTTCTTGTTATTGAAAGCAAATGCAGACCCCCAGCGTGTGGTTCTCACCTGCTTTTTTGTCCCTTATCCAGTTTTATGTTCCAGGCAAAGCAGCCATCTTCACAGCCTGCCAGCAGGTACTGCTCAGGGCAGGTGGGGACCAGGGCAATCCGTAGGGGAATAGAGGCTGTTTCCAGCACCAGCAGCTGGCTAAAAGAAACCCCAGAGAGCAAGCAGTTAAGTGGTGCTGTGACATGATAAGTACAGGCTCTTGGATTGGCCATGTCTGGTTTTTGAACCTTTACCTTGCTTTGAAATTGTAGTCACAGTCTGGAATCCCAATATCCCAGAGTGCAATTCGCTTGTCATAGGATGCAGCTGTGGGACACAAGAGAAGCAGCTAGTGACACTGCTGCTCATCTGGCTCTTCTCGTGCTAGCTGCAATTCTGCCCGAGTCACAGTCACCCTCTAGGGCTCCAGAGAGCTCATTAAAGCACAGCAGCAGTCCCCAAGGCTCCTGGCCCAGCACTTCCCAGACACTGTCACACATACACAGTCAGTACTTTGTGTTCTTATCCTGTGCTCTAAGAGGGGCAGATAAAACAGTTTGTTTCCTGGTGTCCATTACTGAGTTGTGGCTTCACAAGGTCTTTAGTTAGTGGCCCTCTGAGCTCGTTTCTGGTCAGGGCTTCTAGTGGAATCTAAAATACAAGCTCCAACCTCTACTCTCAGGCAGACACCACTTTATTCCACATATCCATGGCTTACTGTGTTCATATCCACAACAGCTCCCATTGGAGCACTGACAAAGGGTGAGAAACATGTCACCAAGCTGATACAATGGAAGCGGAACAGTTCTAACAGATTACTCTGAGTAACCTGGACCCTCATCAAATGGCAGCCCTCAAACTCAGAGTGTGTTGATGTCCCCTCCCCAAATAGGATGCAAAGAATCTCCCTTAATTACTCATTTTTTTTTATGCAATATAACTAGTCTTGCTGTCCACACCATTATATGGCTGTGCTACCAACCTCCTTATCCCTTCCACCACCCTCCTTATCCTTTCCTCTGCTTCTGGTTTTGGGACTTCTGAGGCTCTTCTTGGAAAGTATCCCCTATTGTAAAAAAAATTGCACTTTCAATGGTTCATGTAGCACTCTAACCACTCCAGGATGTGGGTAATTGTTGGCAAGAGAAACAATGTGCTGTGGGGTACAGGTGTGGCCTGAATGGCTCTGTACCAGCTCACTGTACAGCCTGACAATGCAGTTGCAATTTGCAACACGATGGTTCATTACCAGTCTGTGAGCCACAGCCTCTGTGGGCTGTGGCAAAGCTCTCCTTGACATCAGGATCTGAATAGTAATCTCTGACGAGGCATAGAACTCACATTAAAAAAAAAAATCATAATCAATTAAGCACATTGTTGGATAAAATAAAACCAAACAGCCCATAATAGCTGCTGTGCTGGAGGAGAGCCCTGCCACTGCCTGCTCTGACATTCTTCTTACTCATCCCTGTGGAACAGATCCACTACTGGGCTTGCTTGTCACTAATGTGTGTGTGACAGCCACCCTGAGAGCCACCAAGGAGAAACAGGAGCTGCTGCACCTCAGCTAAAGAGCCAGGCTCTGGAACAAGCTGTTCCTGCTGGAGATTGCTGCCACAGGAGAGTAACAATGTTCTCTCCCTAGTGCCTGTCCCTGCCTTTTGTTCCCATGTCCCTGCATGCCCTGGTGACCATTCCCCTTGTTAAGGAAGCTCTGACTTTTCCATACCAGAACTAAAACCAGGGATTCTGAAGCAGACTTACTGAAGAGGTGAGTCTTTTGGGTTGGGCTGAAGCAGACAGTAGCAATGGGCTTTTTGTGAGCCTTTATCTCTCCATAGCAGAAGTCAGCTGCCACGTGGATCAGTTTGACAATCCCTCTCCTCCCTGCAGCTGCCAGGATGTTGTGAGCTTTCTTGCGGCTGTCGCTGATAACCATTGTGAGAGTTGTCCATGCAACACTGAAGAACTCCTGGGACAGAAGGAGAACAAGGCTGGGGTGACAGAGAACAGCCAGCAGGGTGGTAGCTGTTAGCTCAGAGAAAAGACAACTGTCACAAGTGCCACTCCAGTGAAATGACACGACTGTTTAAGATGGGGCATCAAAACTTCAAACAGCTCCCAGAAGAATATAAAGTACAGAAAGAGGATGTTTATTCCTTTGTGCTGTCAAGCAGGCTCAGCAGCCAGACATGCCCGTGTGAGGACTGGCAGGCTAATCTCCTAAACTAATAAAAAAATAAACCCAAACCAAGCTAAAAGGATAAGCAAGCAATGTTTATCTATCTTCATTTTAACATCTGTCCACACTAACACTTTCAGACCCCTTTGTAATACGTATTATGCATGTGTGCAATTATTACAGGTTGTGGTATTCCCATTCAATGCTTACCCTTCCCACTTGCAACCCACCTCTGTAGCTACTTTATACTTTTTCAGCACCGTCCCTGTCTCACAATCAATCAGACAGACAGATTCCCCTCCACAGGTTGCCACAGTTCTGGAGGAGTTCACAATGGGATCTGAAAGAGGAAAATAATGGGTGAGAAGTTCCCAGGTTCAGGGATAACAGATGAAGACTGCAGCTTATCACTGCCTGGTGCTCTCCCAGTCTCCTGTTTTCAAAGTCAAAGGAGAAATATGTGAGCAAGTCTCTTCCTGTCAATGGAGACTACGGCTTGAAGGAGCAAGGGTCTAAGGCATGGAGTCCGCTGGGATTCCAGAGCCAGGTGGTTCTGGGAATCCTGCAAACCTCTTTAAGAGCTCACCTTTCCTGGCTCCAGAGTCTAGCACTGGCTCGAAGACACAGGACCAGAGCTGCGTTTTAAAATCCTCGCGGCTGTTGCCTTTACTGTGACACTGAAGAAAATGCAATGGCTCTGCACTGACATCCTCCTACAATAAACCATCCACATTTAGAAAATTCATTCCCCTGACACGGTTTGCCTGTGATTGCCTTGACAGAACCCTCTACTGAACACAGCAATCTGAGATAAACTCAAGTATTTTTCAGCCCTTCTGTGCTACGGAGAACAGGGGAGACTGAGGTGCCACAATGCTCAAGAGTCCTGAAGCAGCAGGGAACTGTTTAGCAAAGATGTGCCCAGCAGATCACAGCAGAGAACCCCATTTCCTACAGCAGAGAAACGTGAAAAACCCTTTAGATCCCCACTGGCCTCAGCTGAGGGGGAAACACCTTTCCCCATGCAGCCACTGGTTTGAGCTGAGAGCAAGGCTTGCCTGTCCCATTTCTAAGCACAGGCTTTCAGTGCACCACCTTGGAGCGCTGGTCCATCCATCCCCCGGAGGGGATCCACTGGGATCTCCTGAGGTGTCCCTTCTCTCCCTTGATGCTTCTGAGAGATTTAAAACAATGACAAAAAAAAAAAAAAAACAAACCAAAACTCACAATATATTTGGCCAACTATGAGCTCCAAGCTGTGCAGAGCTTTGAAGAAACCTGAAGGCAGCTCCTCCCACTATAAACCAAGAGGCCCAAAGCCAGTCCCAAGTGATGATGGATGTACCTTGCGCTTGGAATTCTTCACGGGGGTCAAGGTAACCACACCGTTGTCCTCCTCCTGGCTTTTCTGTTCCCCTGTCATCTGGCTGGATCTTCTGTTGTTTTTCCCCTTGGGAAACTGCTCTCCATTCTTCTGTGTCCCTTCAGCTTCCTGTTCAGGGGTTGCCTCCTTCACTGGTTGGTTTGATGTTCTTGGTTTATCAGGAGCTGGGTCATCCTCCACATGACTGGATTTTCTGGGATTAACTTCAGTCTCCTCCTTAGTGTTTGCCTGGGTCTTGGACCTCTTGTTTCCAGGGCTTGATTTTGAATGATTTCTTTTCCTCTTGCTGGGTGTTACTGTGACCTATAAGGCATGTTGTCAGGTTGTGCAGAAGGTTTTTAGCTTCCCCAAGATGTGCAGTGTGCAGATAAGTTAAGTCAAAGACATTAATTATTCAAATGCAAGTACCCTCCCACAATTACAGACTGGGCTCCAGGAATCAGACAGCTCAAAGCTGCAGGGTTCCTAGAGGCAGAAGCCAATGAAAACCATGCAGCCAGCCTCCTTTTCATCTCCTTTCCCATGTCTCAGTTATTTGCAATTTACATACGATGTAGAAAAACAAATCTGGCCTATGGACTACAGGGGTTCAGTCTGCAGCCATTTCCAAGCAGGCAAACAGCAGCAGAGTCTGGCCAGGCATCAGCCTAAGTCTGTAATCAAAATATCCCTTCCTAGAGGAGAGGTGGAGTGAGTAGGACTGCACTCATGAAATGTTTTTGGTTCCCCATGAGAATGGAAGCTCTCTGATGGAGTAACTCAACCTTCACATTTCTGGGAAAGCTTCAGTCTGGCTGTAAAGAAGCCTGAGCTGCTGGATACAGGCTGGGCCTGAGACTGCCCCTGTGATTACCAAGGGGTCATAAATGTGAACTGACAAGATCTGCTGAATTCCCAGGAAACAGAAAGAGCATTGCGAATGTAACTGGAAAAATCACTTACTTGAGCCGTGTCTTCTGCAGCTTCCCTGGGGCTTTCTGTGCTTTCTTCCTCATTCTCATCCGTCTTTTCCTCTGGTTCAGTATCAGAGTTTAACTCCTGACCTAGTGAGCATGCCAGAAACTCTTCTGCAATCATCTTCACCTGAGAAGCAAATATATGGATATGTTGAAAAAGAAAAAAAGAAGACAAAAAAGCCACAGCATGTCAAGCTCTGATGTGTCATGGCACAAAGAGCTGCTTTACTGAGTTTTTAATATCTGCTCCCACTGTTCTTGTGTGATTTTCACAAGTGGTGGAGGGGTCCTCAGCTGACATTACATGACCCAAGAACTTAACATTGTCATGGGCATTCAGAGTACACAGCTGTGGAAACAACAGCACAGCATTAAAACAAGACAAAGGAGAGATGGAAGTCTCAATTGTGTGTATGAACATACAAATAAAACAAATGTTATAAACTAAATGGTGTCTTTCCCCACTGGCAGCAACTACACTTCTGTCATTATCTTTTCTCTTTCATCAAGAGTAAAGGTTGCCATTAAACTAATTCGTAAATAATTAAGTATTAAGGATACTGCAGTCTGATTAATTAGTACAAGTATCATTATTGATTATGAATTAAAAATAATGTTTAATGACAGCCATTTCAACTTTGTGCACATTTAGTCCTGGTGCTTCTGTAACTGCTTAACAAAGCAGTGAAGAAAGAGAAAAAATGATACCAGCAAGAGCACCCAAATCAGTGGAGTGTTTTAATCCAGTCCATGCAGAACCAGGAGCAGGGTTCTTGCCTGGAGAACTGCAGGGTGAGTGGGACGTGACCTACCCGCCAGCGGGTGAACTCGCTGAGTGAGCTGGGCCCATACACCACGTTGGTCTGTACTGACTTCAGGAACTTCTCCTTGATGGACTTCACCTGCTCAGCTGTGTGTTTCTCAGGGAGCTGATCACGGAAGAATTTTTCCCAGTGAGCAGTAACCTAGGCAGAAAGACTGAGTTTATTCAACAGAAAAAGACAGGAGAATTTGTGAAAGCATTTAAGAAGTGGCCAATTCTGAGTCCTGCACCCTACATGATGGCACCACTTTAATTTATTTATTCATGTTCAAATGACCACTTCAGCTAACAAGAAAGTCAGTTCCTCTGTACCAAGCTGGAGTGAGTGTGGCTAAGCAGACACTATCAGCATGGACCCATTTAGAGAGATACCTGGACTCCAAAGACTGCTGACCTACAGGATGCTCACCTGTCAGCAGTTTCCCATTGGAGTTTCTGGTGGGCAGTAACACATCTATCTGCATTTGGACCCAACAGATATTTTTACATTGAGACACAGGACTAAGAACTGGGTAGGCAGGTATAAATGACATCAGGGAAAGGCATCAGGGCACAGACACCACACAAAGAACAGCACAGGGGAAGAGTTTGGTGTTTCATTAAACAGATAATCATACTCAGTTGTCTGGGACAAGAGGCAGCCCTCAAAGAGACCCTTTGAGGTTCAGAGGGTTTAAGCAGACAACACTCTGCACAACTCATCCCGATTTTCAGTATCTGATTTTTCCTCCAGATACACAGAAGGAATTAAGAAGATCAATTAACTAGAATATGAATAGTAAGAGCAGTAATACACAAAAACAACCAGTCAACCAAACTTTTTTCATAATTGAACAATAATTTTGCTCAAGATCGCAACGATGCCTTGTGGGGACAATCTGTCAGGAGCTAAATTGTATAGACAAATGAGTGAAGATAAGAGTTCTAAACATTCACAACTGAAGAAGAAAGAACAAATCCTCATTCCTGGTGTATGCTGGAAAAGGCAAGATTATCCTGAGCTTGGTTTTGTGCTCGCCATTCCTGGGGCCTAGACAGTAACTTAAATTAGATGGGGAGGTGTTTGCAGATGTTCTGCCAGCACCAGGCTTCTCCCATTCCTGAATGGTGATCAGAGTGACCTGAAAAACAACAGGATCAGACACAGACCTCGTTGGCCCTTCTGTCACTTGAACCAAAGGCAAATTGGCTGCACAGAACAGGTAGAGCAGATGCCAGCAGTGACCAGAGAAAGTAGCAGTAAGACATTTCCTGGGTGGCCCGTTCTGCAGGCTGGACTCAGATCATACCACAGGTATTGCAAACCACTTGAAGCTTGTTTGCAGCTCTGTCACTACACTGAGCACAGGATTTAACTATTTCTGAGGTGTTTAGAGGTTAAGGAAATATCCCACATCTTACCTTGCTGGTGAGTTTACGGCTGTTGACACGTCTCACATGGTTGGCCAGTTTGGTTATGTCCTTGCCATTGAGCAGACGAAGATTTTGCAAAAGAAACATTACTTTATAGTCATCATTGAGCTAGAAAGACAAAACATTGGAGTTATAAAATTTGTATATGTGGTACTAGCTTTACCTGTAGTTCTTGATTAAAATACAGCCTGCATGAGAATGATATATTTAGTAAGGAAAAGCCATTTCATAAAATCTCCTCAGGATTTTTGAATTGAATTTCCCATTTTAGTTGTGAAGTAATGTTCTCTATGAGTTGGGATCTTCAAACTGCAGGCAGAGCTGCCCAGCCCTCAGGCAGTGCTAATATCCAGCACAGTGTGGGGATTGTGTAACTGCTCATCTGCTGGGCCTAAATGCAAGTCTGGGAGCTCTGCTCATATCCCTGAACTCCAACACAGAGGAAGGCCTGTCCTGCCTCCAGTCAAGGAATTCCAGCAGGAATTCCTTGGGTCTGATGCATTTTAAGTCAGATAGTTCACCATACAGCCACACAGATACTGCCAGTGTGCAATAGCAAATAAGCATGTGAGGATGTGAGTGGCTGATGCCAGTTTGCAACACAAGTAAAATCAGTTTTGGATATTTGACTTGTAGAGTCAGCAGGTCCTCTTGGGAGAAGTCAAAACCTAAACCAGATTAATCACCAAGTTTAAACCCTCATCTGAGGACCCAGTCTCTTTTTTTTAGAGCACAGAGGGCACTGAAACTAACACAGATATTAGGAAAAAAATACTAGCATTAGATATTAGGAAAAAACCTCTTTACTGTGAGGGTGGTGATGCACTGGCACAGGTTGCCCAGAGAAGCTGTGGCTGCCCCATCCCTGGGAGTGTTTAAGAAAAGATTGAACAGGGTTCTGAGCAACCTGGTCTAATGGAAAGTGTCCCTGCCCAAGGCAGGGGGTGGAACAAGATAAGCATTAAGGTCCCTTCCAATACAAACCATTCTGTGATTCTATGTTTCTATAAGGACATCTCTACACAATCATTACTATATTTTACACTAGCATGAGCATAAGGTACTGTGCCTGATAAGCCACCTAAGACAGGACTTTGGCCTAGAGAGTCAGGAGTCACAGATTTTAATATCTGAGTGGTTTTGGGGAAGTCACTTCTGCAGATTGAGAAATAGTCGTTAAATGTCACACAAAGGCTGGCTGCTTTCTCAAATGCCCTAGCACTTGCTGTCCAAGAACAATATATGAGAACTTTGCACAACTGCTGTTTGTTTGCCTCTCTGTTTAATGTAAGGAGGGGGGGTAACTCACTGTCAAGGCATTGTTCTCATAGGTCAGCTCCTCAAGCAGAGGGAACTGTTTCAGAGCAGTTACATCTTCCAGCTTGTTATTGTTGCAGTTCAGGACACGCAGATCAGGGAGGGTTAGGCTGTTGGGAAATTTGTCCAGTAAGTTATCAGAGAGATCAAGTTTCTGCAGGTGCCTCAGGCGGGAAAACAAGCGCGGGTCTAAATCTCCAGTCTTCAATTGCAGCTTGGACAGGCTGAAAACAACAACAAAAAACAACAATGACACAAAAAAACCCAAACCAAACCACACACACACACACATACACACAAAAAAACCCCCACAAAAATACCAAGCCAACAACAACAAAACAAACAAAAAACACAAAAACCCAAACGAACAAACAAAACCCAACCATAAAAAAAACGGAAAAAAAAGAAAAAAAAAGAACCCTAAGCAAACCATGAATTATCTGCAGCTCACTGGAAGAGCAAATGCTGATTTCACAGCATAGACAGTCCCACCCGGTGGCACCTCAGTCCAGCACAACTCACTGAGTACAACTGACCAAACCTGCTTTTTCTGGTGGCAGCATTCTGGACTGTGGGATAGCTGGTGTGTCTGACCTAACAGCCACCATCAGAGACTCAGGTCTGCCAAAGTACAATTAACCTGCAATTCAGATAATCTCCCAGGGGCAACTGAGCTGCCTGGGAGCAGTACATCACCAGAAAAGTTCTTATTTTATAGAAAAAATTACTACACCTCTGAAAGATCTGGCATTTTATTCCTGTGCAATGTTGATTCAACAAGACAAGCTGTGGCAATTCAAGAAACTACACCCTCAGTCTATCCTGTCCATAGAATGCACTACATTCATTATTTCACAATTCAGGCCAAAAGCAGAATGTGTCCCCATATAATTTGGCTGTTTTCAAAGAAATAACTTGACAAAAAAGGTGATTTTTTCCATTTCTTTTATAGTGAGTTTTGCTGCAAGATCTTCAAATGGTAAATGTAGAAATTCACCTAACAAATTCCCAAGACTGTCACCAAAACAGAAGAACTCTATCCTGAAAGAGGAAGTGGTACAATACTGGTGAGGGGAAAAGAAATATCCCTTCTCTGTAAGAAAGTGAAAAGTGAATATTATAAGCAGGGTCATTTGTATTTGGTAAGATCATTTAGGTGAGCTCCAATGAGAGCTTCCAGTCCTGGCAGCCAACAATCTCTTGAGGGCACAAACTTGAGTTCCTTTAACAAAGAGAATCTCTGTCTCTAATGACTAGTTGAAAAAAAATAGGCTTCTAGATATTAATGAAGCATGAATAAACGAGACAAATAAATCCAGAGAGCAAGATCCTTTCTCCTTCACTTGCCATCTCAGAAGTGTAACCAGCCAGTCAGAGTTGGTAAGAAAGGCTGAGGACAATCCAGCTGGCTGCAGAGCTGTGACTGTGGTGTCCTTTTGGGGAAAAACTCAGTGGTGCTCCCCAAACAGACTTTCTGAAACACAACCCTTCAACATCACAGTACGAAGCTGCATGGAGAAAGCCATGCTCCAGAAGTCCACAGCTTCAAACATCTCCCCACTACTCTGTTACCCAGATTACTGAAGCTGATACTCCACAGAGAAACCTGTGAGTTTCTCACTAAAAATAATTACTTTAGCACAAGGCAAAATGGAAAAAAAAAAAAAAAAACAACAACTTTAAAGAGTACATGCAAAACCCAATCTCCCTGACATCAGCAACAAAAACAACAAAGGAGCCAGCCAGAAACTGGCCAGCTGAGCCAATTGAACTGCCCAATTCTGGAACAGTGAAATTCCAGTGTGTTAAACATTTGGAAAGACACATATTTGCAATGAACTCTGCTAAGGATCTGAGTGACAAAACTGTTTTTAGTGGTTTTTCAGTGATTCAGAGTTTATTCTCTCCCTCTGCAATGTTTGAGGAAGGAGGATAACTGGATTTTGAAGAGATGGAACACGAGGGAGGGAGAGAAAAATGGAAGGGAAATAATGCCAAAAATACTTTAAAAACCTCTGAAATCCATGCTGGAAGATTCTCTTATTCATATTAAGCAATTACTAGCAAAGATGCAAGGGCTTTTGGGGTAGGGATGATACCTTGGGGTTAGGAAATCAGTATTCAGCCCTGAGCAGTTTCACAGAAAGAATGACAGCAAATATACAATAGAAATGGCAAAAAAAAAAGGTGATATCTGCCAATAACCTCTCTAGAGAATGCAGTGGCACCACTGCTCACTGATCCTGCACCGGGAATGCCCTCTCAGTTCTGTGCTTTGAAGCTCCATTTTTTAAAGTAAAAAAAATTTAGGGGAAGAAAGATACACAGACAAAAAGGCATTGCCAGGTTGAATTCATCTGGAATTTTCCATGGACCTGTCTGCACTTACTTCAATGTCTCAATCTTCCGGAGCCTCGTAGATCTTGGAACTGCTCTTTCCAAAAGAAGTTCTGTAGTAATTTTTGACATTTTCAATCCCCACCTCTCTTCTGGAATCACTAATCAGTCAGCTGTAGGATGTCTTCTGGTTACCTTCATGATAAAACCAATGGGAATAAAAGGAAATGCTTTCAACAGCTCCAAGGGAGGGAAAAAAAATTATGAGGTTATCTACTGATTGTGCTGCTGTATTAGAAGTCACCCTTTTTACTTAGTTAAAATGAACATGGCAGAGACTATTATTAGATTGGGCACAGACTCCCAGGATGCTGAATCCAATCCATCTCCAAAACAACAGGGATACATCCCGTGGCTGTTGGAGTGACAGACTTGCTGCAGATGAAAGCTGTCCATGAGTGATGGCACACAGGACCAGGACAGCACCACAGGTACCTGTTTGTGCCTCTCCTGGGCTCTGCTCCAGGAATTCCAATACTCTTTCAAACACAAAGCAGTGGTAAGAGTCAATGCACCTGCTGTGAATGTTTTTCTCCCAATAAAGTGACACTGCACTCACTGGCTTGACCAGCGGGACAGACTCTTGGCTGACGACTTCTACATTCCTGAACATTTTGGAAAATTGAATTAATCATCAGAAATTTAAACACGCACCAATCAAGGAATTCATTTCCTCATCAAGGAAAAAAAAAATTCAACAGCATTAGAGGATACTATTTTGTTGGTGATTAATTGATGTTTCAGTACACACACACAGAGGGATATGCTGATATTTGGAGTAACAATGCTGACAGGGCCAAAATAGCTCCATGAAATGACTGGTTCAGGGCTTCCCACTCTTCCTGACACATATTCCAAGAGAGGGAAATAAAAGAGAACAGAGCTCCAAGGCCAGGCTCACTCCTGTCTTTCTGTGTTAGATCAATGCTACCTAAATGCCACTCCAGCACATCGTGAGGAGCACACAGGGCACTGAGCTGTCCCTGGGTTTGGTTTCAGTAGCACCACACACCCCCAGCACCTACAACATTGTGTGACAAGCAACGGGGCACTACAATGTTGTATACACTGAAATACTGTATACAAGCACAAAGAGCTGAACTGAAAATCAGTTTGAACAGCAGCTGTTTGGGATTTGATCCTTCAAGAGACAGAGCTCTCGCTGCAAGTCAAACCACAGGGTCAGGCCGATCCAACCAAACCTTCCTCAGATCCTGTGCCTACAATAAAAATGTGACGCCAGTGACTGTGGATGTTCCTATCGCCCCCTCCTTGGCACCCCAGACACAGCTGTGACAGGGCGGGAGCTGTAGGGAAGGCCAGACACGGCACGTCCCATCCCCACAGCATCTCGGGTGGTGCTGCAGAGGGTACATTCGGTAACCCCGGGGTTCTTTCACTGGGAACTGACCCCTCCTGCCCCACCGCAGCTCTCGGGATGGAGCCCCACAGCCGGCCATCCCCCTGACCTGTCCGTGTTCGCCTGGGGCTGCCCCGGGACGCGATGGGCGCGATGCCCCGGGGCTGACACGGCCATGGATGCCGGGCTGCCCGCACACGCTGCGGCGGCCTCCGGGCCGCGGGGTATCATCGGATGCGGACGCAGGCCGCGGCTCCGCCCGTGGGCAGGGCCGGACCTGGCCGGGCGGGGCAGGTGCGGCCCCGGCCCGAGGCCTCGCCCGTCACCGCCGCCTCCGGACACCGAGCACCGCGGGGGCCGGCGCCGGTCGCGGCCTGAGGCGCCCCCGCGGGGCGTGCGCCGCGCCTACAACTCCCAGCGTCCCCCGCGGCGCAGAACAGAGGCGCAGGGCCCGGGCTGTGCCGCGGGGTCTGCTGGGAGCGCGAGTCCGTCCGCACCCCCCCTCCACCCCCGCTGCCCGGCCTGCGCCCAGCCCCGCGGCCCTCACCTGGAAGTGGCCGGGGAGGAGGAAGAGGAGCCGGGGAGGAAGGAGGGGCGAGAGGAGGAGGAGGAGGAGAGGGAGGGAGTAGCTGTGTCCGGCGGGATGCAGGCGGCGGGCGGCGGCGGAGGGCCGGGCTGCGGCTGCAAGGGGATCCGCTCCTGCCTGCTCTGCGAGGGGCCCGCGCCGGCCGCTCCGCCCCCGCAGGTACCGGGGAGGGGGCGGGCGGCGGGGCGGGGCGGCGGGAGGAGCCGGGGGGCGGCGGGGGCCGCCGGCCCTGGCCCCTCGGGGCGGGGCGGGGCGGATGCGGGACCCCCGGGCTGGCACCCCAGGGCCGCGGGGTCACACGACGGGGACAAGGCAGAGCCCCCCTGGCCGCCGCCCCCCCTGGGTATTGCGAATTGTTCGCCTCAATAACGCTCGGAATCCCAGTCGGAGCTCACCTGAGCCTCACGTGTTACATTCACATTCATTTGTTACAGCTTAGCCTTGTGTCCTGCGCGATTTTCATCAACTTTCCTTATTCAACATTTATTGCCATGACAGACCATATCTACAGCAATACCCACCATTAATCTCTTTATACCTGTGGCCCTGAGGATCATTGGTTCTTCCCTGTCTTTCTAGGATAAAGACATCACTAGGAAAGAAAAGTGGCTTCAGGCAAGCAGTACAGTGATGCTGCAGCTGGAAAAAAAAAAAAAAAAAAAAAAAGAGCAATAGGGAATAGATGTTCCCCAAAAGCAGCTGTAAAATTTCTCTTGTTTTCAAGAATACTGTACAGTTTTTATGCTGCATTACCAAGGTTGCAGGGGTAAATAATGGAAATATCTCATTGCTTTTTTTCTTTTCTGTTGATATTTCCACAGGGAGAAGATAATTTCACTTACTGTCCAGCAACAGGCCTAGCTAAAGGAAATGAGCACTCAGAATTTGCTGGCTGGGCATTTCCCTTTCCAGGGGTGTTCCTGGTGGAGGAGTTCATTAGTGAAGATGAAGAGTGTGAGATAGTGGAACTGATGGATCGAGATGACTGGAAACCATCACAGTCTGGCCGAAAGAAACAGGTTGGACTTTAGAAGCACACCTGATCTTAGATCCCTCTGGAAAAGGAAAGCTGTTTTCAGTTGAAACACCATATATTGAGACATTTCATTAAGTGTTTTCCTTTGAAAGCTTTTCCTGAAATCAGTGGCAAGAATTACCTGTAATTAAAATCAGCTTCTTGCAAAAATACATGATAGTTACAACCAACAGTATTTGATGGCGTGTGTTCAAGCATTAAAGTTCACACAATCTCCAAAGATGGGGGTGTTCAGATTTGGTTTTACTTTATAAATCCAGAGAGATTAATGTAGATTCACCAAGCCCTTTTGCAACCTGGCAACCAGGTCACTGGAAGAGATGAGAACAGAACTCTGCAGGAACAGCCTCTCCAAAAAGACTTGTCCTAGATTTTTCTTTTACACTAGCTTTTTCCTCCCTCTTCTTTTCCAACAGGACTATGGACCCAAAGTGAACTTCAAGAAACAAAGGCTGAAAGCTGGCAGCTTTACAGGCTTGCCAAGTTTCAGCAGGAATATTGTAGCACAGATGAAGGCCTGTGCTGTGCTCAGTGGTTTCTTACCTGTGGAACAGTGTAACCTGGACTACAGACCAGAGAGAGGCTCTGCCATCGACCCCCACTTTGATGACTGGTGGCTCTGGGGGGAGCGCCTGGTCAGCTTGAACCTGCTCTCAAAAACTGTGCTCTCCATGTCCTGCGATTCAGAGGACCCCATCCAATTATTTCCCGTTTCCAGTAACGAGGAATTCCGTCCCCCTGCATCTTTCACGCAGACATCAGCTTGCAGAAGTCCAGGAGAAGAGGGAACCAAGAGCTTTTTGTCCACAAGGTTGGTTCTGGGGAAGGAGGTGAGTGTGGCCATCCTCTTGCCCCAGAGGTCGCTGGTGGTGCTGCACGGGGATGCTCGGTACAAGTGGAAACACGGCATCCACCGCAGGCACATCGAGCACCGCCGTGTCTGCATCACCTTCAGGGAGCTCTCTGCGGAGTTCAGCGCCGGGGGGAGACACGAGGAACTGGGCAAAGAACTGCTACAAATTGCTCTTTCCTTTCAAGGGAGACCCGTGTGACCAAGAGGTTGCATTTTATTGGGAGAGGTGTAAAATTAGGTATGGGATTTATATGGCTCGGTTTATTTCTGAGGTGGGTGTAAGGAAGCAGGTGCGTGCAGAGATAAGCTCAATAAAATGAAAGTTTAACAAACAAGTAAAAGGGGGTGGGCTTTGAAACCTCCTGGGCAATGGGAGCTTTTAGGCCCAAGTCAGAAATGAGAGGTTGTATCCATTGCCTGTGCTGTAACAAAAAAGCAAATAACCATTTCCTAAACACTTAAATGAACCAAAGAAAGTTAGAAATAATATACAGAGTATCAAAAGGCCCTTGACACAGTTTCAGCCCAAGCCCTGGCACAGATTTTAAGCTTTCTTGGCCCATACTTGATACTGTCAGACTGGTTTGAATGTTGCACCAAACCCTGGAGGTACAACTATCCCCTCACCCACCTCAGACAGGTCCTGCAGAGACCAGGTCTCAGGGGAGAAAGGTAAGCAGGTATCTCTCCACAGACAGCACAAAACACTGAGAACTGATTAATGTAATTATCCTTTGCTGAAGATTCATGCTCTAACAATGAGGATTAATCATAAATTCCATGTGTGACCTGTATCTTCCAGGACCAAAGAGCAGCATTTGCAGAAGGCCACTGCTGACTCTTTGGGCTTGGACAGAGATCAGACCAAAGGCCTGCACAGACTGTGTTATTTTCTGATCATTTGTCATCTCTGAACCCTGCTGTCAGCTCTCAGTAGCAAGAGTCTGATTTTGGGAATTAGCTGGGCAACAGACTGCAACCCTGGCAGCTATCATTTATTTTCCTGGCACCTCCAGCAGTCAGGTTTGAATCATGCCTCGTACCTAAGATTCAAGCAGTCATTTGCAGCAGAAGCTGATCTGAGGCCATCTGTCTGCTCTGAACAAACTTCTGTGCTCTTGAAAATGAAGTTGTGCTGTGGAAGAAGCATGATCCTTTAATAAACACGGTGGTGCCATGACAGCCCTTTAGCACAGTCTCACCTGCAGGAGGAAGACTCCACCTAGCCACCAGCAGGCAGTGCTGCCTGGCTTTGGCTGGTAAGGAAAGGGCACAGATCTCAGCGTCCCTGCACTGCTGTGTTCTGCCCCAGAAGTGCTTCCTCAGCACTGCACAGGATTTGCTGCACAGTAAAGCACTCCTGCCACAGGCACTGCCCTCTGCTTTTCTGCAGAGGAGGGAACTCTTCACCAAGAACAGTTACTAGGAATCAGATGGGTCAATCAGGGTATTTTTCATCAGTTTAAACCAACAGATACAACCAGAGGCCTTTGTGGGCTGCAACGAGCCAGGTTCAGTTTAGTGCTAATTCCAGCAGGGACCTACTAGCAGGGCTCCTATGGGCAGTCCCAAACTCCAAGCCTCCACCCAGGTGGGCTGGTGAGTGTCCTCAAGGAGCTCCAGCAGCAGTTCCAGCAGTAACAACACATCCCCTCTGACTGAACCTCTTCACTGCAAACGCACCCAACAGGCAGGCCACACCTGTTCACAGCGAGCTGTCACAGGAAATTCCTCGTAGGCTGCAACTGGAAGAGGGTAGATTTAGATTAGGTATCTGGAAGAAATTCTTCCCTGTGAGCGCGGGGAGGCCCTGGCACAGGTTGCCCAGAGAGAACCTGTGGCTGTTCCTGGATCCTTGGGAGTGTCCAAGGCCAGGTTGGAGCAACCTGATCTAGTGGAAGGTGTCCCTGCCAATGGCAGGCAGTAGGAACTGGATGATCATTAAAATCCCTTCCAACCCAACCTATTCTGTGACTGTCCGGCTCACTCCCAAAAGCAGGGACTGCACTGAGAGCAGCAGCTCCTCACTTTTTCTGCAGTCCGGTGTCCGTCCACAGGGTTCAGCAGTGTCAGGATTGCAATAACTCCAGGACAGCACCTGGAGGTGCTGCTGGAGCAGAGGGGCTTTGTCCCAGCAGGAGGAGGAGCCTGCCAGCCTGGAACTGACACTCAGGGAAGAAACCCAGCACAGGCTGTCACAGAGGGAGCAAACACTGCACCTGGATCCTCCTCACCCTGCAGTCCCAAGCGTCTCCATGGATCTGCTCTCTGCTCACCACACTGCACCAGTCAAGTGCTGCCATTTATGTTTGGCCCTGATTTCCATCACTCCCTTTTGCATTGATATTGTGCTCTCAGGCTGCTAAAACACTTTCTGTGTGTGTCCCTGCTGCTCCATTCTCTCCACGGTGAAAGCAGATGATGGATTCTGGTGAATCAGATTGCCACAATAACTTACACTGTGTTAGCTCATCTTGTGCTCTGCATTTGCTGGCTGGATTTTCCTGCCTTGATTGAACTATACAGGAAGCTGCTGTTCTTGCCAGAAGATTCCAGCTCTTCCTAGCTGATATCTTAAATGTGAAAAAATGCAAATAATTAAATACTGAGCCAAAAAGTGAGGACTTTTTCTTAGTCTTTTTGAAGTCCAAAACTTAATCTAGTCACTGCACAGGCATTGCTGTGCCAGTCTTTTGACATTTTTCACCTGTCAAACAGCCTCTTGGGCATCATCCTTAGATTAAAATGCAATTGCACTCCCATCTGTTCAGTATTGCTCCTTAAAACTTTATGTACATTCTCTCCTAAAGACAGAAAACCAGAAAAAAAAATGCCAGAAAATCCTGTTTTGCAGTGTCACAAAACATTAACAATTTATGATCAAATACCACAGGAATCTGAGAAAAGTATGAAGATGTTTCAATCTTAATGAGCTCTTAATAGTAATTTTGTCCACTAAACTGGTATTGTTAACAGAAGACAAACTTTAATGGTCTTCCTGTTATAGGAGTTCCTTGTCTCCTTAACCTCCTTGTAAAACATGTGCCAAGACCCAGACCCTCATTAAAAGGAAGTGCATCTAATTGTTATCTACTTGTACATTGCAAAAAAAGAATGATAGTATCTGACCAAGCTTTTCTTTTTTCAAAAAGAACCCATAAAAAGTTAACCCATAAGAGGATGCTGGACGACTTGACTTGCCTTTCAAGAAATCAGTCTGAAATCACCAAGCATAAAACTGAGCAAGTTTATCCAGTTTCTCTCACACAGCTGGACAGTAACTGAGATACATTTGTTGTTCTACATTAAATATTGTTCATGCAGAGGTAAAACAAGAATAGGCAAAGCTAAAATACAGACTTTTTTTTTTTTCTCTTAGCACTCAGGGCTGTCACACCACTGGGCAGAAAGCAAGCTCCCAGATGGACACACAGGGATTCAGGGAAATACTGTCCAAATCCAGCCAGTCAATTTTAATTACTGAAACTGCTTTGAGATGGCTGTAGAGGAGAGAACCTGTGAGTTAATGAGAAAATATCCCCCCTGGCCCAGCAGAATATGACTGCAGCTTGAGGGGGAGTTGAGGAAGCTATCTTAGAAGTTGATACAATGAGATTTAAAAGATAAGGAATCTACAACAGCCAGGAAACACCAAGACATTTTGTTTGTTTGCTTGAAGGCAGGAAAAGAAAATAAAGCACATTGGGAAAGGCAGGAGCACCTGCACCCTCCAGCCCAGCACAGGTAACCTGAGGCAATTTGGGATTGCCCATCCCCACATCCCAGAGCAAGGGAATGGAAGGATGTGGAAGGATTGATGTTCCCTCTGCAGCTGCACCCACACCAGTGCTCTCCAGAAACAATTCCACAAATCTGAGCGCTTATGGCAGCCCTCCCTCCACCCGCGGCTCTCGCACGGTATCGTTTTCATCCAGCACATGCTCAAATCCAACATCACTCCATCTCTCACGGTCACAGAGTCTCCTGAGAGCCTTCTCTCCACTGAAATAGGGAGCCAGCCCGGCCCCGGGGTGATGTTAAAAATAGGGACATTGCAGAGTGAGAGCTGCCACTGAACACTGCAAAGGGACAACACAATCCTGCTCCCTCCAGCTCGCAGTCGTGCCCCTTCTTTACTCCTGCTAAGACTGAAGGGGAGAGAGAAATTGCCTCCTAACCAAGGCTAGTGCATGGGAGTCATACAAAGAATTGTTTCCCTGTCCTTGAAAGCTTCTTCCCTGCTTTAGTGTGGGCAGGTGGGGTCCCTGCAGTGCTGGAGCATGCAGATGCATTTTCCTGCTGGGCAAAAACTGGCCAAAAAAAAAAAAAAATAACCAGGAGGAAAACTTAGGACTCTGAAGCACGATCGTGACTATCCCTGCACTAAGTTTCAGTGCAAAAATTGGAGAAACAGCTCAGACAAGGCAATAGCTGGTCCAGAGACCCACAGCCCAAGGGGGCAGAGAATTAGGGCAGCAGCCACCCCAGACTGCAGCAGCCCAGAGCCCAAAGATGGCAGAGAAAGCCAACACACACCAGGGGAGATCCTCAACACGTGTCCCCAGCTGCGGGTGGAACCCTTGGGAGAAGCATCTCCATGCAGGCATTGCAGGATGGCAGCCACACAAAACCTAGGACACTCCAAGAATGACAGACACCCCAGGAACGACAGAGAGGTGACAGCACAGGACAGACGTGGCCAGGCACGAGCAGACAAACCCAGACGTGACACAGAGAGCTGCCAGCCCTGCTGGGACAGCAGTGACAGTGTGGAAAAGCTGGCTTGACTGATGGGAATCCTGCTGACAGCCATGGGGGCAGCAGCAGGAGCAAGGAGGATTTTCTGGTGCTGTAGCTCAGAAACATCCAGCTCAACAACCACAACATCCCTACTCCTTCCTTTATGGATGAACTCCCATGGCTTGTACCACAGGTTACATTTCTGCAACATAACTCTGGACCAAAGAGTGGTGAAAACGTAAATATATTGCAGGAAGAGAGGCAGGAGCAAGAAAAGCAAGAGCTGTTGTTGGGAAGGGAGAGAAGTTATGGCATGAAGATGGATGGGTAACCTTGAGAATCAAAGAGCAAAAATACCCCCCAACAGCTTCTCATGGGAAGGAGAACTCAGTGCCCAGAGACACACAAAACAGAGCTGTAAGCAAAGACGGGAAAGCACATTATTATTCTGTTTTAGAAGCATTTGCCCTTGGGACACCATCCCAAACTGTACCTCAGACTTACCCCTGGAGTAAGGTGGTCCCACTCCAGCCACAGATGCACTGCCTTGAGACTGATCTTGTATGCAATCCCACCCAAGCCTGAATGAGTTATTCTACAAAATCAAAGCACAGTTTCTGCTGCTCTTCTCAATTTCCTGAAGTTTATTACATTTGCAAAAAAATGATTTAATGATCTGGCTGTTTCCAGACAAGCTGCATTGCTTTTGCAGCACTGTATGCACAGGGGGAAGCTTTTTAAAAACATATTGCAAAAATGGTAGTTAAAAATATGGTGCAAGGAAAAACTTTCCTTGACAGCCTTCTGAGTCCCTCAGCACACAAGTCCCTACTATTACTGATGTTAAAGGAGTGCAAAGTACAGATGAGAGATTCATCCCATCTGGTGTGGCTCTGGCCTCTCAACAGAAATCCTGTTGGTAGAGGAGCCGACACGTGTAGCACTTGGCAGAAAACTCAACTCTGATTCTGTTGTATAAACCTTTTAATTTTTATTATGGTAAAAAGAGGAGGGAGAGAGGGCAGAGTCCTGGGGAGTTCATATGAATTTCACGACCACCCCACTTCCTGGAGGACACTCCTTGTTTTTTGCATGTGCACATGAGTACAGATTAGTCATTTAGCACACAAAGACTATTTTCTTTGCTGCACATCAGCCATTATGGTACATGCCAACTGCAACAAGAACAGCAGATGAAAGCCACAGACACAGTGCTAAGCAACTTGTTCAGCAAGGCTCACATTTACATGTAAACAAGAGAGATGAGAGCTGGTTTCCCAGTGCCCCTGCCAGAGAGGAATATTGGGAGTCTCACCCTGGGGTTTGCCTGTACTCTCCCTTCTGGGAAGCTGACATGTAATACATTGCCATTAGACCCCTCAAATCCCAGTGGAATAAGGACCCAGGGTTAAATAGAACATTATAAACATCCTTAATGATTTCAGAAACCTATAAGGCCTCAGAGACTCTGAAACTGCAGTTTTGGAGTGCAGAGGAGGAAACCAGCACAGGATCAGGGCCAAGAAAATGTGCTTATCCTTCTTGCAGCCCTGTGTGTCAGAAAGCCTGACTTTCCCTTAAAAGAGCTGATGATTGCAAAACACTCTTTTCTCTCCACAAAGTTACAAAAAATCATAAAATCGGGGTATTTTTTACAGAAGTTTTCACCCATAAAGATGCTAAGGAATTTACAAGCTTCCCTTGCCAAGCAACACAGACATGCAAGTGTCATTGTCTCAGCTGCTGAAAAAAGAAATGATCTCAAAGGAAAGGGATAGCTCTTTAATGGCACAGAGCATTCCTGCCAGATCCAGCTCCATCAGGCTCGCCAGAACAGCTCCAGGTTCCGCCAGGAGTCAACTGCTATGGTGGAGGGAGAAGGAAGCATTCATTTCTGACAGAAAAATGCTACAGCCAATTAAAAAAAGGAAAAAAAAAACAAAAAAAAAAACAAAAACAAAAACCCCAAATGATGAAATAGCACAGGACTGGGCTTGTTCTCTCCAGCAAACTGGGTAAAAGGCATCACAGCAATGCACAAATAAAAAAGACACAGTGGCAGATTTCTACAATACTTGCTGTCACTCCTTTACCTCCTTGAAACTTGCTTTGTTAGTCCTTCAAAGTCTTGTCTCATTAAATTCCCTGTCACTGTTCCGTTTTAGGAATGTCCTTGTTAAAACTAAAACACCTGTAAGCTTTCCCTAGGCACTCTTGCCTCTTACTGGGAAAAAACACATGATCTTGGGACTCACTCAACCTAAGGTGACAGATGCCACTGAAGAAAGTATGAGAGAACTTCCCAACCTCCTGCAATTCAAAATTCTACATCCCAAACTGTAAAAATATAGTAAAGAACAGCAAGAAAATAACATAAAAGCTAAGGCTGTTTTCTTTCTTGTTATGTATTTATGGAATACTTGCTTTGGAACAATGGTGATCAACATTCTCAGTTTCTGTTGTGCTTTCCTGGATATCCTTGAATCAGCTGCAGGTACCCACATTAATCAGCTTTGCTCTAGGAATGAGATGCCAGTTAACTGTGGCTGCACTGACAGCCAGGGAGTTCTGACATGTAAGACAGGTCCTACACACACACAGGCTTTTGGGACAGCCGATGCAGTTTCACTTTTGGCAACGGAATATTGCATTTGTACAAAATACAGATTTTTGGCTACCAACGTTAAGGTAGATAAAGTTTTGACCTTGAACACCACAGTAGTGTCGACTTAAGTACCAAGTGTGTGGGACCAGAACCAGGGCAGAGCCCCCAGCACGTGGAACAGCACAAGAACCCACATCTAGAAATGGCAGGCAAGTAGCATTTACAGATTTAAGCCTCAAGAAAATCCATCCCTGGTGCGTCTCACCAAGCAGCAGACCAGGTACTTTGCTCTCAGCCCTAGCTGAGCTGTGTGCAGGCTCTGTCACACCACCTGCATGCCTCTGTCATGCCCATCCAGCTGCACTTTCAGTTTGTGGAGCTCCTCGATCTCGCGGTTGTGCCGCTCTGTTTTGTGCCGCACCAAGGAGCGGTAGAAGTGGATGGTGAAGACAACAAAAATCAGACCCACGGGAACCATGATGATGGTGGACACCAGTGCTGACTGCCACCCTGCGTGGCTGCTGGGCTTCTCCACGTTGGTGGTCTCATTTTTCAGGATGGAGCCCACTGGCAGGAATTTTATCCAGCACAGGAGCACGACTTCAGCAAGGAAAAGGAGGATTCCCAGGACAGTGGAGAAGCCCCAGGCCAGCTCGATGTAGGGGTGCATGCGCTCGTGCGGGGACTCACTGATGGAGTTCAGGTTGTGGATGTTGCTCACAGCCTCCACGTTGGGTAGGATGCAGGTGCTGATGAGGAGGGCGAAGAGGTGCACGGCCACCAGCACCGTCGTGCAGGCGCTGAAGGCGATCAGCAGCATCTGGGGGTACTTGTACTGCACCTCCAGCTGCACCTCCACCATGGCCACCTGGGGAGGGAACAAAGAGCTTGTCAACACCTGCTGACTTTCCTCTTTCCGAGGCTTTCAGCCAGGAAAGCATCTTGATTCAGGAAGAACACCTAAGGTCAAGTACACACTCCAGAGCTTTTTGGAATGGCAGCCCAGATGGATCACTGCTGTCACCCACAAAGAGGCACACACCACCTGTGCCGTGGCCCTTCTAAGACAATGGTTTTCTCAAAGAACACATCTCTCCTTGCCACCACAAGCCATAGAAACTGCCCCAAACCCAGCACACAACAGAAGGAGCTCATTAGAAGCCACGTGGGGCTGGGAGGCAGCTACCAGCCTGCTATAACCCACCATCACACCCTCTTCTGCCCCTCCTTCCTTGCGGCTGCAGCGCAGGAAGTTTCAACTTCAGGCATGTAAAGAAAATCAAAACCAAGCAGCTCCTCTGGCCAGTGGCCAGCCAGGTTTCACTACCCACCATGGGAAGCACACAAGCTACTTTACAGCTTAAGTTAGCCCATAGTTAAAATAACTGCCTTCTATTCTCAGAACAGTTTACGTTTGCTTTTATTACAAATATGCCCAGATAAATAGCTTTTAAGTTATTTATATCCTCAAATTTATCCCTTGAGAGTTAATAACTTAGTGATACACCCAGCAGAAGTGGACAGCTACCAGCTTATGGGTGTGCTCAGCAACTCAGGAGTCTGCTTCCCAAAACAAGAGCTCTCACACAGCAGGTGTCTAAAGCTATTTTTACTTTAATCAAATAAAGCTTAAGAAGCAGAATATGTACAAGAGAGCAGGGGCTCTTTTGAGATCAGAACTGGAGTCCAGCTAACTGGTTTAGCACAAGAATTTTTACAGTTACTTAAGCTACCTGTGAAGCAAACCAGTACTTCTGTGTGGTGGCATCCCTCAAAGAACTGCACAAACCTTCCGGTAATAAAAGACATAAAAGCAGTGGACAAGACTATCAAACATTCCTCTCTAGCAGCTGGCTTGGATCTGTAGCTGCACTTCATGATTTGCCGCAGAAAAGTTAATTGTCTTGGCAGCAAGAAAAACTCTGGTGATCCCAGCTGACCTGCTGCTCCAGCATAGCACAGCTTGCTGGAAAGAAGCCCCTCTAAAAAACATCATGAGAAGGCAAAGTTTCAAATCTGCACTCGATTCTGGGACACAGGAGGATTTTGCACAACTGACTCACAATTATGCTATCCAACTTCACACAGGACTCCCCCGAGCAGCCATTTCAGGCTCTGTATAATCACCAGCACCACTTCCTCTGGCATTACTTGTTCATAATATTATTTAGGCACTGGAAGATTAGGGGTATGCTCATGCTGTCCTTGTTGGAAGCCCTGAAAAGGATTAAAGGGAATGGAAACCAGCTGGCATGACTGCTGCCTTACCTACATTTGCTCTGAAACCCATCAGATCACAGTCAAGTCTGAACACATTTACCAGCAAACAAGATACAACATGTGTGGAAAATGGTCATTCTCTACAAGTCTGGATTTCATAGCTACATCGACTATTTGAGACATTAAAGACACTAAAAATACTGTGACAGTTCTTGGGCATTCCTAGCCTTCTGTTCTGATCATGAACATGTCGAGGGTTTATCTTTGTTTGTTTGTTTTTATCAGCTCCTATTTGCAGTTTACAGTAGTTCTTGTTGTATAGCAGAGAAAATCCTAAGACAGGGCTGACTTCACTACCAATTGCGAGGTGAACTTAATTAGAACAGATTTCATGTTGCCTTGTGTACGTTCCCTTTGCAGCTCCCCTTATATTGATTTGAGAGGGAGGAGATCAGACTTATTCTCTGCTTCACTGTACAATGAATTTGTACAGCACCGTGGTTGCCAGTCACGCCCCATCAGCCAGGAAAACCTGCAGGTACATTCTTCATTATGGGGTGCTGTAATACCCAGACACACAGCTGAATGGGAAATGTACCTGCATGTCCAATTTATAGCTTTATATTAAAGCTGAAAGCCTGGCTGATGTCAACATATCAATTTCTGCTTGTTATCCTTCACAAGAGCAGCACTTTTCAGCTAATTGGATGTTTCCTCCCAGACTAACCTATTCCCCAGGGCGAGCTTGAGCTGTGCAATGTGATGAATTTTTAACACTGACTGATGGCTCAGTAAGAGGTGTTTCAGTATAAAACACCAACAATCCAGATAGGGCAGCAAAGCAGAAAAACAGTTCATTTAACCCAAACAAGTACTGAAAAGGTGAGTGATTTCTTATTGCTTTAGCCAGCACAGGCTGTCATGTCATTCCCTGACTGGAATAAGAGAAAGAGGACAAGCTGACATAACCCATTTAAAAATCACTAAATATGCTGCATAGCCTGTAAAACTATTAATATGTCATGTTTGATACAATTATGCTCTTCCATGTAATAGGCCGCTTCATTTTAACCTCTTCCCAGAAGCAATTTTGCAAGGCTGAGCTCTCTACCAAACCATGGAATATTTCAGCACAGGCCTAATTTTAATCTTGAGAATAACCCAGCTGAACTCCAGAATTACAGGATCAGGGGCTCACAACATTTTAGAATTAAACTGCAATGAAATTACACGCAATGATGGTGGGGTTTAGACTAGTGTAGCTCAGACTGTCCACAACAAAGATGTTATTCATCTTGAGAAATTTAGACCAGGACAGATAATATAAAGCAAAACGATGACAAATGGCTTAACACAAACCATGACACATTCACACAGATGGTTTGGCAGACTGTAAAAACAATCACTCCAGTAGATCTGTCAGGGTTTTTGTTTTGTTTTTTTTTTTTTTTAATCAAACACATATCCTGTAGCAATTGGATAAGTATTGAGAAGATGGATTAGCAGTAATAGCTCTTATTTCCATCAGGAAAATTATTAAGGAGCTTTCCTAAGCTCCCTCTAAATTCCCTTAATTTGCAGCCTCCTCGGAGCAGATGCAGCTGCCCTGCAGCTCATCTTCAAGCAGACCTGGACCTGGAATGACCCACATCCTTCTGACCTGCCCCAGTGCTCTGCCAGAAATACCAGAGATGGTAATGAGGAAGATTCACATTATTCTGCAGCCTGTCTACAAGGGGCTGGATCATTGCCATGGCCTGTTGATTAAATACCCACCAGCTTGCAAAAAATTCAGCCCTTATGGAGCTAGCTTGCATCAAACACACCGACAGGGAAGTAAATAATGCGATATGCATGCCCTGGATAATATTTGTTTACACAGTTAAATGCACACAAAGTTTTGGGGAAACAGTTTAATAGAATCATGGAATCGTTCAGACTGGAAAACACCTTTAAGATCACAGAATCCAACCAATACACCAGCACTGCCAAGTCCACCACTAAACCATGTCCTTAAGTGCCACGTCTACACATATTTATCTCTAAATAACTTCTTTCATCAATAGCCAAAGAGGTGCTCTTACTAGAGAGTAAATATCCGTGTACTAAATTCCTGAGTACCAGTGGAGAAATAACCCAGGAGGAACAAACACCTCAGCTTTCCAATCAGCTGGGGGAAAAGCTTGCTAATAAAGAGAATTCCTTATTGCAAGAGATTTTATTTCTTGCTGATTTCAGGACTATTTCTTACATTAGGCTAGAGAGCATAATTAACACTACTTATACCTGTGTATATTCAACTGCACTTTAAACAGCTCAAAGAGAATGTAAAACCAGTGGTTAATTTTGTATGTTTGCCAAAGACTTTCAGCAACTTTCTGCAGTGAGAGCTGAGAAAGCTTGCTTTGTTTTCAGAGATGTGGTTCAGCCCTGCAGTGTGGGTGGGCTGCAAGCCCCTGAGTCCCAGTGGTGCCAGTGACAGCACACCCCAGCAGGGATATCTTGCGTGGCCACGCTGGTAGATCAGTCCCTAACAAGAGAAAATGTTAATTTAATAATTGTGTTAAAGACAACAGTCACAACAGAATTCCAGTAACCAGAGGCACACAGGGCATGCACGTGAGAGGCTTTTTAGAGTAAGAAAACTCCTGCATGAGAGAAGTCTACAGGAGAGCACTCAAAAAGAGGAGGGAGCTTCTGGCCCTGCAGCACACGAGCTTGGTTACGAACCAACACAGACTTTGTGAAAAGCCCATAAGAGCATCTTTTGCACACAGTGGAGAGCAATGACAAAGCAAGTGAGCATTCTGTCTCCACTCCAGCCTGCTCCCGCTGAAATCCCCGCCTGCAGCTTTCCAGCTTCACTTTGGGTGACCGACTTCATGTCGTAATGTTGTAATGTTATGGATGATTCATGATCTGGGGGGCTGCGGGGAGGAAAAAGCAGCGGAAGAAGCTAAAATAAAACAAGAAAGATAGTCTGGAAAGTTCCTGAGATCTGCCTTTCCCTCCCAGCTTCTGAGCTGTGGGATGAAACATCTTCATGTCCCATGCCATCCAGGCGCTGCCCTCTGCCCCTCTGCTGACAGACCTTGGCAACAACCAGACCTGCCCACTTCCTGAACAGGAAACCTCCCCCCAGACTGGTTTCAATTCTCACTCCCAGTAAGCAAAAGCTGAGGGGAGATAAAGGGGCTCTCACTGACACAGCATGGCTGTGTTTCAACACACAGCTCAGACAAGTCTGAGCACTGGACCACTGACTGTCTCAGTCTTGTTTATTCGCTCACTCCTGACATGGTTCTGACCTATGCAAATCACTTCCAAATAACACCCGAGTGCTGCATAGCGTAAAGCAGGGATCATTTCCAATAGGCAGCACTGACAAAAATATACCAGGTTTGGCTCCCTGCAGGCTGCAGAGCCCTCTGACACCAGGTCTGAGGCTCAGGGCCTCTTCTCACACCTCAGTGGTAGAACACGATCTCCCTGATCACGCTACGCAAACTTCACTTTGGCAGACTGTGACCCAACCTCCACCTTATTTTAGACACCGTGACCTGAGAAAACACGCAGAGAAATTAAAATAACGTTCAGGACCACAGCAACCACAGGGGCCTGAAAGTGCTCCACACCCAAAAGCAGCTTAGAATGAGGGCAGCCAGCACCAGACAGCCTCGGGGCCAAAGGAGTTCCTGGATTGTTTGGCCATGCTGTTGGAACACTTGGGATCACTTGCAGGTAGGGGATTAGTAGTTTTAAGGGGCTAACTTGGGAGTGTGTTGGTTGGCTGTAAGACAGCTCATGTATCCCTGCTGCAGTGAGAGAGCCAGCCTCAAACTCTGCAGCAGCAGCCAAACAGAAGCCCCCAAGCAGATGATGTCTCCTGTCTCTTCAGGAAGCAACTCCCTGCTTCTTCCCAGGAGGAAAACACTGATTAATAGTTGATTTGAGGCAACCCAAAAACCTACATAGTTCAAAAAAAAAAAAACCATAAAACACACGTTACCATTGCAAATCCAGAGAGCAAAGCAGAGGTTCTGCTGGAGGCCTTCAGTTTGGCTCGACTCAGGTACAATTTTCTCCAGGAAAGGGCCTGAACAGAGTGGTGGTTGGAAGTGACCAATTCCAGGTAGCTGCGCCGGACCCAGTCCCGATAATCCATGCCCTTTGTGCCAGGCTCAGAGCAGCAAGCAGGAGTGGAAGGATCCACTGGAACGTTTAATTCAGAACTCATGATGAGAGAAACGCTGAGGGAATAAAACAGTCATGTTCAAGAGGGGGTTGTGGACAGGATGAACATTAACTAGAGGAAAAGCTGCAGTTGAACAAAGTTGCCCTTGGTCAGTGGAAAATGACAGACCAAATAACGCCACACTTGGAAGCCAGAACTGAGAAAGGACCATCCAAAATTGCCAGGAAGGCTGCACAGCATCTGGATTTTCATTTCAGAGCAGGGACCTCAACTGTGCCCTTTAATTCCTTCTCGCTCATAAAAAATCGTTTTACATAAATACACTCATCTTATCTTTGCATTGACAGTTCATTTCCCAGTGCATCATGGGCTGGCTCCAAATGCATCTCTTTAGAGTACCAAACACCAGCTGAGGGAGTCACTTTTTGCTCCTTCTTTGGAAACCTTTCCTCCTGGGTTACAAGGTGGGCTGTAACCACACTGTGGATTCTACTCCCATCCATATTATTCCCGATGAACTGTTAATGGCCGCTTGCAGGAGCTGCACAGTTCACACCCGACCCCCAAGGCTGCAAGCTGGGTGTTAGATAAGAGAAGGAGACAAACCCTGCACGGCAGGGTGGTGTTTCTTTGTCTTCACAAATTGTGATAACTACACCCAACCCTCGGGGGTCATCCCTGCCAATGGGCAGCTGTAACGACCCGGGCCACAAAGGACTCCCCAGAATATCCTGTGACTCATAGGATCACACCATTCCATTGTGAAATTCCCCGCTCTGGGGGAGGTACTGAACCTTCCTGCCTGAATGTGACCGTGCGCAATCTGGGCAGTTTGGGGACATGAACACCACCACCACTGGACATCCGGGGGAGGAACTGAACTTCCACAGGAGGACCAGACCATCCACGGGACCACTGCTTTCGAGAGGACTGCAACCATCACCCTGACCAACACGGGACAGCCTGTACTCTGACTTTGTGGGTATAAACCAGTTTTTCTGTATCATTGCATCTACTGTAATCTTTCTATTAAATTGTTACTCCGACCTGAAGTCTGTCTCAAGGTATTTGTGTGGGGGTTAATCTCTCCCCCGGTTTACTTTCAAACCAGCATACCAGTTTTCCTCAATTAAACCACTGCTCATCAAAGCTCAGTTTAGATGGGAACAGTTCTCCCCCCATAATCACAGAGCTGAAAGCTGTGTAGAGCTAACAAATGAATTTCCCAAGCTTTTCCAGTGGGAAGTTCAATTTCCTGAGCTGCTCACAGTCCATTCATCAGCTGCATCTGACCATGAATCCTGTTCCCTTACTTCCACCGGTGGCTGTGAGCAGAGGGAAAGGAAAAGGAAATTCCAAGGGGGAAAGCAAGCTGCTTCCAGGAAATTCCATCATCTTCAGATTCAAGGGATTACACTGAGGGATGTATGAAAGCAGCAAGAGTATTTCAGGTGGTGGAAGTCTTACAGCATCATGTCCCCAGGTTGCTGCCAAATGGCTCTGGTGATTCCCAGACACAGAACAACATCCACGGAATGCTTTGAGCAAAAATTTCTCAGCTCTGACAGACATCTGAAATTAACCCAGCCTTCCAAAGCATGGAAACCACAATTCCATGTTTAATCTCCTCACTCACAGCTCTGCCACTGAGCGCGGTGGTGGTGGCAGACAGAGACACCAGAGCTGCACCTTCTGGCTACTATAAAACACTCACCAGCTCCCAGGAGGAGATGCTACCCAGAATCACACCTGGTGTGGCACTAATTAGTCCTATCATCACCACTCAAGGTCACAAGGCACCTTTTAGCCCTGCCAGCATCCCCCCAGCTCTCCACGTACAGGGACCACATGGGGATAGCTAATAAAGCCATGACTGCTGGGAGACTTGGAGAAATGGTAAAGATCAAAAGAACATCAACTGCCCACAACACTGAATGCTGTTACTAAAAGGGAAGGAAGCTGTTTCAGGCACGATAACAAAGAATAGCAAATAAAGCACTGCAGGTCCAAGATTGTCCCTCCTGAACATGGGGGGCTTTCAGGTTCCAGTCCCCTTAGACATAACAAGGATGGCAGCACAGGATGATTCCTGGGCAGGTTTTGACAAGGCCATTATTACAGCCCCTGGAACACTCCAGGAAGGCTCCTGAACATGCTCAGGAATTTTCAAAACATTTAAAAGTAACAAAATAATCGCCCAAACAAACAGAAAAAGCATACGAGAAAATTCATGCCGTAATAAAAACAATAAGAGAAACGGTAACAGGGACAAACCTTCCTGCTTGATCCATGTTTCCAGAAAAGGCAAGAATCACCTATTTTACAGAATAAGAAAGCCTCCCGGGAGGATTGGAGGAAGAAACAGTCTGAGAGCAGCAAAATTATGAAGCTGTTTCCTGTGACAACATCCTGTGTGAATCCTGTAATATATAGTGTGGAATGAATTCACTCCCTTTGTCCCCAGCTGGGACAGTGATAGCCTCTACTCTGCCATTTATTTTCATAAAATACTTAGGATCTTTCTATGTAGGAAACTTTGACCCCTGGGATAAATTCCATTAAAAAGACAAATGAATTCAGAGGTTACAGAGAGAGGGCAAAAGAACCCAATCACATCTGCTTCTTCCCTTAGAAAAATAAGCTAAAAATACCACAAGGCTGAATTTTCACTCTGGAGCAGCTCAAGAGATGTTCTCCAATAAGTAAACAGCTTCAGAATGAAATCCACAAACACAAATGTAACCCAAACGAGCAGTGCCAGGAAGTCAAACTCACCTTGCTGGCTATGGACATGGAGACACTGGGTGGAAGGCTCCAAGGGCTGAAACACAAGACCAAAGAAGCATTTTACATGTGCTGTAGTTGGAGCAGTTTCACTCTGGAAATACTTTTCAGCCTGTCGTCTGCATCAGGGGAGGCTTATTCTGGAGATTTCACCTTCCTGCCATGTGAAGTTAAAGGTTTAGGACACTTGCTCTTACAGAAATAGCTATCCAACAGGGTTTGACTGCACAGGGCTGTTGAGTTCTGGATGAGGAAGGAGGAATTCTCCAGGAGACCTTTTCCTCAGGCAGCCCTGGCAAAGTCCATCCCAGCTGTGTCTTCACTCACTTCCACTGCACCACCAACGCATCTGACCCCCCTTCATCCCGCACTGGGAGGACAGAAAGCTCTCTGTGATTGCTCCCTTATGTTGATTTTCTCAACCTGCCAAGTGCTGTCCTTTGGAAAAGGGAAAGCCTTTGCCTTCTCCCATCTCAGTTCATGTGTGGGGATTTCTCCACAGCTGGGAATGAAACCGACTCCACCAGGGCCGAGCTGAGCAGATCTCCCTCCCACCACTGCCGTGCTCAGTCGCCCACAGAGCACTGTCTCTGCAGCACTGGCAGCTCCTCTGCCTGGTTTCAGGATGCCAGTCCCCTCCTCAGTCCCAGGTTTCTGCCCCACACCCCTAAAGTGATCTGTGGGTTTGTGCCAGTCCCTTCCTTCCCCGGATAACGTTGTTCAAGGCCCTGCAGGCCACGGCTGAAACAAATCCCAGGTCCTGTTACTCCACCCCGATGAGCTGTCTTTGCCAAGGGAAACCCCTTCCCTATGTTCTCTTCTGGACTGGGACTCCTCCAACAGCACTGCTGGGGTGGCAGAGTACCCAGGCAGGGTGCGACCACCCTTGTGGAAGCAGGGGATCACCTCCCAGGCAGGATGTAGCCCCCTGGTCCCAGACCCACCACAGCTGGGATCCTCCTCACAGGGCACCTCCCTCCCAGCCACACTCAGCACACCCTGGCCAGGAGGCGATCCCACACAATGAGGATCTCCACTCTAACAGCAGCCTCATACAGGATCCCTAAACCCAGGATGAGACCCACTCCCAGCGAAGAGCTTTCCCTCCAAAGGCAACCTGGACAGAGGATCTTTCCTAGGCAGGACACAACCTCCTACCACTGCATCCTCATCCAGCACCCCAAGAATCCTCCACAACTCCTCAGGCAGAATGGGACCCAACCCCTCGACCCCGAGTTCCAAAAGCACCCTGGACCAGCGTCTTCCCTGCACCGTATGCTGGAGGTGTTTCCCTTACAGCACCCCAGTGAGAGCATCCCTGTCCGGAGACGTGCCAATGGACCCGCCCTGCTCTCTGCATCCCATGGCACCTCCAAAGCACCGCCGGACAGGACGGGACCCCCTTCTCTGCCCACAGCGCACCCTTCCCATTCACACCCCCCCTCCAGGTGCCCCTAGCGAGGCAGGATGAGGCGCGCATCCCACCACCACCATCCCGGCACGGGATTCACGCTGGTCGGGCAGGACGAGGCGCGTTCCCCCCACACCGCCCCGGGCAGGGGAATCCCTGTTCAGGCAGGATAAAACCAACTCCCCCCAACACCCCGGGCAGAACGAGACCCCCTCCCTCCCGAAGCCCCGCGGGCAGGAGATGCTACCACCGCTGCAGGACGAGCCGCCCCCCCACAACAAGCCTGAGGAGATGCCGCCCGCTGCCCCAGAGCGCGGGGCCCGCTGGGTATGAGTCCCCTGCGAACGGGATGCGGCCCCGGGGCCGGGCCGTGCCTCACCGCGCTGCTGTCCGGGGGCCGTGCCGGGAGCCCCGGGAGAGGGAGCGGAGCCGGAGCGGAGCCGGAACGGGAGCGGGAACGGGAGCCGGAGCCGCCTCCGCCGCTGCCACGGCAACGCCGGGCACCGGCCACGTGACCCGCAGGAAACGGGAGGGGCCGCGCGGCCACGCCCCCGCACGTGACCTCCCGCTCATTGGCCCGCGGCCCTACTGGCCACGCCCTCCACGCGGTGGGGGCGGGGTCTGGGGACGCGACCCCCACCCCGCGGGACCCGGCCCCCCCCGCCCCTCCCGGGGAACCGGGGCCACGCTCGCCCCCTGCCCCCACGGAAGAGCCCTTTGGGGGTCGCAGGAAACGGGGATGGACTCAGCGGTTACAGGGAAAGCGCATCCCCCCGGCACGGAGCCGTTCTCGCGGCGCTCGGGGGTCCCGCTGTAGGCATGCATCTGTAGCAGAAAAAAATGTCTGCGGATCCCTAAAGTCGCGGTCGGGCTGAAACCCACCCTCTGGTAAAGTTGTTAGTGGGTCTGGACCTTGCGTTATCTCTAAATCTTGCCACAGAGAAGGTATTTATGCAATGGGATGCAAATGTGCTTTTATTACAATTATTAATTATACAGCAAAAAGTCGCCACTTACATAAGTCAAAAGGCAGCGCTGCTCTGCCTCCGCCGGGCTGAACCTCCTCCGGCTGAGCACAGGCTCCCTGCGAATCGCGACTGCTATCTGCCTGCAATCCACCGCTATTGACTCAGCAGGAAATCCTGTATAAACCCATCAAAAGGATAGGGACAGCCTTATGGGAAAGAGAGGGAGTTCCTTCCCTGGAAAGGAGATAAAGAAAATGCTGAAAGGCAGCACAATGGGTCAGCTTTATCACAGGGTAATCCCATCTTCCTGAATTCCATTGTGCCTGGGGGAGGGAACAAAGGAAAACAATTCTCAAAAACCTAATAAAGAGACAGATACACGTTATCCTGAGTGTGCTTTTCAGCTCTGAGAGCAGGAATACCCGTGCTAGTTTTCAGCACAAGCACTGCTGTCTCTCAGGGTCCCACGTTTGCACAAACACATGTAGAAATGGAACAGAGCAACCTTTAGCCCTTGAGGGTTATTCTCCATCAGAGAAAGAAGAGGAACTCCCTTAGAAAAGAACCCAGAGCATGAATTTAGTGTAAGCAGGTCAAACTCCTCGGCAGTTTCAAGCCTGTAAGTTACTACTGCTTTGTTGGTGCCCGATTTGGAATAGAAAGCAGTTGTAGAGCTGCTCCTGATTTTACTATGCACGGGAGCACTTCCCCTTTTCTACTCCACGGATGAGGTTTACCCCGTTTTGAGGCCACACAGTATTTACATTTTATTCTAAACGAAGAAACATCCCTTGAAACCTCCCTTTGAAGTGCTTTGTATTCTCAACGAGCTCATACTGCCGCAAACAACCACAACACGGCACAGTGTTTATGGGAATTCACAGCTACACCTACCAAATGCAGCTCCTACTGCTACACTCAGCCACCCCGGCGAGACAGAGCGTCAGGCAGATGCCACCTTCACCAACATGCTCTCTTTGCTGTTTATGGATTTCACCTACAAACTCAGCATTCCCAGAAAACACAGCATGAATAATTCAGCGTGGGTGTCTTAAGGTGGCAGGATGAGGCCACATAACCTGAATTTCTTCAATCACCAAGAAAAACTGGCGTTCACCTTCCTCATGGCTGAAGGAAGCATGTCCTCACTCAGCAGCATCTGCTCTGCTTAATGCAGAACAGAACTTACTCAGCTCAAAGGCCTGACAAGCTCAGAGGCAGAACATATTTGTGAGACTCTCAGTCCTTCTCTGCCGATAAAAAACCCTCACGTTTTTGTGGCTCATCCTACAACACAGTATCCACGGGGTTTGCCTGCCCTAACGGGGATGCATGAGAAACAATGCTCATAACTAATCTCTCCACAGGAAAACTGGACCCTGCATCTGAATGAAACACTGCCACAACTTGCAGCACCTGCCCCAGTGGAGACTGAGCAGAAAACAGCTCCGTGCAGATCTCTAACCTGGGGGCAGTGGGGATATGGACCTGGCAGGTCAGAAGTTATTCAGCTTTGAAGCCCTTGAATATGTACAGGGGAACTAAACACAAGCATCACTTGCACTTAGTCACATCTGCTTCCCAGCCACCATGGTAATACCATGGAGAAGCCATTACATAAAGCCAGCTCAGACAAAATGCAGGATTTCTGACAGCACTATTCAATAAAGGTGAAACCTAAAAAGAGATTCTCCCTTTTTACTGTTTTTGCTTACAATAATTTGGCATTAACCAAGGCTTGAGAAGAATTAGCACCACATTCTGGATGCAAGGCTCTGGGATGAGCATGTCTGAAAGCCAGCAGGCACTTCTAATTAAAGATACACTAAGAGACAAAAAACAGAGCTACAGGTAAAACCACCACTGCATATGCTTTAAGCACCAATAAATAAATATATAGAGAGATGTTATGATTCCTGCTGGGGAATCCAAAGTGCAAAGCAGAGCGCTCAAGCAGAGAGGAAGGCAGATGTCATTACAGGAAGCTGAGCACAAGCAAAATGATTCCATTCCAAGCCCTTCTGCCACAGGATTTGGAGGCTTTACACACAGTCTTTGGGAAAAGGTATTGTTCCAATTCAAAAGCAAAAAGTAACTGACATGCAGCTAACACCTTCTTCCTTATTTTCATGTGTGCCACATCACTTGAACTCTTTGCCCCTTCCTGCAGCACTGCAGCATCTCTTTATTTCACTGAAATCCTCTTCCAAACAGAAAAATAGAAGACAGAACAATCCAACACATCCCTTTTATTAATTTAGAAAACATGGAAGAAAAGCAATAGGGAAAGTTTTAGCATTAAAAAAGGGATCCTGATTAAAAATCTATAGAACTTGTCTAGCAACATAAACTGATTTCTTTGGGTTAGAGATGACCCCATACAAAACCCCAAATGCAGAACACTCACAGTGCAGGAGAGTCTGGCTACAGACCACTTTTCTACTTCAGGTTAAACTCTTCCCCTAGATTCATGTATCCCACTGCTACCAGCTTCAAGATAAGTAGAATACGTAGCCTTCACAGTAATATTTCCCTTAAATGGTAATAGTTACGTTTTAGCTTTCAGACAGAAAAACACTCTGGGACATTTTAGAAAGAACTCTAGGGTCATAGAGACTTATGGCTGACTCTTTAGAGCAAACTTAGAGCAGACTGCACAGCAGTTATACAAGCAATTAAGAAAAAATCTCTTATTTGGCATTTCTCTATCATTTTCTCTCAGGCCTGTGACTTGAAGGCCATGCCCCGTTAAGCAGATGTAACGTACGCCAATGGGTTCTGCTTGGCTGAGATGAAAGACTTTCATGCTCCTGAATATAAAGCAATGAACAGCATTTCCAGCTGTGCCTGGAAGGCCTCATCCTCTTCCCATCACAAAACTTGGCTCTTCAGCATCATCTTCCTTCTCTTCCTCCTCCTTGCTATCCTCTTCATCATCCTCGCTGCTGCCTTGCTCTTGGGATTGCCCGGGTTCTACAAACACAAACAGGATGAATGGATGAGGTGTTCCCACCTGGCTCCTCCTCAAGCATTTCACAACAAAACACTCTTAGGTGCTCAGCAAATGTGGATTAGGTCAGACTAATTAGCATGGATGGGTAACATATTCCCCTGTGTCTTCCTTGTTAAGCATCTCACAACTAAGCAGTCCCAGATACTCAGGGAAAGAATCAGGTTCTATTAATTCTACCCAGTGATAAGGAGCTCAGAAAATCAAATTCTCCCTTGGGGAATTCCCTTATCTCCAATGTTACCAAGTCCATCATTAAACAACTCCACCTCCTCTGGAACAGTATTTCTTTCTAGCAGAGACAGTCAAACACTGTGGTGACAGATTATCTCATTTGCAATCTCACCTCTGCAGACTGGGATGAACTTTGAAGGATCACACAGAGCACTGGGAAGCCACAGGCAAGATTCAGTATGTTCCTACAACCTATCCAAATCCACAGAAACTCCATGGGGTGCCATAAACTTTTACAGACCGTTTGCTATACTGCCAGCACGGGATCTCATTAAGACATGCCCAAGGTTAACAAGGGTCACAGAAAACTTGTGAAGTCAGCTAAAAAAACAGGAAACATCAACTAGAAATTAAATAACCGATAATAAAAATGAGGTATAGCATAAAGTGGGAGCTGAATCTAAAAGCCAATTTTCTGCTCTCTCCGGTTCTTCAGGCCCAGTCACACTCTCAGTGTCCTGACCAGTTCATGCGGGATTTAGGCTCAGTGGTCTGATGCCACCGCGTGGTGAAGTGCTGAACTTTGAGCGTTTATTGGGAGTTTTTCATTAACGCAACCTTAACAGCTGACCTCATTCAGTGCCAACCCTCATTCTTAATGTTTTTACTACAACAAAGATGAAACATGGAAATTCAGAGGTTTAATTAACTCATTCTAAAAGACAAATGTTTGCCCGCTACATCCAACAAACACACTTTAATTAATTTGAAAAAACTCATCAGATCACAACCCAGGGCACACTAAACTAAAAAAAGGAAAGGCTGTTCTCAATCGACTAAAAATGGTTGAGGGGCTTCTCTCTCTCCTGATATTATTATTTTACACAGAGGAACACAGACTGTAAAGAGTTAAGAACTTTTACAAAGACATGGGAGTTTGGATTCTGTCTTTCATGAACTTGTGCCAAACAAAACCACTCCAGCCTCACAACTGGTACAGGGTAATCCCATACCACAGTGCCAGTCCCTGATCCAGCTCTCCTCTCTCCCAGCCACTCCCTAAGGGATGGGTTTTCTGTTTGCTCACTCAAAATGAACAAAAGTATGTTGACTCATACTTAAATTCTCCTCACAGTTACAATTCATAAATGAGTAGCTTTTTAAAAAAAAACATAAGATGAAAACAAAACACCCAAAAAATTCACTCTGCTACATTCACTTGCTGTCACAAGTAAAATTAACCTAACAATTTGTCCTCCCCTGTTTACATGGGAGGCTGGCAGTGGTTCAGCTGAAACAGATCCAATTCTGAAAAGCAAAGCACAAATAAGGTAGAACTGTCAGGCAAGTCACTGTTCCAGCAGAATTACCAGAACCTGCTGTAACTTTAAGATTAACCATTTGTGTGCTATTTCACAAGGGACAAGTATTTGAAAGAATAAGCTAAAATATTCTCCCTGAAAAGAAGAAATGAGAATGCAAAAGTTTGAGCAAACAGTTACACTGATGTTGCTGAACATTAATTTTCAAGACTGCAGGAGAACAGAGGCAGTCAGGTTTTTCACCTTTGTTTCTATGAAATAAAATAGTCCTCTGGAACATATGGTACCAAGGTGGCTCAATTTCTTACATAATTATAATTTGGTTTCTTGCTGCCCAAGCTGTGCATTTTTTCCTGTTTTCCCATACACATTTAAAATACACTTTTAAAAAGCACAGCCTTGAACAATCCTGCCTTTCTGAGCAGCTGAGGTTCTGAATCTGCAGTTCAGAATAGCTGGGGGAAAATATCCACAAACTCAGATTCCAGAGTTTGCTGTCCAAAGTTTCCCCTAATAAATGGAAAGTATTTACAAATATCCAAGTTATTTGTAAGATTAAATCTCAACATAGATGGCTTTCAAAGAGGATTTTGAAACATTAGCTAAAATAACAAGCTTAAGGCTCAGGCTTTAATCCATGTATTGAGAATGCTTGGGATGGGGGGGTGGAACAAAACCTTCTAACCTTCAATGAGGGAACAGAACCAAGTCCCGAGCAAAGTAAACTAAATTTCACTGACCTTTTTCCTGCTTCTTTTGTTCAAGTTTATTTTTCTTAGCTTGCAGTTTCTTCTCTTTTAACTTCTGCCTATGGAGCACAGAAAAAAGACACTCTGTCAAATTTGATGTTGCAAAGCTTCAGCACATTCATACACTGATAAAGGACATATTACAGACAACCTGGAAAAGCTAATTTCAGAAAAGAAGTTCAATTTAAATTTGGCCTCAACTGAAAATTCAGCAAGAGCAAACTTAGCACATGATCAAGAGATACTTTTCTATGTTGTTTTTAGATAATTGATTTTTAAGTCTTTCATGACTCCACTGCAACCAGAACTATGATACACAAGAATCTCCAAGAACACAGATGGAACAAAAATGAAACTGCCCCCACATTTTAGCTACCTAGGCTAATAAACACAAAGAGAAAATGGTGTTAAAACCCAGACTGCAGAAACTGAACACTGGGGGGAAAAATCACCAGTAATAAATACTTCAATTGAAGAAAATAAAAACAGTGCAGTATGCTCTGACCTTCCTCTTTGGCTGTACTTTCTCATGATGTCAGGCCCTAGGAGTAGCACTGGGGGTGTGAGGGAATTTCATTTCATACAACCCAGCTCTCTTTGCCCAGCAAAAGCAACCTGGCAAGTTAATGGCAGATAGAGGCAGAGAAGCCTGGCATTCACATGCTCCTCTCTCAACAGCGTAAGTGAATTCTCTTGAAACAGAGAGCCAGGAACTGTACCTGTTGGGTCAGGACAGAGAAGGGTGGTGAGGGAAATTAGAGGGGCTCCAGTAGGGCAAACCCACAACGTTAGAGCATAGCAGGGGGACAAGGAGGTGTTAGTGTTTAGGCAGCATCTGCTGTTGGAACAGTTGTTCTCCATCTCAGCCAGAGAAGAGGCAGCAGGCCAGATCTGACTTGCTGGCCATCTGTTGGACCACATTAAATTAAACTAAGATGGCAACAGTGTTTGTGTTGTGCACTTTTGTGTTAACATGGCAGTAAGCCACTTTGCACAGGCCTTTCCACAGCAACTCTCAGCCACAGCATGCAAAGCAGCAAGGGAGAGGCTGCTCAGTGTCAGATCCTGGGAAAGAGCAGAGCCACGATTCCCTGCTGTTTCTGAAGCCTATCCTGGAAACAGAGAGTGGGATTTCAATTCCTGTGTCACTGCTCTACAGTGCTCAGGCTATTTCTCGAGAGCATCAATCTTGTAACTGTTTCATTTTGTCTAAAATTTAAGAGAAAGGTGGATTTAATATTTTCTTAGTATTTCCACCTAACTTATTAGACTTGGCCTGTCAGACATATCAATGGGGTAGGCAGAAACAGCCTACCCATGAAGCAGCACCCACTTTTGCACTGAAACTGCTTGGTATCAAATGATTCAGACACAAACTTAAGCCAGATGCAGACACAAACCTTTCCTGACACTGTTAAAACAAATATGCAGCAAGGCACGTTGCAGTCAAGACCATAGTGTCAGCAAAAGCAACTCAACCAGTCCAAAGTTATCCTGCAAGCAATGGCATGGAAAAGAAATCAACCCAGCAAAGCCCGTCAGGTTTACAGCTACCTTTGGAAACCAAACATTGACACTGACAAATTTAATTTCCACAGCTAGACTTCCCAGCTGACAGCTGCAGACACAGAATGACAGTGTTTATCCAGAGCATGCAGCTACAGATGAGGCACAGGGAGTGAGGGTTTCCATGTCAAGCCTCCTGGGAAAAATCTGCCCTTACCGCTTCCTTCTGCGTTTTGCTGTTTGCTCTTCTGCAATCATCTTATTCCTCTCCAGTTTCTTCTGGAATTCCTCATCTAGTCTTTGCTGTAATTGATCACATGTCATACTTTGGTCACAATCTAAATTAAAATACTTTTTTTAAAAGTCATGTCCTTTTAGGGAGAAGTCTTTTAGCAAAATACAGAAGGGAGCTCTGCCAGATTTTGTCTGGCTTCTTTATACAAAGCCATGTTCCTCGGGATGACTCCTGTACAGACAGCATTTTTAACCTGCAACCTGAGCCAAACATTGAAACCTTCTGAGGGAGGAATCCTCACCAGAGCAGATGAGGGAGGTTGGGCTTCTGCCCTAATGAACGTTTCAGTAAAAACAAATGAATAATTGGAGACACAAACATTAACATATGGACTCATCTCAGCCAAGAGAGAGTACATCAATACTGTTTTCTAAAAGAGGGGGCATGCTACTCGATCAAGACTTAAAAGAAACATCTGGACTCTGTGCACAGGCACTCACTTTGTTTGTGCAAGGCAGTGTTATCAGGGATTTCTAGCTTTTAAAGCACTTTCAAGTCAGCCTGAGAACAAACACATTCCCATGAGGCCTTACTGCGTGCTAGAACCCCAGGGAACACAGGAGATGGAGCATGTCTGACACAAAGCACCAAATGTTTCAGAACTGACACAGACACCATGGATCACACACTCCTACAGACTCTTCTGACAATGGGTGCCTCAGAACAGAATTATTTGAACGTGACTTTCAAAGAAAACACGGATTTGCAACGAGCAACAGACAGTTGGGGGTGGGGGGAATTGTAAAGAGTTGTGCTGACCTTCTCAGCCATGGCATCCATGAAATCTTGCCTCTGGTACTCTCGCCGACGGAGATGGCGGTACACGTGGAACTCCCCACTGCCAGCTCCAGCACTGGAACCTGCAACAAGGAAGAATTCAGTCTGCTAGGAAAGGAGGTAAATAGATGCTCACAAATCACTACGGCTAGATGCTGAGGGATGGGACACAGGAAAGGGTGCTGTCAGATGAAAATCTGCCAACAACACACAGGATACGTCACCATTTTAAACCCAGCTTACAACCAAAAGCCAGAGTGAGCTGCAAACCCACACACTTTTGGGTCACTGCAGGTCCTACAATTCCCCCCCTGGAGAGCCCACCCTTAGCTGCACATGGAGGCAGGCTAAGAACTGGAGATGAAATGCACATCTCAGTCTCTTACAGGCAGAGGTGAGCTACAACACCCTGCTGATGCTGCTTCCAATTAATTTTCAGCATTTCTCAAACACAAAGGTCAACAGAAAGGTGGTAAAGGGTGATGTTGTACTTTCCCATGCAAGACAGATCCACTGACAGTTTTTAACTGTTTCTTCATAAATTAAATCCCTACAGCTCTCTTTTCCTGGCATCAGCCTGCATGCTGAAGCCTTGCAGGAGCTTTAAGCACTGTGCTCTCTTCTTGAGAGCTTCCACTGTCTCCCAAGCCCTTCCTCAAGGGAAAACACAGAAATACGAGCCTCAAAGAAGACATCTAATTAAAACCCAGCAGCTGGGACTGCAACAGGGGTACTTCTGGTACCAACAGAGCCCTAGCATGTCAGATACTCCCAGAAAAACAAGACAATTCAACTCTAGCACACAGCAAAGCTATTTGAAAAAGGCATGGGAGAATTCCAATGAGCAGATTTTATTCAGGAGCATATAAAAACTTGAGTCCAAGATCAATTATTCTGAAATAAGAAAAAGTCAACCTCTAGAAAGGATGGAGGTCTCAAGGAAAGACAGAACTTCTACATGCAGCCAGTTTATACCACAGCTACTACATTTAATCCCTGCAGGTAGAGGTAAAGTGTACACAGAGTACTTGGGTCAGGGTCCTGACACAGCTGCCAGCTCCCTGCCTGAGCACACACAATCACACCTGCTGCACGTGCCTGCTTCTCACAGCCTGAGATTCAGACTGAAAGTAATCAAAAGGAAGACTTCATACTGCCAATCTTCCAGAGCACTCTCAGATCCATGGAGAGGACAGATTTACTCATCATCATTTACTTGTCATCACCAGAGCAGCAGCTTATTGCACTGCAGGCAGCCCACGTGCTGCAGTGCCACAGGCTTTGTTCTCTCTGCATTCTGATACTCAGCAGAAAAGCGGAACCAGAGAACCAAACAAAACTTGAAAAAACCAACTCTGAAAGCATATTTCACACCTCTTTTCTTCAGCAAATGAGCAGCAGAAAACCTCCTCTGTCCTTCCCTGCTAAACACTTTTCAAAGTTAACTGTGGCTGACCCCAGAGTTATCTGAAGAACAATCTTTACCCATGACATCTCTAACGAACTCCGGGGGAGGTCGTGGTGCCCATTCATTCAGTTTTTCAGGAATTGGAACAGTCTTTTCCTGCAAGAACAAACCAAGCAGCCATCAGTATCTTCCAGGAGCAAAGTCTGCAATTTTAATACACTGTTGAAAGGCGGGCTACGTCTGACAACAGCCTCTTCCACCAACTGACAGATCTCAGAAGGAGCACTGCTGCAGCAATTTCTTCATGCACAGCGGTCAGGAGCAGGGAGAAGAGGAGAATCAGAAGGGAGCCTCTTTGTCCCTCAAATTCAGGCCTGCAGGTCAACAAACCCCAGGAGGATTAGGAGTGCTGTGCCTCTTTTCAGCACAGGAACTAGCAGGAAGCACATCAGCACCTCCAAGCACTCACAGGAACTGAGGATAATTCCACTGCCAGTAGTCTGGGAAACGATGAAAGGTGTTTGTGCACCTTCCATGCCAGAGCTAGAGGACAGGGAAGAGCAGGGGAGGGAGAACACATGGTGCAAGGTCAGAGGAAGAACGTAGTGCAGGGAAGTCTCAGCCTGCTCCAGCACACACAGAGTAGGGGGTGAGAGTCCCCTGCTGGCAAAAACCTCCTCAGGAAAGGATCAAAACATCCATTTAGAGGACCAGGGTCATGCTCCCGCACATTAAAAGCTGTGGATAGAGGAAAGACCAGCGGGCAGAGCACTGAGGGGCCCCTGGGTTCCCGTCTCTCTCCTGACAGCATCCCAGAAAACACAGGTCCTTCTCCCCTCACAGCAATACAGTGTGTGGGGGTCGGTCCCTCTCCCCTTGAGGACCCGGCAAGGAAGAAGGGGGAGTGTGTCGATCCCGTCATGGAACCGGGAAGGAAGACGGGGGGGTTGGTCCCTCTCCCCTCACAGACCCCGGAGGAGAGGAAAGAGGGTGTTAATCCCGCTTCTCTCACAAAGAAAAAGGTGGAGGGCTCGGCGTCCTTCTCCCCTCACAAACACCGAGAGGGTCTCAGTGTCCCTCTCACCTCACAGACACCGAGGGTAGGGGGCTCGGTGTCCCTCTGCCCTCACAGACCCAGAGGGGTGGGTGGGGGTCTCGGTGTCCCTCTTCCCTCACGGACCCCGGGGGAGTCTCGGCGTCCCTCTCCTCTCCCGCCGCCCCGGGCCGTGCCCCGGCGGGTGCCCTCACCGGGTTCCTCATGAGGCGCTCGAGGCGGAGGCGCTGCTCCTCGGCCGCGCTCCGCGGGATGACGAGCGGCTGCGGCTCCTTGCGGGGCCGGGGCGGCCGCGGGGCCGAGGGCGCCGCCATGTTCCGGCCCTGGCCGCGCCCCGCCCCCGTGACGTCACGGCGCGCGACGCGGGCGGCCCCGTCATGGCGGGTGCGGGGAGGGCCGGGCGGAGCTGGGCTTTGTGAGGGAACGCCGTGCGGGGCCCTCAGCGCCAGCAGAGCCACGGAGTCGGGGCCGTGAGGGGAGAGGGACACCGGGGAGACACTTCTGGGATCATCGAACCCAGCTTCTGCCCTCACGGAACCAGAGCACTGAGTGCTACAAGTCGTTTGTTGAACACCTCCACAGCCTGTGCCGATATCTAATCACCTTCTCTGCGAAGAAATCCACCCTCCTAATGTCCGTAGCCTGCAGCCTGGACGGAGGCTGAAGGCAGAGTCACCACACTATGGTTGGAAGGGTCCTCTGTAGGTCACCCAGCCCCACGCAAGCAAGGCAGGGTCACCCAGAGCAGGTGATACAGGAATTTGTCCGGGTGGGTTTGGAAGTCTCCAGACCCCACGTTCTTTCTGGGCAGCTTGTCCCAGTGCTCTGCCACCCTCAATGGGATTCTTTGAAGGCACAGAATGATGCTTCAGGTTGGAAAGGAGCATTGTGGTCACCCAGTCCCCCCCCCCCCGCTCCAGCATGATGTGATCGTGGCACTCAGGGCTGTGTCCAGAGGACTTTTGGGGGACCCCACACCCTCTCTGTGCAGCCTGTGCCAGTGCTTGGTCACCCACACAGTGAAGAAGTCCTTCCTCATAGAATCACAGGATAGTTTAGGTTGGAAGGGACCTAAAGATCTTGCTGTTCCAACCCTCCCTGATGTGGGCAGGGATGCCACCCACTAGACCACGCTGCTCAGAGCTCTGTCTTACGTGGCCTTGAACATTTCCAGGGGTGCAGCAGTCAACGATTTTTCTGGGCTGTCTGTGCCGGAGCGACACCACCTTCACAGCAAAGAATTTAATCCTAGTATCTCATCTAAACCCACTGTTTCAGTTTGAAGCAGTCCCCCCATTTGTCACTACAATTTTGTATTCAAAGTCATTCTGCATCTTTCTGTCCATTTGGGTATTGGAAGGCCACAATTAGGTCACCCTGAAGCCTTCTCTTTTCCAGGCTGAACAATCCCCAATTCTCTCAGCCTTTCCTGGTAGGAGAGGTGCTCCACCCCTCCAATGATCTGGTTTGCCTTCTCTGGGCTCACTCCAACAGGCCCCTGTCTCATTTTTGGGTGGAACTGCCTCTCATCCCATGACCACTGAGGAGGGCCTGGCTCCAGCCTCTGACACCTCAAAAACTCAGATACAACTTGTTCCCTGCCTCACTCCTCCTATGTCCCAGCTGTAGTCCTGCATCCTGCTCGTGCCCAAGCTGTGTTTGCTGAGCTCTGGTGTCCCCTGTCCCCCCACGCATGTTCCCAGGGCTGCAGTCTGTCCCCAGCAGGCCGCGTTCACAAGGCAGCTCTGGCATCTGCCGTGCTCTGCCCGGGCTGAGCCTGAGCAGGATGAAAATTCAGTGTGTTTTTTACTGGCACCCTCAGCCCTGCCAAATCCCTTCCCGTGAGGGTGTAAGTGATACAGCACTTCCTGGTGCCCCCGTGGCAGGCTGCCTGCGCCATCTGTTCGTGTCACTTTGGTCATTAACCAGCGTGGCCTGCGAGCTTTGTCTGCTGACAGTGATGAACGGCAGCACCGTTCATCACATCCCTGCAGGTAGCAGTGGGGGGATGCTGTGCTGTCTGCATCCATATTCACACCTGGGATTTGCAGGAGCAGCGCTTGCAGGAGCTGAGGGCTGCTACACCCAAATCCACGCTTGCCTGACGGAGCTGGAGGAAGCCATGGTGGGGAAGAGGAGCCAGAGCTGGCTGCAGTACAGGCCTCCACTGCAAGCCAAATTTTGTTTCGAGTCGCTGTGGCCCCACAGAAATGGCATGGCATGTGCTGGGGCTGTGTGTGCGTCACAGAATTAGCCAGTAAAGGTCAGCTGCAATGGAAGAGGGGCATAAGCCTTTGTGCAGTTTATGGAGATAAGCCAGAGCTGGGAAGTTGGGCTCTGGGTTTCAGACAGCTTCGTGCTGTGCATGTGGAGAGAGTGACAGAAAAGGGAACAGAGATGTTGGAAATGGCTCCTTCTGAGATTTATAGTTCATTTGTATGGCCTGAATTTATTAAGCCTCCATTCTCTTCTCCTTTCTGTGGAGAAAATCGGAGCTGATCCTCAGCTTCAGCCCTATGTTTACAAAAGACTTTTCAACCTCCGCTGAGGTTGCTATGGAAATCACACTAGTTTGTGTCTCGTGTTTGTCTTACCAACCTGATTTGTAAAAGAATGGTGTGAATTTAGTGCTGGCTGAGTTCCCAGCTGGCCGCTGGTCCTGGAAGGCATCCTTGCAGTCTCAGCTCTGGCTGGAGCAATGCAAACAGCTTCCTCCACACTGTCTGCCAGCTCCCTGGCTCCTCTGTGCCTGTGGCTCTCTCAGCCTGGGGTTGTCTTCAGCCCACCAGAACAGAAACCATCCAGTGCCAGGCTGGACTCAGTCCTGCCAGGGAGACACCAGCTCTGTTGCAGAGGCCACAGCAGCTCCCCTGTCCCCTCTCTGTCCTTGCAGACTGTTTTACAATGCAGAATTGCTGCAAACAGATTGAGTTTCCTCTGCTGAGTCCTAAGCACAACTAATCCCTAACGTTTCACCCTGTTTCTTCCTCACAGCCACCTCTCCAAACACACAACTTCCCACAGCAGGGCTGTGAATGATGAGCTGCCAGGACTTGGCCTTCTGGTACCAGTCCCCATGGGAGGAAGGCAAATGGCAGCCTGAGGGCTGAAGGGAGCAGCTGGACTCACTTGCCCAAAACGTGGCTTGTTCCAGCCACAGCTCACAGCCCCAGGAAACAAACAGGCAGCTGCCTGTCATCCAGCAGAGCCCTCGAAAACAGTGGAGAAAGAGACTTGGGAACATCTCACTCTCAAACTATGCATTGAGTGAGTTGGTGCAGACTTTTGATGTATTCTGCATAATTTACTTTTAAAAATCTGGGAAGGGGGGCAAGACTGTTACTTAGGTCATACAAAAATAGAAAGTATTTCATCAGAACATAAACCCCACAGAATCAGAGTGCTGTGCTGGGATCTGGACAGCACTGGGCTTACTGGGGTCAGCAGATTTGCATTAGAACAGGGTAGTGTTTTCATAGGTCAGCCTGAACCAAACAACAAAACTCGGCTCCCTGATCTTCATCAAAGAAGCTCATTTGTGTTTCTGAGGAGTTCTCCTACCAAAGGGATCCTTCTGGAAGCACTGCAATCCTTTGCTGAGACAGACCCTGCACGTCAGGCAGGAGCAGCCATGGAGCTCCCAACACCCACGTTAAACGTGGGCAGCTGCACTGCTAAAATCCCTTTGCATTTCAGTCCTGTTCATGGTATGTGCCGGGGCACAGCTCAGCACCAACATCCCTGCAGCCCAGTCCAGCATTCCCACGGCCCAGTCCAGCATCCCTGCAGCCCAGCCCTTCTCTGGTCCCGGGCAGAAGGCACTGCTGGCACGGAATCCAGCCCTCACGCTAAGGCTGCTTTCCCCTTGTTTCACCATCAAATCTCTGCTAGATGCTGTTTTGTGCTGCCCCTGCCCTTCCAAACACCCTGTGAAAGGAAAGGGATGCTTTCCAGCAAGACTGATGCTGTAATTAGTCAATTTGCTAATAAGCTGAGGTGTGAACGGCTTTCTGTGAGGCAGGAGGAACAGCTGTCCCGAAGGCACAGCCCTCAGTGTCACCTCCCCAGCTGCCCAGCTCCTGATGGATGAGCTATCCAGGAGCGGTGAAAAGGCTCTGGTGACTTTTGGGGTGGGAATGTTTTTGTGAATGGATCATGACAGAACCATGGCCTGATTACCGAGCTGAGCAGCTCCCTCCACCCCCCCAAAAGCCATGTGTTAGCTGCGTCTGTCACTGCTTAGCTGTCACAGTACAGTCTGGGACAATGCTCCAGTTTTCCCAGGGGATTCTCAGCAGAAAAGAGCACACTAGAAAGACATACAACGTCAGAGCATGAGGCACAGTCTCCCAGGAGAGACGAAGGCAGAGGAGGGGGAATGACAGGCCATGGGGAGCTGCTGGGAGAGGCTAGCACAAGGCTTTAGCAAGAGAGGGGCATCTTCACAGCCCAGGGCTGCTCATTCCCGATTATCCTGCTGCTTGAGGGATGGACCATTCTGACTTGCACTACTGACTAACCAGACAAAGTAAATAACAGACTGGGAGGAGAGGAAACCCTGTCCTGTACAGCCTGGACCCACCCTCCTCCTCCCTCTGCTCATCAGGAAAGAACACTCTGCTCCCTTCCTCCTCTCTTCGCAGTGCACTCCAGCAGGCAGAGACAGACCCAGCCTGGCCCCAACTGCCCGGAGATAGCAACGAGGTTTGCACACAATGAGGCATGACAGCAGCCTCCCTCTCTCTCTCTTTTTTTTTTTTTTTTTTTTTTTCAATGCAGTCAATCCAGCAAAGCCCCAAGCTCTTGCTCACATGTTGTTTTTGCAAGTGATTTTATTTTAAAACTGGAACTCGAGTTCTCCATTTAACAAGCCCCCCCTTCCCCTTTCTTTTTTTTTTTTAAATAAAATTAATTTATTCTACACAACAGTAAACTCTTCCAGACTCTTCCCTATTTACAAATTAACATCTTTTGCTTGCAGATCATTACTTCCCCCTCCTTTTCCTATCCTGTGACACAGAAAGTAAGAAACAAAGCCAGTATCTGAAGGTCTGTAAGGCAGTGCTCCCATCCAGCCTTCTGGATCCCCCCCTTGGGGTCTCAGGGAAGAACTAGAGTCACAATGTCTGTGTTAGATCTGGAGATCTCCCCTCATCCACCATGTGTGTAAAACCCATCAACCAAGAGCATTCAGCCTCTCCCTGCTCCTCTGAGCTGTGTTTTAGCTGGGCTGAGAAAGGAGAGCAAAGTGCTCCTGCTGCCCTCTGAAGAGCCATGTGTTTGGGGAGAAGGTGGTATTTGCTGCAGGAATGGCATCCACCACCAGGCCTTGTCTCACACATCCATAGGCCAGAAAGGCAGCTCTTACACCACAGGAAGAGGTGAGGAGCCTTGGAGACACCTCCCCTGTCCTCTTGAAGTAGGAGGCACATGTGAGTCAAGTGCTGGGGACATGCTTTAGTTAGCTCAGAGAAGAAGGCACCTAATAAATAAAAATTTAGCCCAATCCCATCCCAGGCAAATTCAAGTGTTTTTTTTTGTTTGTTTGTTTGTTTTCCAGGTTGTGGCTTGGTTTGTACCTCTTTGAACTAAATGGTAACTTGTAGCTGGGTATGGTGGGGTCTGCTCTACTTGGAGACCTCTCCAGACACTCCAAAGCCACCTGGCTCAGGTCCAGTGAGCACTGTCACTCATGTCACTGCCACATGAGAAGCCAGGAGTCCTGGCCATGGGTAAGACAAACTGTGTCTGCCAAATCAAGGGAGATGTGCAAACACTTTGTCTGCAAGCAAAGCTGCCCTTCTGGAGGATCTCCCACCCTGCCATGAGGCACAAATTCTGGCCTGTAAAACCATACTCGGGGCTTCCATGAGCTGTTGGAAAAAGAATCAATGTAGTGTTTTTGTTCCTGGGAGCACAGCCAAGCAGGAATATCTGCTTTTACCTGCAAGGCAAAGCTGTCCCTCACAGCCCCTGAGTTCTGCCTGACCCCCTGAAGCATCCCGAATGATCAAAAACTGATGTAAAGAGGAGGTGGTGTCATATTTTCGAAGGTTTGCCTTGAGCAATGCAAAATACTGCCCAGCTGCGGCAGAGAGCAGACAGGAGGCTGATGCCCTTGTGGAGAGCTTAGGCTTTGAAAAACCAAGGAAGAGATGGAAGAAGAAAGGGTTATCCAGGGATTCTCTGTTGGTACAGGAAGGAGAGAAAGGAAACAAAGGAACAGAAAAGGCAGGACAGCAGGACAGCTTAATGCAATTCATTAAGCTTTGGACAAAAACCTTCTTCCATCAGAGGGTAGGAAACGCGCCCCAGAGGGAGCCCAAAAGCCAGTCCAGGTAAACCCTCAGGCCTCTGCAGCAGCGCCCTCTCAGTGATCCATGTGTGCCAAAAGAGTGTCTGCACGGAGATGCCAAAATGCCAGAGTCCCTCAGCAGCTGGTCTGTGGGGCGATGGTGCCAGAAGGATGTTTGCCATGCTGGGCTCCTGCCCCAGAGGGGACATGCCAAGGTGCTTTGGCTGGAGGATGGAGCCTGCCACAGCTTTGGGTGCCATCCCATGATGGTCATACCCAGGAGGAAATGCAGGGAGCCCAGCTCGGCCTTGGGAGAGCTCTTGGTCCGAAGGGAAGAAGAGGAGGCTGCAAGCTCTAAAATGGCACTGACTCTTTCAGCCTCCCACACCCCCAGCACTGCCCCAACCCCGAGGTTGGTACCAGGTCCAGGTGGGACATTGCCCACCGCTGCCACTGCTCCCAAAAGCAGCAGGGAGCAAGGATGAGATGCTGGCTGGGTCAGTGGTGGTGGCAGGAGGAGGTGGTGAGGCTGGTGCAGCAGTGAGGGGCACAGCTGCCCCGCTCCCTCCCACCATCCAGCCCCCAGCACGGGGGGCTCAGTAGAAGGAGTACTGGTTTTCCACCGCCCGGGTTCGGCTCCGGGCACTGTCAGCCTCATGGTAGTCCTCGGCGCTGGCGGCAGGAGGCTCCGGCCGGCGCTCGGCGCTGTCGCTGCGGCTCCGGGGGCCCAGGGCACCCTCCAGGTGGTGGTAGGGTGCAGGGACCTGGACAGTGGGGGCCACGGCCACCCCCTCAGCGGGTGGTGGCACCGGCGGACCCGTGGGTGCTGTGCTGCAGAAGTAGTGTGGAGGTGGCAGGTCGACCCGGCAGCTCGGTGGCTGCGGCACAAGGGGTGGCGGAGGGCCGGTGTCTGCAAGGGAAACAGGAGCTTGACCCCTCCCGTGCTGCCTGTAGGCTCGGCACCTTCCCACACATGCTCTCCATCCCTAACCCTGGTGGCACCTTCCCACAATGCCTTCTCCATACCTAACCCTGGTCCTTTCTCCTTCCTGCTCTCTCCCAACACGGCAGGATGCTCTGAGCCTTGCAGACCTCCCTGTTCCTCTCAGGGCTGAGCCAGGGAACTGACACCCACAGCCAGGGACAGGGGGCCCACCAACACAAACCTGCAGCTGCATGGTCCTGACATCCACCCTGGCACATCCCCAGAGCCACACACATCAGCAGGACACTGCTTTAGGGAGGGAATCCCATGGATCTATCCCTTTTAGGTGCACACGAGATGCCAGCCCCCATGCAGCCCTGCCCAACCCTGGCACCTACCAGGCTGCGGGCTCTGGGCCACCACGTAGCTGCGGAGGGTGATGTCGGCCGCGCCGCCCGACTCCAGTGGGATGGGATGCGTGTGGAAGTGGCGCAGCATGTCAAAGATGGTCTGGAACCAGAGGTGCTGCACGTGGCACTGCCCGCTCTCATTCAGTGACAGGCGCAGGTGCTGCAAGTGCAGTGGGCAGGGTGTCATGAGGGTGAGATCCACCCTTGCAATCTGCAGGAGCTACCTCCACCAGGTAAGGGAGGTTTGCTCCTAATATAGGATTATTGTGTCTACCCTGCTGCAGAGTGTTTCCTGTAAGATCCCACTTGTTGCAGCCCCAGAAGTTTGACCCCTCCTGGGGATGAACACCATAAAGAAACACAGAGGAGGGCACCTGAGTACAACCAGGGGTGGCTGAAGCTCTGATCTGGGGGGTCACAGCCTGGGGAAGCCTCTAGCCCACCTGAACTACTTCTTGCAAGGTGACAAGAACAGGCCATCTCTGCTAGAAAACGGACCCAGCAAAAAACTGCTTGTGGTTGGTTTTTCATAGTGCATCCGGGTACTTCAGGACACAGAACAGACAAGGAGAGGGCAGGGGAAGGTGTGCCAGGCTACACTGAGCCCCCATGGGTATTTATTTATCATGTGACAGGCACTGATCCAGTTAGGAAAAGTGTAGAAGGGGCTGGGCAGATTGTAGAGGAGTCTTAGGGCACTAGGGCAGGTGGTCCTGAGGGATGGCCTGCTGGGGTGCAGCTCCCTGCAGAGCTGCTGCATCTGGGGTCACCCACAGAGCAAGAAGGAACCTGAGGTGCTGGGCAGGGCTGGCACTTACATTCACAGAGAAGCAGAGGATATGAAGAAGCGGAGGACACCCACCTTGGCTTTCCCCTGGAAGTTGAAGGTCAGCACGTACTCCCCCGGCCGTGTCTCGCTCTGCCGGATGACGAACAATCCGTGACTGCGGGCACCCCCGAAGAGCACCAGCTGGGCTGCCTTGATCCGTGACAGAGTCCCGTGGAACCAGGGGAAGTCAGACAGGTTGATCTCAGCCTCAGCTTCACTGTCCTCCCCTGCCCGCAGGGACAGCAGGTTTTTAGGGAGCACCTGAACATCACCCCCTCTCCTCCTGCCTCCTCTCCCTCTGTGCACCCTCCAGAGTGAGATGCTGGGGCTGCATCCTGCATCCCAGTACCTGTGAGATGCCCACCAGCGGTGGGGGACGATTCCAGCGTCTGCAGGAAGCTTTCCAGTGGGACGTGGGTGAGGAGCTCCCCCAGGGAGTCCCTGCCTCGGCCGTGGGGCACAGGGACAGCGGTGGCCATGGCAGTGTTGTGAGCGCTGGGCAGGGCACATCTGTCTGGTGGCCTGGGTACCTCTGGGAGGGAAATTGCAGAGGGATGAGCTTGTGGCTCAGCATCACCCACCATCACTGGGCAAAGCTGGGGGCTGTCCTGCTCTGCAGGTAAATGTGTTGGATAGTCCTGGATCTTAGAGACACCTGCGGGCTAGGTTATGGCTCTGAGGGACTCCCAGACTTTCCCAGATGTAGTTCCTTACCGTCATTCAGGAACTCGCAGCTGGACGAGGTTGTCCTGCCTGGCAGACAGGCTCCCTGTGCACAGGACACCAGCTCAATGTCATCACCACTGTCCCTGGAGGAGAGCACAGACAGAGACACACATGTGGCACCTCCACTCACTGGCATAGAATGGGGACTCAGCCAAACAAAATTCCCATGAGATCCAAGAGCACACCCTGTTGCTCCTGAATTCCTCCCAAGGGGTTGCCATGCACCAAGAGCATTGAGAGGCAGAGCAGCCACCAAACATGACTTTTTGGGGGTGAGAAACCAGTGTGGGAGGGATTAAACCCTTGAAAGCCCACACTACATGGATCATGCTGGTTGGTTCGAGCTGCAGGATTTTGCTGCAGCCTTGTGGGTTTGGAAGGGAAGCTGCTACCTTGACTCTCAGTGCTTTGCACCCCCATGCCCTCCCACCACCAACCTCCACCTGAGGGCGCTTTCACTTTGACCCTCTGCAAAGGGAATTACCCACCCACGGGGATTACATCCATAAAACCATAAAACACTAAGTAAGGAGGCCTGGAGCAAGACAGCAAGCGGGAATATAGCCAGGGAGCCACTCAGAGCATCCCTGTTGCCAGCCCTCCCCGTGCACTTCAGCACCCTTCTTGCACAAACATCCAACTTGCTCCACATCCTATTTTTATCCCAGCCACCAGCAAGAGTCCAGAGCTGCCCACAGCACTTGACTCTCTTGCTTCACACGGGCCACGTGGGCACAGGCAGTGAGGAAGTGGCTGCGTCGGTGGAAACAGCTCCCTGAGAGATGCTGAATTATTTAGTGACCAGTAAGTGAATCAGCCACTGGGAGTCATTCAGCTGCAGCCAGTTAAAAACAAGAAGGGAGGAAGGAAACCAAAACCAGCAGTGCTCTGCAGAAAAGCCGTGGCTGGGCGCTCACTCAGCGGCTCCAGCACGCAGCCCTTGGCAAAAGCATCGGGAGCTGATTGAGAATTCGCTCTTGGCACCGAGCGTGTGTGTCGGTGTATTAAACAGCTCATTATTATTTGCTCTGGAGTTCATTATTATTTGCTTTACAGTCACGTCCAGAGGCCAGCGCGGGACGGCGCTGGGTGCTAAGCAGACAGAAAGGGCTGGGAGGCTGCCAGGGGCAGAGCCAGGGGCAGAGCCAGGGGCAGAGCCAGGGGCAGAGCCAGGGACTGGTGTGGGGATGCTGGTGGCTCCTGTGGTGGCTTGAGGGGAGCATGGCTGTGGTGCTCAACTCCAGCTGGAAAACCAGCACTGAAACATGGAGTGAGGAAAAGAAGGCTTTTCCCCAGCCTTGCATCAGCAGCCCAGCCTCATCAGTACTTCTTGAGGTATAGAATCACAGAATGGTGTGGGTTGGAAGGGAATTTAAAGCTCATCTTGTTCCACCCCCTGCCACAGGCAGGGATACTTTCCACTAGCCCAGGTTGCTCCAAGCCCCGTCCATCCTGGCACTGGACACTTCCAGGGGCAGCCACAGCTTCTCTGGGCAATCCATGCCAATGAATTACAGATTTCAGAAAACAGCAAAAGGAGCAAAGATCTGGAGTACACCAGTACATCCTCTCTGTGAGATGCAACCTCCGTGGTGACCAAATGCCTCTCTCTAGCAGGAGAGAGCAAAGGCAGCCTGGAGGCTGCCAGCCTCTCCAAGCCTCTGTTCCAGGTTTGCTTGATGTTTTCACTGCTACAAGCATGGGCACCTTGCTTTTCCAAAACTCTGCCAAGAAAGGCAGTGCCAGGGTTTCCCCTGAGGCTGGGCCTGTCTGAGCCAGCTGAAGGGCAGCAGCACCAGGCACACAAACCTCCCTAACACAACTGGCTGCATGTGCTGGTGAAACAGCAGATGAGAAGTTTTGGCTGAGTTAGGACTCCAATGACAACACTGATGCCACTGTGATAGAAATAACAATAAATCAATAAAACCAGCAGAATCTTAAATATATAATGGATGCTAATCTTGAAAAAACCATGGGAATAGCTCAAATATGATATAAAAGCTTCAGAAGGTGGGTGTTAGGAGCTTCCTGCTTTGAGGCTGCATTCCCAGGTTACCTGCCTCTACCAGGCTGAGGGGATGTGGGGCAGAGAAGGGTGAACAAGTGCTCTGTACCCCTGGCAGACACAGGCTGCTAACTCTGCCTCCAGACCTCTGCTGGAATGAGTTGGGCACTTCCTGTGACAACTGAAGCAGCAAAAATTGCATCTGGGTAACAGCCTGTGCTCAGGCAGCACAGCTTGGCCCCACAGAGCCCCTTCCCCAGCAATCCTTACCCAGGGTCGATGCAGTCCTGGATATCAGCCACCCATGAGTGCTTCTGCAGGGAGTCAATGGTCTCCAGGATGTACTCGGCCCCATTCTCCACCTGCAGGCCATGTGGGATGGAGTCAGCTGTGCCAGGGTACTGCTCCCCACCCTGAGGCAAAGCACACCCCACAAACAGCCAGACCCCCTGAACAGCACCTGAGCAGGAGAGGATCAGTCTCCCATCCCATCCCAAGGGGTGACCCAGGGGAGCAGTGTCCCACCCCATCCCAGCACAGAAGTTCCAAGGGGTGACCCACAGAGATGCATCCAAGATGACCCCTGACCAAATCTGGAGCTCCACCCCACCATTATCAGCAAATACATGACAAGCTTTTTTACAAGGTTTTTACAGCCTCCATGGAAAAAACACACCTGGCTGGCAGCATTGGGGTACACGGCACTATGCTCAAGCACAGACAGCATCCCTTGCTCCTAGGGCACCTCTGTGTCTTCCAAAAACTAGCTCTGCACAGGTATAGCAGAAGCCATGCTGCTCTCTGCCCCAAACCCCTGCCAGACTCCAGGAGTTTTAAACCTCTTCTCCATTATCTTTTCTGGCAGCTGGTCCATGAGGCTTCTGATTTCTGACTGCAACAGAAGAGGAGAGAAACCCCCTTCCACGGGAAAAAAATAATAAATAAAAATTAGGATGCAAAAGAGCCTCCAAACTGTCCAGCTCAAAGGAGCTGTGCCTTTCTGGGGCCGGGCAGAACCCAGAAGCTCCACATCAGTGGACTCAGATGCCATGGGATGCTGTGTGCCTCTGGCAGGTTTCCCTGCATCCCTCACAGAGCCTTAAACATCATGTTCCCGAGGTGGCAGAACAGCCCTGACTCTGGCAGGGTGTCACATTGCCAGCTGAGACAACCTCCAAGCAAATTCAATTAACAAACAACTGAATCACTGTCCCGAAAATAATCACTGTCCTGAAAATCACTGTCCTGAGAGGGCAGGGAACAGAGCAGTGACCTGGACCCTGTCCCAAGCAGAGGTGGAGGGGAGTAGCAAAGATCTCCCTCCCCAGTTTGTTTCACTTAAGAAAGGATCTTCTCTGGCTTTTTGAGGGCAAGGCATGAAGCTGACGTGGGAGATGGGGCTGCTCACTCATGCAGAGCATGACAGCAAGTGAAGCATGTGCAGGGCTTGGGTATTTTGCAAGCACCTGCTTGTGCAATGGAAAAAACTGCATGTGCTTGGTGTCTGATGGGCTCTGGGGACATGTTGGCTGCTCGTTTTTAGGCAATCTGGCAAAAACTATTTTAGTGTGGCCTTCCCAAGCAAGGCAGGGGCTTTTCCACCCATTGTAACCTGTGTGTTGTGTGTGAAGGTTGAGATTGGGTTCCACATCACACAGGAAGGGAAACCACAGCACCCAGCTTGCCACCTAACCTGTACCCCAGCACTGAAGGTGCTTCACCCCCTCTGCAAGTCCAGCCAACAAAGGGGGAATGGGAGAGCAGAAAGATGTCCCAGCAAGAAGGACCCAGGCAGAAAATGAACCATGAATAACAGTGGATGTGAGAAAAGGGGAACAGCACCCTGTGCCAATAGCTGGGAGGGGAGAGCAAAGCCTGGCTGGGGGGGCTCCATGCCGTGCTTGCTGCCTCAGCTCACTCAGAGGATCGATTGTGATCGATTCCCATGTGGCAGGGGGAGAGCCAGGACAGGGCAGGAGGTACCTGGTAAAGCAGGTGTTTGCCAGCTGGCAGGGTTTGGAGCATTCCAGAAGGGCATTAAAGGAATGGCTGGAGCAGTCACCAAGCTTTTAGCAGTGGGAGTGGAGAGAGCATGTCTGGCTTCAGAAGATGGGAAGAAGGCAAGTGCAGAATTTTCCTCCAGCAGCCAGAGAGAACCAACCCTCACAGGCACCCAGGAGGTGAAACACAGAGCTGAAACCCTCCCAGCAGGAATCTGTCATGACCAAGCCCATCTGCTCATGCTTGTGACAGCCCCAGGGATAGGGAGAAGCAGTGGCACATCCTGGGTGTTGAACACACTTTGGACTCTGATGCAACACATGAAAATGTGACAAGAAGTAGTTGATGAGCCATATTCCAAGAGCAGCAGACATCAATGGCTGATGGGTTACCAATGGCCAGTGGTCAAAGCTGAGGGATGTGCTCAGCAGCTCCTTCCTATCAAAGGCTCCTCAGTGATGAGGACAAAAGAATGTGAGGATGCCTGATCAATTCATGGCTGACATCACACTGCAAGTGTGTTGGAGGATCAGGCAAGAATTCAAATGAACTTGTCAAAGCTGAAGTGGAAGAAAAAGCTGAAACCAGCCTCCAGCTCAAGGACAGGGTGAGCCCTGGGTTCACAGTGATCATTGTGGGTGTGTGGGCTGGGGAACCATGACTTGGGAGCAGTTCTGCAAAAATCATCCCAGAGTTCCACCAGCCCACAGGCTGTGCGTGAGTCAACATCATCATCATCAAAACGTGAGGAAAGCAACTGCATCAGCTTGGGCTGGACAGAGAGGAAGAAGAAAGGAGAAGCAATCCTTCCCATCTGCTCTGAGCTACAGCCCCATGTACATTTGGGGGCATTCCATCTCCACAGCTTGCAAGGAAAGCAAGGAAGGCCTTGGCTTGGTCAGTCTGGAAAACAGAAGACACTTGAGGTTGGCCTTTGAGGCACAGAAAATAACAGCTGAATGAGCCTCTGTGCCCGTGGTGGACACTGACCACTGCTGAGGCTGAAGAGCAAGAAGCCCTTGGGGAAGGGAAGGTTCCAGGAGAAGTTGTGTGACCTTGACAAGGAGCTGGATTTGATGGAAAGAAATTTCCCCTGGGACTGTGTGCTTGGGCCAGGTAGATTTCAAGGCTTGGGAGCTTTCACAAAGCCAGGCTCAATTTCCCCCCTCTTTTCCTTTCATAATTTTCTAAGCTTTCAAGCAGGTTCATTCAGCTGGGAAGCCTGGCCTGACTCTTGGGGAAAAGTGTCAGGGAGAGAGGTGTTTGTTTAGAAGAGGTAGAACACAGAAATACTCAAAATCCAATGATCCATCACCATCGTGGTGTCCAAGACCCTGCAAAATTCAGTCCTGATCTGCCATGACAGGCTGTTGTCTTCCAGCAGAGCAGGAGGCAGCACTGAGTTAATTAATTGCATGATATGGAAAATTCTGAAGAAAGATAATTTCACTCTCTGCTCATGCCCCCAAACTCATGCAGTTGAACCCCAGGGTCTCATTGGCCTCACAGAGCTGTTCCTATAGAATCACTAAAGCTGGAAAAGACCTCCAAGATCATCAAGTCCAACCTTTGACCAGATGCCACCTCATCAAATAGATCACAGCACTAAGGGCCATCACAGTGAAACAGCCACCACACATCACTGATCCGGGACAGCAGCAGCCACAAAACCACAAGCAGCTGCACCAAGGAGCATTTTCCCTTGCAGGTTGTCTCAGGTCACTGATTTAACCCATCTCCTGGTGATACAGAGAAGCCAGACCCCATAGTGAAAACCAAACAGCTTGATGCCAAAACACCCTGGTGTCAACTGGAGGAGGCAGGGATCCTGTGGGGTGCATTTGTGCTGTTGGCATCTCAGCTCTGAAAGCCAAAGCAACGATCCCTTTGGGGTCTGAGCCTCCTGCACTGCAGGGTGCAGGTGCAGAGGGGGTTCCTTTAGGGATCCACACCCTGTTCTCACCTTTAGGACGAAGGTGTTGTCTTTGTCAGGCATCTCCAGGGGCATGGTGGTGCGCACCTCGATGATGGCTGACAGTGGGATGCTCACCTTGGGTTTGGAAGCCTGAGAAAAGGAAAAAAAAAAGTACCAAAGAAAATAAATGAAAAGAAATCAATGAATGAAAAAAAAAAAAAGTCACTCAATTGAATCAAACTGTCCCTGGGGACAATGCAGCAGGGCTCTCAGAGGCAAGACCAGCTCAGCCTGTGTGGTTATTACAGGGGGGGGGAATAAACAGCATTGATTTCCATCCCATGCCTGATAACTCTGAGCTCTGTGAATTAAACCAAGAGGAGGCCCAGTGGAAGACAGGGAGGTGCTTTTAACTGCCAAACCACCCTCCTCGCTCCAGCACAGGCTGATTTGCCAGCTCTGCCAACACCACTTAATTTCTCTCCATTTTCAACCCTCTCCCTATGGAGAGATCTGTGCTATCTGATGGGGGATGCTTCCCATGTGGAAAGCAGCCCCGTTTCTCCAGCACAGGAGCAGCATTTCAACTGAGCAGCTACGACACAGCAGCCTCAGCCATGCAGGGAATTTTAATTACATTAAAATAAAGAAAAATTAATTTCCCCCAGGGCCCCTGGCACCCGCCAGAACCTCGGTGGGGAGGCAAGACCCGGTGCCTCCCACTCCAAGTGTTTGCTGAGCAACAAATTCCCCAGATATTTGTTTTAATTATAACAAATCCCCACAAAGGAGCTCGTGGAGCTGCTCTCCAGGGCTGGTCCCCTCCAGGGCTCTGGGATTTGGAGCACTGCAGCTGCAGGAAGCAGAGATGAGATTTAGTCACCAAAACCTGTGCCTGGTGCCTTGGGTGCAATGGGTGGGATGAGACCAGCAAGGATCTCCAGGCTGCAAGTTACCAGTGATGGGCTCAGTTCCCATTTTTATTGGGAAATAAAAATAAATAAATCCAAGACAGAACAGAAACTACTTTTTCCCTTGCACGATGTTTCATTTCTGCCAGCCCCAGAGCTGCCTGCAGACACGTCTCAGCCGTGCAAGGCTCTTCCCATCCCTGGGGAATTTTTCCATCTTGGTGTTTGCACAGGAGAAGGTCAGAAAGGAAGCAGCAGCTGCTTTGAAAGGAAATGAAACAAGGTGATAATTCACCCCTGAGACAGAGAAGGGTCTTAAAATCACAGAATGGTTTGGGGTGGAAGGGACTTTAAAGATCGTCTCATTCCAAACCCCTCCTCTCCAGGAAGGTTCTTCCCTTTAAAGGTTTAAAGACAAGGCCATAGTTTTTGTAGGGTCTATACAAAAACAAAGCTGTGGGCTGCTGAAGCAAAAAGCAGTTTTCTTCCAGCTGTGCCAGACTGGTGCCACTTTTACATTTGCCAGATGGAAAGCAAGATGGGATGACAGGAGAAAACTGTAAACCAAAGTGGGGTGTGATTATAACAGAAGAGCAGACAATGTTCATAAAAGTTGCCATAAAATAATTTCAAAATTGATTTTTAGAGGCAAATCAAGTTACACTAAAAAGGAATCTCTCTACAAGCTCTCTCTTAAATGTTTTAAGAGCAGCAGTTGCTCCATTTTAACCCAAGTTTATTTTCTCTCTGGTGCAGCTGACACGTCAGGCTCCATCAGATCCTCCATCCCTAGAATCACAGAATGGGTTGGGTTGTAGGGAATCCTGTTCCACACCCAGCCATGGGCAGGAACGTCTTCCACTATCCCAAGTGGCTCCAAGCCCTGTCCAACCTGGCCTTGGACACTTCCAGGGATAGGGCAGCCACAGCTTCTCTGGACACTCTATGCCAGGGCACTCCCCACCCTCACAGGGAACAATTCCTTCCTAATGACCCACCTGTCCCTATTGAAAGCCATTCCACCTTGTCCTGTCACTCCATGCCTTTGTAAGATATCCCTCTCCAGCTCTCCCATAGGCTCCCTAGTGGGCACCATGGACATGGGGTCGTTTCCCTCCAGCCAGGCCCCATTCCTGGGCTGGGGAAGCCCCCAGTCCAGCCCAGAGCAATGCCCACCATCCACATCCAATGTCCACCCACCATCTGTGCTGAGCTGCGATCCAGAGAGATGCATTCGAGTTTAAACTCATGTTTTATATTTTCTCAAAAGGTGAGAAGCACAGACCGACACCAAGAGTGCAAGGTTCATTTTGGCCTGCAGGTTGGACAAGTTTCAAGCACATTTTCCCATCTATTCACACCTCAGCCACACAGCACCAGATCTCCCTCTGGACCAGAACTGGATTTCAGCCCAGCTCAGCAGCAGAAACAGAAAAAGCCCCAAGCTAAGCCCAACTGCTGCTTGAATTTCTCATACAAACTACGGTGGACAAAAGCCAGGACTTACCTTTGGAGGGACATAAAACTCCAGGAGGAACCTTTCTCCTTCCACCTTCACCGCTTTCCGGAGCAGGAGGCGGCACTTCTGCCACTGCGAGCTCCCCACACAGTTCGTGTCATCGGCCACCATGTAGCGCAGCGTGCCCTCCCTCTGGATGTCCACCAGCTCCACCTTGGACGAGGGCACCTTGGACAGGCGCAGTTTGTGTGTCCATTTCTCCCGAGGGTCCCCAGGCTCCTTGCCCCCAGCTGGCCACGGTTCCCTCTCGGCTCTGCGGCCGCTCAGAGCAGCCTCGGCGCCCGGCTCCGGAGAGGATTTGCGGTGCCACATCTCCTTCATGCCATCCACCACGCACAGGCTCATGTTCCTCAGGGAGAAGCCTTTCTTGAACTTGGGCTTGGCAGCAGCGTGGATGGAGACGTCCTCGGAGCTGCGGGATTGCCCGTAGGAGGAGACCTTGTGAGCCTGCACCTGCTGGGCCGGGGTCAGGTACCGGCTGGCGCCCAGCGGGGCGTCCATGCTGTCCAGAGACTCCGTGGATGTCTCCTCCTTCCTCGGGGTGACCTCCCGCCCGTAGGGGACGTGGCAGTTCTGCAGCCCCACGAAGGGCACGATGTTGTACTTGGTGGGCGAGTCAGACACGAACACCCGGCTGACCTCCAGGCTGAAGATGTCCAGGAAGTTGGCGGTGAAATGGTGGGAGAAGGAGGTCTCTGCCCCGGGGGTGTCGTAGTGGGGGTTCTCCTTCAGGAACTGGCAGAACTTCTGGGCGAAGTCCACGGCGGCTGCCTGGGCGTGCAGCTTGCAGAACTCCCTCCAGTCGGGGAGCGGGGAGGAGGGCTCCTGGCACAGGGCATCGCCGTTCATGGCTGCCCCATTCCACCTGCCGGCGGGCTGCGGGACAAGGACACGGCCTGAGTGTGCCGTGGACATGGATGGCCCATCCTGTCCCCCAAAAACAGGGGCACAGACAGCCTGCCCTGCTCCCCCACATGGGGACACAAACAACCCACCCTGTCTCCCCCAAAATGGGGACACGGACAACACACGCTGAAGCACCCCAAGGAGGGGTTTGGACATGGAACAACAACCCTGACCCCCAAAATGGGGGTCACCCCTTGCCATGATGCCAGAGCTGATCTGCAGTTCCAGTGCAAAGGAAAATGTTGTGGGAAAGTGTCTGCGTGTCCCTCTCTCTCCATCTCATCCACTAGGAAAAAATCTTGGCCCTGGCAGCAGACATAAATTGTACTTATTTTACGATTATGACCATGCAAAAGCATTATTGATTTCTCATGAAACCGCTAAGGAGTCCCTGAGCGGAGGAGCCCAGGGGGATTTGCCTGCAGGATTCCTCTCACTCTGTCTGCCTGGGCATGGCACAGCTCTCCACAGGGGGAAGGAGCACTGGGAGTCCTGGAAATATCCACCTAGGGCAGCACCCTCCCCTCTGCACCCAGCAGCTGGTCCTTTTCTTTCTCCAGTCTCTATTTCTGCCCTCATCCTTTGCCAAACCAATTTTGGGATTTTGCCATCCCTGCTGGGCATCAGCTAACAGATAACCCAGGACAGGTTCTCAGCAGAGGCCAATGAATAGGTGGGGTACAGGGAGGAAAAGAACAGAAGCCAGACCCAGGAACACAGCAGAAGACGATGGGGGCTGCAGACCAGACCTTGGGAGAAGCACCTCTTTGCCCAACCTTTACACTGGTCCTTCTCCCAGTGACTATGGGACTGGCAAGGCACACATACACTCAAGCTTGGTGCTCATGCTGCACTTCTCAAATTCCTAAATCAGCATGAACAGCTTCCCCTGGGAGACCCCAGGAGCGACTGCATCTCAAAAATCACCTCCCAGTGCCAAAACTGCTCATGGCTGCTGGTCCTGGTGGACCTTGGCTGGGGCACTGCTGAGCCCATGACCTCAAACACTTGGTCCCTGTGTCCAGACACCCCTCCTTCCTCCACTCCGAGGGCAGCAGTTCAGCAAATCCACCTCATGTGCCTCAAACACCGAGCCCAAGGCTGCCTGTGGCTGCCCTGCTCCAGGCAGGGATTGTGCCTGTGCGATCCAGTTCTGGAAGGGCAGGACAGTTCCCCCGGGTTTTGCTGTTCTCCATTCACAGAGGCAGCTCTTTCCCTGGGTTTTGCTGCTCTCCATTCACAGAGCAGCTCTTTTGCTGGCGAGGGATTACTCCTGCTAATAAATCATGTGCCGTATCCCGCCAGCAGCTTACACGGCCAGTAATTAATTACTGCTTGGATGAACGGCACAAACCACGGCATCGGGGCGGGCACTGGGGACTGGCATAACCTGCTCCTCATCCCCCAGACCTCAACCATGCCAGTCCCCAGGCAGGACTGAGCCCTGAAGGCTCTGATTCAGAGCAACAGCTGTGGCCAGGAGCTGCTTGCCATTTCTCCCTATGGAGATGAGTTCTCTGGGAGCACCTCCATCCCAGGAAGTGGCTCTCAAACCTTCTAAGCAGGGAGAAACTCACATAGGCAACAAAATCCCAACAGAAACACAATACACGTGGCATTTTCCCACCTTTAAGGCAGCGATGCTGCTTGGGGCCCCGACTGTGCCAAGGAGGCACTGAGGACAGGCTATACATGGACCTGCACTGGCTCCTCACATCCCACAACACCAGCAGAGCTCCAGCCCCTGCAGAAATCCCTGGCAAAGCTCTCCCCAGCATCACAGGGCTTTCCCGGAGACCTGAGCAGGGAGCCATGCCAGCTGGGAAAAAAAAAAAACCATCCCTGCAGTTTAGGAACTGTCTGAATTTCCCCAAGAGACATCAGCAAAGCAACAGAAAATGCAAAGCTGTTTGTTACCCGCCCAGCAAATGAAATTCCTAATTATCCATCCATCACCAAGCAGAGGATTTAAAGACTTGGCCCTTTGACTTGAAAATTCACAACACCAGCTCTGCCATGGCCCAGGAGCTGCCCTGGCACCAAGCCACAGGCCAGGAGTATTTGGGCTCAGGAAGAGAGTTGAAAAGGAGTCTCCTTCTGCCAATCCAAGCAGTCACAGCAAGAGCAAGGGAGAGGGAAAGGGTGCAAAGGGAAAAGAGGAGGAAGGGGCTTGTGGGGGGAAGAGAAAGCCCCTCAGTGATGGGTTTATTTGCATCTGCCTGGGGTGTTGAGCTCTGGAGCTTTGCTCGTTTCCCTCCCATGAATTTGGAGGAAAACACAGCTCCTCATCCCTCTCTCCAGGAGGGACTGGTGCTCAGGGCCTACGTGTTTGAAACCAAGGGATGGCAAGGTAACAGACTCTGAGAGGTTAAGGGGAAAAAAAAAAAAAGAAGAAGGAAGAGAAAAAAAGGCACTTCAAAAAAGATAAAGCCCCAAACAAAAAGCCTCAAGGAGATCCAGGCACGGCAGCCAAGCTCAGGCTCGGAGATGCGCACGCAGAAGCATCACAGCATCTTCCTTTCATCTGCATGGGGATGACAGACTTTAAAAGGCCAATTTATAAAAATGAAGCCTAGAGGAGAGACATCTGGCAGGTCTGAGGAGGCAGCAGTGGGGATTACTAACCCTGTTCCACATATCCAACCCTCCCTGCCCGGAGCACAGCCAGGAGCCCCCAGCCAGGATCCAACTGCACAGGCTGGGAGTCAGTGTGGTGGTTTAAGGGCAGCCCCTGGGACTGCAGAGCCATCCCTGCCCCTGATTCACCTGATTTCTGCAGGAAGCAGGCTCCCAATTATCTGTGTAGATTTACCTTTAATCTGGATGCCTGCACTCCCCTCCATACCAACAGCTCTGCCCCACTTCTTGAAATAACTTGTCATGCCACAGACAGCATCCCTGGGCAGAGCGGTGAAGGCAGAGACGAAAATAAGCTCACAGTGAAAATAAGCAGCAAATCTGCAATTGCTTTTTGGAAAGGGCCATCCCCTCCCAGCCCAGCTTCCTGATGGCTGCAGCACATTCCAGGCACCTTTCTAAGGAGCCAGGTCCCTCTGGAAGTGCCATCAGCCCACTCCAGAACTGGCTCAGGGGTCACAGCCTTGAGTCCATGGCCTGGGTGACACAAGAGGACAGAAAAATAAATACATAAAATGGGGTGGTTCGTTGTCATGAAGAAGCTATGGAGTGGTAACCACAGCATCAGGCTAGTGACAGGCTTCTACCCACCTGAACGAGTCCCCAAACTCCTCCCAGGGCAGAGCTGTGCCTATTGCCTAGGTCATTTGGGAAACTGAGTCAAGATTTAAGAAGAGAAGATACAAATAAAGAACTTGTGGGGTTTGCCAAGGGGAAAGCCAGGCTGGGGTGGAAGGTGAGAGCCAGCTGCTGGCAGTGATTTGGGACACCTCTCCCACCAAATCGTGCTGAGGCATCCCCTGCTCCGGGGGGAGGGTGGGGAATATAGAATAATTTGAAAGTTAAAGCAAAGCTACTGACCTCAAGAAGAAATGAAATTTAAACTGTCAGCAGAAGCGCAGGAGACCGTAAAAAAACAACTCCCCGGTGAAGCAGGAGTCAGGGAGCAACAACAAAGCCACTGGGATTTGCTGAACCACAGGCGTGGGGAGGAACCAACATCTAATGAGGTGTTAATAACCCGAATGCGCAACACCGGTCATGGGATGGCCAGCACAGCCTGCCCAGCGCTGGCTCTGATGGCTTTATTTAAGGAAACAACCCTAATAAAGAGATGTTTCCCTTCTGCCCAGCACAGGGACAAAGCGAGCCGAAACTCGGTGGGGAAAAAAAAGCACAGTCTGGTGGAGGTTGTGAGTTGAATCCCTCCATCCCTGCCTGCATCCCTCCACCTGTGTGGCAAAACTTCCACGCCAGAGAACATCGGGAAAGGAAAATCCAGCGCAGGAGGACGTGCAGCAAAGCTCTGGCTCCTGGGGAAGGAGATCCCAGCCCAGCCCCGGCTGTCCCAGTCCTGCAAGGCTGCTCGGTTTCCAGCAAGATCGATGCCACTCAAAGCCCCAGCTGGTCATCCCGATCCCGCGGGAATGACGTGAGGAAACCCAGGCACCTGCTCCCCCAGAAAAGCGCCTGACCTAAGCGTGCCATGCCAGAGGAGATCCCCGAGTCACGAGCAGGTCGCCGAGCAAGGCGATACCCCCGGCCCCCCGAGGTGATGCTCCTGGCAGGCAGCTCCTGACACACGGGCAGCTCCCGAGGGAGCTGTGCCTGCCCGCACAGCCCGGGAAAACAGCTCAAACCGGGCAGGGACACGACAGGAGAGAAGCGGGGCCATCGTCCCAGCTCCTGCTGTGCAAGCACAAGGGGATGAGGGATGCAGGAGCTGATCTCCCCCCGCTCCACAGCTGAGACCTGAAGCGTGTGACCAAGTGACCTCCTCCCTTTTGTCACCTCGAGGAACCTTCCCAGCCCTGCAGACCCACCAGAGCTTTAACTGCGTGCAGAGGTTGAGCTGAGGAAGAGAAAACCACAGGGAACAAAAGCAGCAGTCACCTGCCTTGTGCCTTTCACACCCCCTGGACCCCTGACCACAGCCCTGGGGCGGGAGAAGCTCTCCATGCTCCTCAGTACTCCATGTACTATTTATACTATTGTGATCTTAAATCAGACTGCCTGGCTGAACCAGATAGAAATGGAAACATTCTCTGTTTCTCTCATTTACTGGCCATCCCACTAAAATATTAATTGAACAGCATTTTGGCCTTAAATTTTATAGTCAAACCACTTGCCTCGAACCAATCACTCAGCAGGAACATGATTTAACTCTCTGCCCAGATGTACTTCAGGGTCCCCCTGTCATCTGCAGCTTAGAAAACATTTTTCTGGAGTGAAAAGGCTCCTTGTACCTTTACTTGCTGCTCAGTGAGGGGTCCCACTGGCCAGCTCAGCTCTCAAAAAGGATGCCCCAAAGCACTTAGTAGTGCTGGATGGCCAGGACAAGGTTTTGGGGTGCAGGTGCTTAGGGAAGACATCTTCAAAAGAGAAAGTGGGCAAGAAATGAACCTTTCCTCTTGCGCATAAGGGTGCTCCCACAGCTCTGTGTGATATCCTGATTCCAGCCCCACAGGAACCAATGCTCCTGAAAATGAGCAGATGGGCCCATGAGAGTCCTCCAGCAAAACCCGAGATTTTCTCCATTTCCCACTGCTCTGATCATACCACAGGGTTGTTCCTCTCCCTCCCCTCCAAAATCCCCTGCAGTGGATGTTGTACCTCCTGTACTGACAGCTGCTGGAAAATAAAGACAAGTTCATAGATAAGAGCCACTGGATCCTAGATAATCTTTTCCCTGAGTAATTCCATCCAGCTTTCAGGGAGCCTCACCCAAGCCACTAAACCTGCTGGGTACCTGCTGGTGTTGTGGGAGCTGGGGGACACCTCAGCCATGGGGACAGAGTCCCCAGGGTGCAGTGACAATGATCAGCAAAGCTTTGGTGCATCTAGGCATCATGAATGCAGCCTGGGGCTTGGAGGCTGTGTGCTGTGTCTGGGAATAAAGCAGAGACACCCTCTCAATGCCCCAAAGGAAAAGCTATTGGAAGAAAAAAATAAATTTAAAAAACAGAGCTTTAAGTGAAGGAGGTCAGAGGCTGTTGTCCATTCCTCCTCACTTGGATGCGACCTCACGTGCCTGTCTCCAGCCAGAGAGCTTCCCACAGAAAACTACCCAGTCCAAAGTCTATTTTTAACCACCACAATAGCAGAGCCTCCCCGGAGGAGCAGCAGAAGCCCTGTCCCCAACCAAGCAATCTCACATTTCCCTTGCTAAGCCTCGATTTCCTTCCGCCCCTCAGCCCACAACAAAACCCTCCTCCTCCTCTCGCCTTCCCATCCTCAGAAAACTATTTGCACATCCATTCATCCATCCATCCATCCCCCTCCAGGCTGGTGTGCTGTGGGTGCAGAGTGTCCTGCACACCTGTTACACATTAACCACTGACCTGGTACCTGTGGGCAGACCCTTCCTGGACTCAGAAATCCCAAACAACCGGAGATTCATCTGCTCAGCCCCCTCCCCTAGTTGCACCCAGAACTCTGGGGATCTGAAGAAAAAGCCCTGCAACATCAACCCAATTGAACTTCCCAAAGCAAGTGGAAACTTTTTAAAAGAGATTAGTCTTGCCCTGGGGTTTGCTGTGCCATGGAAGAGCTCTTTGGGTGTTTTTGGGGAAAGAGCAGAGTGGATGCTCAGCACAGCAAAACCTGATGGATACAGCACAGTCATCACTGGGGATCCCCATCATTAGGTCAGAGAAACCCCTAAGATTGTTTTTCAATTACAGCACATAATAAACATGAGATAAAGTTACACAGTTCTGTAGGAAATTTTCTTGGTTTTTTTTAACATTGCAGATCTAATTCCCCACACGCATCACTGTCTCATACTCGCCTGCAAACAGCCTTAAACTGCTGCCTAATGGTATCTGAGCTGGGGAAATTCAATTCTACCCAGCGCCTCACCCAGGACTGCTACAATCACTGCTAATTGCTTAAGTGGTGTATTAAGCAAAATAAAAATTCCGGTGGGCTTTGAACCCCCCCCCCCCACCCTCAACCAGATGATGCCAAAACACCATGTTACAGCTGCCAACCCTGGCTGGAGATCCAACCTCAAATATCCTTTCTCTCTTCACTGTGCAGGGATGCTCCTGGGCAGGCAGAGCACCCAGCATGGCCATGACCACACCAGAGTGATTCACAGGCTGGGTCCAACTTTGCCATCCCTCTTGCCAGGGTTCTGGGCTGCCACTGCAGCCCCTCTCCTGGTTCAGGCTCCAAATGCTGCCAGGCCCCAGTGGAGCAGGGCACAAACATCTTCCCAGTGGGACCCTGGGGTGGATGCACACTGAGTCCCTCTCCTGTCCCCCAACCCGTGGGTGTGGATGGATGTGGGGCTCTACTCAAGCCTCATCCCAAACCCAGACCCTGCACAAGAGCAAGCAAATTCTCCAAGCCCTTCTGGTGTTCCCTTTAGCAAAAATCAGGTGTGGGATGCAGTTTTCCCTTCAGGCATGTTCTCTTCTCTCCACTGTGATGGAGCCAGCTGGGACTGAATTTCTGGGAGCACAACTGGGGGGAGGGTCCCCAGGTTCCTTCTGCCTGCACAAGGAAGTGGATCACTGAGGCTGGGAGAAGTCTCCAACCCATATCCCACCACCTCACTGGCATCCATGGGCAGGGAAAGCAGCTGAGGTCAAGTGAGGGCACCCACAGGCAGGAGGAGAATGAGGCAGGAACCCTGGGGCTGGAAGCACTGCCCTGGGGCACCCCAGTCAGCCTGAGTCAGCAGGGCCAGCAGATGTGCAAACATCGTCTGGTTTCTCTGCTTCTGCTGGGAAGAAGAAGAGGAGGAAGAGGAAAGGCATTAGCCAGCAACATCCTCATCTTGAAGAGATGGGTGTTCTACCTCCAAGGAGGAAGGACAAGAGGAGGCTGGACAAGACCACACTGTCATGAGGGTGCTCAGAGTCCAGGAGAAGAGGGGACAGACCTGATGGCCCAGGGGAACAGCAAGAAGAGGCAGCCCTGCAGTGACACAGCCAATGCAGCCCTGAACCAACTGAGGAACTCACATTGGAAGAAGGAGGTGATCTTAACTCCAAAGCCTTGACTAGACAGGGATGGGAACCAGGGCTGACAGCCTCCTGGATGCCACAGGGGTCTGGTCACTGAGCTGGGTGAAACATCAGACAGGGTAGGCAAACCTGTGTGCTCCCAAGTTGGAGCAAGAGAGGATTACGCAGTATTTTTAGGAAACACTTAGCGGTAACCCTGGGCTCCTCTGCTGTGTTACAGCAATGGTGAGACACTGGGAAATACCACTGAAGGACACAGAGGAAAGGTCCAAGGGCACCTGCCATCCCATCTGAGCAGATCTCCTGGTAGCACACACCCACCTGTCTGTACAAATGTGCCTTCCCCCCCACGGAAGGGGGGCTGAGCATTTTGGAAGAGCCTGTGTGGTTCAGGAGGGTGATTCCTATTTAGAAAGGCATCCCCAGATGTCCATGGTCCTCCTCCATTCTCCCAATAAACCAACACAAAAATTCTCTTGGAGGGGAGTCCTGAGTAATCACAGAATCGTTGAGTTTGGAAAGGACATCCAAGATCCATTCCAACCATTCCAGCACTGCCCAGGCCACCACTAACCCATGTCCCCAAGTGCCACATCTACACCAGGGATGGTGACTCCACCACTGCGCTAGGCAGCCTGACAACTCTTTCAGCAAAGAGATTTTTCCTAATATCCAACTAAATCTCCCCTGGCATAACTTGAGGCCGTTTCCTCTTGTCTAGTCAGCTGTACCTGGCTATAACTTTCTTTCAGGCAGTTATAGAAAGTGAGAAGGTCCCCCTGAGCCTCCTTTCCTCCAGGCTGAGCACTCCCAGCTCTTCCTCATCCACTCAAAGCCACAGGAGCAGGGCCCATGGGGGGATTTTGGGCAGGGTGCTGGGGGGACAGAGAGGTTTCTACCTCCTTTCCCGTTCCAGTTCACAAGATCCCTGAAGCACCGGCAGCGTGGCTCTTGCAGGTCAAATGCATAACTTCAACCGATCAATCTCCACACTGGAAGGAAGTACCAGAACGAACGACCTGGAAGGCAAAGATTTAGGCTGTCAAGCCCTGGAGCCAGAGCAGTATTCCCAGGCACATCTCACCTCCCCCAAGCCACAGTCATGCTGGGCTCCAGCCTGACTTCACCAAAACCAGAAATAAGCAGAAAGGCCAGGCACAAAGTCCCCCAAGCCTCCCAAGGGCCTTTCCCGAGGTGCTGCCCAGGCTCGGCAGAGCAGGGCTGGAGGAAGCTCTGGAGCTCGGCTGCCCCACGGGTGTCCCCGCGGGGACGGGAGGCACGGGCCGTGTCCTCCTGGGGCCCTGCACCCCTCATGCAAACCTCGGCAGACAATACTGACTGAAAATAAGCGAGCATCCATGCGGGGGGCTGCGTGCTGCCTGTGCCCCCCCCCACCCCACCATCCTCGGGGGGAACCAACCCATGGCTGCAGCCCCCCAGCCCCGGGGGAAATCCCCCTTTACCGGGGCAGTCCCGGAGCACAACCCAGGGCAGGGGGAGCCCAAGCCATGGCTGCGGCCCCCGCTCCCCTCGGGCCGAACGGGGTCTGCCCCATCACCGCCCCCCGCCCCCGCGGGGCCCGGGGCCGCCCCGAGCGGCGGCGATGCTCACCGGGAAAGGGGAGGAAGGGGGGAGACCCAGCCGGGGAGAGGGCAGCGACAGCCCCGGCCCCACCGTGCGAGGGGAGGGAGGGGGAGGCTCGGGGACCCTCCCGGATACACCGCGCCGCAGCGGCGGGGGGCGGGACCGTCCCCCTGGTGGGGGATCCGCTGCTGAACGGGGCGGGGGGGGGAAATAACCGGGAATAAAGGGCCCTTCCTCCCTCCCCGCCCAGCCCGCCCGCCCGCTGGCGCGGTGCCCGTACCGGTGCCGGTACCGGTACCGGAGGATGCGTTCACCCGGCCCCGTTCAGTGTTCGGCTCGGCTCGGCTCGGCTCGGCTCGGCCCCCCCGCCCCGCCGGCAGCACCGCCCCCCGCCCCGCCCACCCCGCCCCCGCCGCCTTAAAGGGCCCCGCCCGGCCCCGCCACCCCCGCCCCGCGCTGGGGACCCCCGGGGACACCGCCCCCGACACGGGCTGGGGTGAGGGGTGTGCCTGCCAGAGCGCCCCGAATAACAGGGGGGCACCCCAAATCCTCACAAGAGCCCTTCGTCCTCGGACGGGCACCCCAGCCCTCCCGGGGGCACTGCAAATCTTTGGGCAGCGCCCTAAATTTTCAAGGTGCCGAGTCTTCAATCCCCCAAGATCCTCAAGATTCACAAGTCCTGGCGGGGCACGCCCCTTGCTCTGAAAAGGGGTGCAGCCTTTCCTTACCCCACCTATCACCCGACATTTGTCATTGCACTGCCCAGGAGAGGGGATTGGGGTGCTCTCCCCCCTACACCCACATTCCCAGGGGCACAGGGCAGGGTGGTGTGACTGCAGTGGCTCCAGGGGGAATTTTGGGGTCTGGACCCGGTGCCCGCCTTTGTCATCCTGCTGATGCATTTTGGGGCCCATCTCAGAGCACTTTCCCTGCCAGGGGATTCAGGACAGACTGAACCCCAGGACAGGGTGGGTCAGGATGAATCAAGCCCCAGGACACGGGAACTGAAGCCCAGAGAGATTTAAGGGGTGGAGTTGGGGGTGACACTGTCTCTGGGACCCTGCACAGCTCGCCCATTCTCCCCATGGCATGTCCACCGGTGGATAAGGATGAGTCACCATTTAAAAAAAAAAAAAAAAAAAAGGAGGAAAAAAAAAAGGATTTGCAGGAGGAACAAATCCTTTTTTACTTCTGTGAAGCACCTGTAGGATTAAGACAATGCTGGTTATGTAAGAGGTGGAAAAGGGTGGGTTTTATCATTATTATTATTTATTATGCTTCCTCACCATCCTGTTACCCTGATGGGTGTATTCTGGGGAGATTTGGGGAGAGCCTGGTTTGGGGGAGAAGAAGGAGATTTTTTGTAAGGCTGGTGCAGAGTGATGCACCATTTGCTTTTTCTTTCCCCAAAGCAGCATCTTCCTAAACATTTCTCCTTTTTGGTGTGTTTTTGGCAGCAGCATGAAACATGGGCAAAGGTGGACAGTGCAAAAGCACTGCTGGGGAGGCACAGCTGGGACAGGGACTCTTGATTTTTCTCCATTATGGCTAGGTTTGTGATGATTTTGGGTGGATTCTCTCCCTCTTGCTTCTGGCTGATCACATTTTTAAGGCCAGGTTGGGCAGGGCTTGGAGCAACCTGGTCTGGCAGAAGATGTCCCTGCCCACAGCAGGGGGTGGAATGAGATAAGCTTTAAGGTTTCTTCCAGCCCAAACCATTAAATGTTTCTGGAATTCTATAATTCCCTTCCCAGGGGCATTCTGGGGGTGCATGGATGCTCACAGAGAGGCTGGATCCCACTGCTCAGTGCAGGTGACCCTGGACCACCCACTTCACCCTCCTCCCACAGCAGCTGACAATGTGTTTCCACTCCCCCCCCCCCGCCCTCCACTTCCCCTGCCTCTCCTCCAAAAAGCCTCTCTCCCATTCATATCCATTTTTAAAGAAAACACACAATCAATAGTCTCTCAGGCTGGAATTTCATTAAGGTTTTCATTGCACTCGCTATCGATTGGCATCAGGGCTGGGAGCTGCACGAAGCTGATGCTGTGCCCTGCCTGGGCCATGGGACCACCCAGACCATCCTAAAGGAAAAGGGCCATGCAGAGGATGTGGCTGCTCCCATGCAGGCAGCAGAATGCACAGCATCCCAGCTTTTACTCACACCTAGATTTTACCAACCATCACTAAGAGCAAAACCAGGAGCCCAGGGAAGGGCAGGAATGCTGGGATTTCTTTCATGAACCAGGACAAATGCTTTGTGATTGCAAAGGCTTTGGTACATAACAAGCTCTCTTCTGCCTTCCCTCCATGGGCTGCTGCTTATGTCGGGCTGGAATGCCAGGCCTTACTTCCAGCAAACACGGGGGCTGCAAGTAAAAAACATCCCAGGGCTCTGAGTGTGGAAGGGGATGGTTTGCTCCCCTGTTGGTCAGTCACTTGGAAAATCAAGTGAAAAATCCTAACCTCTAAAAGGGCTCGTGGGCTAATTTTAGGTCTGGGCCTTGACCAGAGAGATTTACAATAATTGCCAGGGTGAAAGTTTAACTTCTCCCGCGACTTTTCTCAGCAATCCCCAAGGAACCGTGTTCTGCTGTGCAAAGAGCATCCCCGGGCCAGCTCCCCAAATTGCCTTTTTAAGGCTTTATTTTTAAACCAAAGCCACAGGCTGCCTTCAACGGGACAAAAATCCTTCATGAGTCCCAGTCTGCAGCTGGTGGGAGCTCCTGTGGATGAGGATGAGCTTTGGTTCAAATCCTCCTCCCCATTTTTTGTCCCTGCTCATCTCTGTGCCAACCCCACAGATGCAGAGCAGAGCCCCCATGGACACCTCTGTTCCCACTCACCACTAAACCCTTTCAACAGAACCCACGACAAGAGCAAAACAGAGCACGCTACTTGTAGAACCACGGCCTTTCTGCTAGAGGCTAAATGATTTAAAACTAGTGGTGAATAAACCTAATATCTGCCGGCTCCTGCCAATTCTCATTACTCCGGGACTCCCTTGGAGCGATTAGCCGCCTTAAAAAAAAAAAAAAAAAAAAAGAAAAAAAAAATCGCTGGAAGGAATCAAGCGAGTGGCTCAGCCAGCGCTGGGGAGGGCTGCTGGCAGCATCCCGGCTGGAGAATGACGTGCCCTTGAAATCCTGTGCCCGGAGGCATCCGGCATCCGAGCGGTGCCAGCTCCGGCAGCGCGCCCCCGGCGCAGCCGGGCAGCTCCAATTCCATCCCATCCCGTCCCGGGGACCGCGCTGCTGTGGCTGATTTTCTAGCAAAACCCTCGTGCTGTGAGGCCACAAAACCGTGGTGGGGTGGAGAGGTAAAGGGGTTTGTGGAGCATCCCTGGAAAAGGCTGGAAAGGAAGTTGGGAGCCCGCTGTGGCCGGGGCAGCCCAGCCGTGAAACAATTCCGTGGGTGCGTGTGAGAGCTGTCAGCCAGGCAGACAGGCCCCAGGCATCTCCCGGGCTGTCACAGCTGCAAACTGTCCAGGAGCAGTCCCTAATGGGATGTAAATGGAGGATTGATTGGAGGAAGATGTCACAGGGATGAAAGGGGAAAAGAGAGGAAACCTGGAGAAGTAGTGGTTTGGGTTTGTATTTATTTGTGGAGGAGAAATTGTTTTAAAATGTCCTTTGGTGTGCTGGAGAAGGCAAATAGTGACAGCCCAGCCACAGGGCTGGAGGAGCCTTCACTGGTGGGAAGACCTTGATGTGCAAATTCCCTTCTCCTCCTCACCCTGCAAGTCAGGATTTACCATCCAGAGGGAGCAAAGTCCTTTCCTTTCAACACAAAACCTGTGTTTACTATTTCCTTTGTGACCTGAACTTTTTCTTCCCAGAATGTGCAGCCCTGGTTGAGTGATGCTCTCCCAGGACAACTTCAGAGATGGACAAGCCCAGCCACAGACCAGAACAAAGCCAGACCAGCTGAAATTCCCTGAGGGAGGATGTACAAACAGAAAGGGATATGAAAACAGGACTAAAACCCATCCTCATCTTTCTGTGAGATAACCAATGGCGTTTGGATGGAGATGGAGAGCACTAGCTGAGTGCAGGAGCTGTGCTGGGGAGTGGTCAGCCAGCTCCCAGCATCAACAGTTCACCCCACATCCTTTTTGTGTGCACACTGCCTGTCCCTCACCACATGACAGCTCCTCTGTGCTTCAGACATCTGTTCAGGGTTGTGCTCAGCAGCCTCTCAGTGTCTGACTCAGATGGGAGGGAGCAGTATTTGGGATTGATGACTGGGGACGGACTGCGATCTCTGTCAGGAGGAAAAAGGGTTCAGGGCTTGATCTTTCTGCATCCCTGATAGTGCTGGGAGAAGAATTAGGAGCAAAAAGGAGGTGTTCAGCTCTGTGTCAGCAGACACAATTCAACATTTCCCATCTTACAGTGGTTTGTTCTACCTGATCTTGATGCCTGCAAGAAGGACAAGTCTCTCCTGCTGCATGCTGCTGGGATGGAGCTCACTGGGCCCCTTGGAATGCTACAAATCTGCACCAGCAGGATCTGTTTGTGCTCCCTGTGTGTCTCCTGGGAGCATGTTTGAAGGGTGCATCCCTACTTTCTCTGCTGACCCCGTGTTGTCCTGTAATTCTATATTATTTAAGTACCTTTCCCCCCCCTGCTACAAAATCACCGAAAAAGCTGAGTTGGGAGGGACCCACAAGGATCAGTGAGTCCAACTCCTAACCTTGCACAAGAGTTCCCATCCCTGTACCTGAGAGAGGATTATCCAAACAACAACACCTTTGTGGACACCTCCTTCCCTCCCTCGGGTCACCGCGGGAGAAGCCACTGGAGTCTGCTGCTGCTGCTGCTGCTGCTCTTCTTCCTCCTGCTGATGCAAATGAACAGCGATGCTGTGGCTGTGCTCCAGCCCCCTCTCGGCACCTGCTGGCAGGGCTCAGGTGGGGAGCTCGCCGAGCGTGCAGTGCAGCGAGCAGGGGCAGAGCACTCACACACCAGTCCTTGTGCTGGGGGGGACATCAACTGGGGCTGCAGAACCGAAACTTTAGCAAAAAAAAAACCCAAACCCACAGTGGGTTTGCTCCTGCCTCCTCACAGCTCAGGGCTCTGTTCCCCCTGGATGTGCTGGCCCTGCTGGTGTCACCAGGTCTGTGTCTCTCCTAGGGGGACAGGCACCTTCTGCATCTTCTCTTTCAAACCTCCTCCTCTTTCTGCAGGCAGAGGTCAGAGGTTACCAGCTGCTTGTGGGTTGTCTCTTAAATATCCCTTTTCTTTGTGCTGCTCTGCTCTGCTGGGGCTGTGCCTGAGAAATGGTGTCAGAGGCTTTGTTCTGCCTGCACAGAGACCACGGAGGAAAAGGCTTCAAAACCCTTCCCACACCACCTCTGTGGCTGTGCTGCCCTGGGCAGGAGGGTTTCCTGGAGCATCACCCTTCAGTCATCTCCTGCAGCTTCATCTGTTTGGTGTCCTCTGCCTGGGGACAGGCTGGGACTCCTGCTTGCCAGGCTGATGGAGCTGGGGACCACAGGACCACATCCCTGGGTCTGTTCCAGGCCAGATCCTTCCCCCTTGCTCTTCCTGGGTATCACAGAGCTGTGGGCTCCCTCAATGCTGCTGCTCCAGGATTCCATTGTCCCAGGGGTCCATCTGCAGCCTCCAGCCAGCAGCAGCCAAACTCATGGAGATTTCAGACACAGAAAAAGGGCTTTCACCTTTCCCAATTGCAAACACTCCAGCAACAGCAGCTCCTTGCACCTGGAAACCTTGGGGGAAACTGTGCTGCTCCTGATGGCAAAGGGCTGGTCTTTGCTGTGCAGGATCCTCTCCCCAGCATTTCTTCTGTGGTGGTCCAAGTGGCTTTTTCATTGCAGTTTTCCAGGGATTTGCTTTTCCTACAGGCTGGAAAATGCCCTTCTGGCAACCTTGGCTTCGAAGCAGCCCCACACTGCTGGGTCAGGCTGGCCATGGTGTTCCTGCAGTGCCCAGCTCTCCTGCAGCAGCTCTGAATGCTCCCTTGCACGTGTGTTCAATAAAAGAGAATGAAAAAAAAAAAACATTAAATATTAAAGGAAAAACCATTGTTGCCTGGACTCAGAGCAGCTCTTAAAAATGTTAGCGGCTCCAAAATCCCAACCTTTTCTTGGCATTGAAAGGTTCTACCCTTACAGCAGCCTGTGGGGAGCTGGGCAAGGTGTGTGTGAGGAGCAGGGCTGGTGAGCAAAGGCTAGTGGGCAAAGTGCCCCCAAAGAAGTTCCCAAAATGAAGCCACGTGGCCCAAAGCAGCAGCCAGAGAAATTCCATAACCCTGCGAACCTGCAGGGCCTGGTGTGTGGAGGGGAACTGGGAAAAAGCCCTGGAAAATCCCACTTCTGTGCCAGGGCACTGGGAGGTGGTCAATGAGGGCAGATTGTGTCACCCCAGAGGAAGGGGACACCATGCAGGGACAGGAAAGGTGCCATCCAGACAGGACAGTGCTCCAGACACTCGGGATCTGCAGCACCTGCTCGTGGGGGAGGTGTTGGAGTCCCCTCCATCAGTGGGGGCCCTGAGGGGCTTTTTCTCTGCAGGGCAATGGCAATGCCTTGCCTGCTCCCACCCCAAACCCAAACCCAGTCTCTGGGCTAGTGGGATGCTCCATGGCATCAGGCTGCAGAGGGGATGGTTTGCAGAACAAAGCCAGTTTTTTAAAGGCAAGGAGCCCTTTCTGGATGGGCAGGGGGCTAAGAAGATATTGCACTGCATATTCCCTGTTGCCCAAAAGTGAAGGCTTTAGGGAACATCCGTGGGATCATCCATGCAGGTCCAACCGAGAGCCCTCCTCTGTGCTAAACATCTTCACCAAGCCTCGAAAAAAAGAGGTTATTAAAAAAAAAAAAAAATCCCTATTTCCTACAGAGCCCTTTCTTTCCCCAGGAGGCTCTCGGGGGGGCCTTCCCCGATCCTGCTGCAGCTGGAACATGCAGGATCACCTTCCCTACCCCTTCCATACCCCTCGGGCAGGCTCAGCCTGGACCAGCGCCGTGCCAAGGGCTTTCCATAACCACAGGCACCTGAACGGCCTCAGCTCCTGGGTATTCAGGGCAAGGATTTGGGGCGGGGTGCTGACCGTGTATCCCAAAGCTGGATTGCTGCTGGGATGCAGCACGATCCCGGCACAACTCCATAACTCAAAAATCCCACCTGGCATCTCTTTCCTCATTCTCCCGGCGGGTCCCAGCGGGATGTTCAGCTCCTGTAGAAGCCCCTGTGCTGCCAGCCTGGCCCTGCTTGCCCCGTGGAGTTGGAGATTGTGGCCAAACCCCCTCGGGTTCCCCTCCGCCCCTGCTCCCTCCATGGCTTTTTTTGGCTGCCACGTGCCGGCCGCCCCCCGGTGCCGGTGGGGATGGATATTCTGGGCAAGGACAGGAGTCTCAGGAGGTTGTCCCAGGGCTGCGGTGCTGCCTGGGGACAGTCGGCTGCCTAAACACCCTCCCAGCATCTCCCTGTCGGGAAATGAGTGGCAGGGGTCGTGGTGACCCCTGGCACTGGCTGCTGTCCCCGCAGGGATCCCTCGGAGAGGGGTCCTTGCCCGCTGCCCCTTCAGCAATCCCAGCGCCGGCATTTCCACCTTTTGTGCCTCATTTGGGTTTCCCTGCCCTCACGGGAATAGGATTTTGGGGCGGGGGGGGCGGGGGGGGAGGTGAGGAGCGAGGTGAAGCTTTTTCCCTTCCCTGGGAGCTGGAAAAGCCTGCGCTGTGAATCTCCAGGGAGACTCTGTAAACAAGGAGCAGGGAGGGAGCGAGGGGGTTCTCCATCTGCTGCACCAACTTTGGGCCCCGGCCTGCCGTCAGATGTCTCACACAACAGGAAGCAATAAAACACGAATTACCAGCACGGGGGAACCTCTCTCGCCTGCTGGAGAGTGGGGTTTTGCCCAGAGTCCCACGTAGGGGTGGCTGTTAACAGGGTTAGTGGGCTCACGTGTTATTAGAGCTCGTGGCAGAGGTGCCCAGCTCTGCTGCAGCAGGGGATGGTGCCAGCCCATCCCTGGGATAACCCCGCTGTGATTCCCACGTGCCCCCACATCCCTCTGCTGGCTCCTGTCCCCTTTCCCACGGGACCTGGTGTCCCAACATCAGGAAAAGCACCCTGGCCAAGGGACTTCCCAGCATGCAAACCCTGCTGTCCTTTTTAAAACAGCCCATCCAAACGCAGCAGCTCTGTCTGCTCCATGCATCAGGGGAGAAATATGGGGGACGATGGTTTGTGGATTGCAGGGGTGCTCACCCTTGGATGATAATTCCTTCTGCCTGCCTGGAATTCCTGCCTGAACTGGAGCATGTCTTCAAGACAGATGTTCAGCTGTGATTTAAAGGCATCCAGTGGTGGAGACGCAGCACCACCATTTCCCTGCCTGCTTGTAGTGGATAATTAGAGCCACATTTCCCAAAATAAGTACTTGTGGCCGGGCTGGCCAGGTTTCTGCAGCCAGATATCCAAACCCCTTATGTATTATCTCCTTTTCCAAGGAAACGCCGTGTCCATGCTTTTATGGAGATACCCAAACCTCTTCTGTCTCACTCCCCTTTTTCCTGCGTGGGCTGTGTCCATGTACTGGCCCTGCCCCATGCTCTGTTCACCCACCACATCCACTGGGTACACCCGAAACACCCAGGGCTGGCAGTGCTGGCTCTTCCCGTGGTTGTGTTTGCAGCTCCTTTCCTGCCTCTCTGGCATCCTGGCTGGCTCTGCTGCCTCCAGCCACGCTCGGAGCCATCGATTTCCCTTTTCCATCTGCAATCTCAGTGCCTGCCTGGGTGCCAGTGGCTCTGGAGCCCCGCTGCTGGCAGGGACACGGCGCAGGGACGAGGCGCCCGGACGGAAACCTTTAGGAAATCGCATTATTGGGGTTTTTTTATAGCACTGCAATTATTGCTGCAGCAGTTTGGTCTGCACACAGTGCTCCTTCTGGAACTGCCAGGGTATTCAGCATCCTGAATCCACGTGGCTGGAGTGGGATCAGCTCCCTCAGCCCTGCCCGATGGGCTGCAGCCCCAGATCACAACAGATTGGCCACATCCTGACAGTGATTTCTCTCTTGTCTCCTTTGCCTACGGCAAAAACTGAACTTGTGACCCAGATGTGAGCAGCCTGTTATCTCGTTAGCCAGCCCAGCTTCCCCAGGAGCCTTTTATTAGCAGATAAACCCCCGAATTCAGCCTGGGTCTCTGAGATGGGCTGGGAGATTCACAGGTTAAACAGATATAAGAAGCACAGGTTTGCCCATAATTATTTTCCTGAATATCTGTCGATAGTAATTAAAATTGTTTCCCATAATTAAATTTAAAACAGCAAGGGAGAGCAAGGGGTCGCTGAAATCCTTTTCTTTTGTATCACTCAGGGATAAAAGGAGTTTTCAAATCAAATTAGTAAAAAAATCCATTCCCATTGCCCCCCCCCCCCCTTGCCCCCAAGAGAGGGACAGATTGTGGGATGCTTTGGGGCTGCCCCCTGAGCCTGGCTGAAAATGGGGTTTTTATGGAGGTGCTGGGGCTCTGGGCTGTGGGTCTGTAGGTGGCTGTAAGGAGAATTTAGTGTGTTCCCTAAACCCAGCACAGCCAGTGATACCCCAGTACTGGTTCAGGCAGGGAATGAGGAATTGGCAGGACAACAAGGACAGTGCTGCTCCTGCTCCCCTCCAGGCAAACCCTGCACTGGGTGAGCTGGTTTGGAGCTCTTGCCTGAAGCTGTGGCTCCTGCTTGCTTTAATGCATCGTGTTATTCTTCTGGAGGAAAGGGATTTGGACACAGCACTGCTGGTATTTCCAAGCTTGGCTGGGGGTGCCAGGAGGTGTTGGGGGCTGGAGGAGTCATGTCCCTGTGTCTGGCCACTCCAGGACACCCCTCTCATGCAGGACATCTCCCGAGGCACCAAAACTGCAGGATTTTGTTCAGTTCTAAGCAGGAACATCCCACTGTCCCAGCACACTCCACTCTGCCCGGAATCACGGGGATCCCCTGGAGCCCAGCACCTCCAGCACAGCTCTGGGAAGCAGCTCTGATAACTTGGCTGAGGCTCTGGGCAGTGACCCGAGAGCCCTCCTCAGCTCAGGCTTTCCCTGCCTGTGGACACAGGGCTTGGCAGCCAGAGCCAGACTCTTGGGAGTGGCTGCTGGGGACATCCCTGGGCTGCTGCAAGGTCACCAGGGCTGGGATGAGCCAGCTGAGGTGAGCTGGACAGGCAGGGCCGTGCCACGGTAGTAGGAGCTGCTGGAAGCTGCAAAACGGTGAGATCAGAAGAGAAAACAACAGCCCACATCTAACAGCTGCCCTCCCCAGGAGGGATTTTGGGACAAATCAGTGAGCTTGTCATTTTTACTTTGGATGGAAGGAGATGACAGCTCTTCCTGAGGGACAAAGCAGCAGCTCCAGGGGCTGGAAGGACCAAGGTATCCTGGGGAGGGGCTGGAAAACCTCTGGCACAGAGGCCCCTCGTGGTGGGGGGAACAGCTCCTGACCCTCCCCAGACCCCCTGGCACCGCTGGGCTCAGCCAGGGGAAGCCGTGCCTAAAACCCAAAGCAGGGTAAGGGCTGCTAGGGACTCCCAAGGCTGAAAAAGCAGGCTGAGGAAGAGGAGGATCGTGAACAGCTCACCAAAATTAGCCTGGCAAATTTACACCGTCCAGCTGGAGTGCCTTTGCCAACAGACACGTGGGCATATCCGGAATATCTCAGGATTTGGAGCTGCCTGAGTTGAATTCCCATGGTCCCTGGATCCCCAGAGCCTTCCTCAGGCCCATGGGATGCTGGTGTTGATGGCAGCTGGGGCGCTGGCTCCAGCACATGGGGACAGAGGTCCTGCCCTCCCCAGCACTGCGAGACATCACTGCCTTTAGCTGCTGTAATGGGTTTCTAAAATTAGCTGCACACTTTGCCCTTGGACTCCAGCAGGACATTTCTCAGTTGTTTAATATCAAAAGTCCAAAAAAAAAAAAAAAAAAAAAAAAAAAAAAAAAGAAGCAGAGCACAAAAGCCACTCAGTCAATGCACGGCTAAGTTTATTTTATCACTTGTCCAACAGAACTCAACATCTATTTTAAGTCATTTATGAGGAGTACAAGTGTGAATAGCTGCAGAAGTTTTGCAATTCCAAGACACCGCATACAGCTGCTAAAAAAAGCAAATTTAACCTTCCCAACAAAGCCTTGAAAAGCAGCCCACCCTTCCCTGGCTCGTGTTTCCCATCTACTGATTTCAGGCAGCCAAAGCTCATCTCCCCCAGACCTGAAGTTGATTAGTTTATGAAGAGGGCCCCAGCCACTGCAGCATCACCCCCTCACTGCATCCCGGGGTGCTTCCCTTCCATTTGGGCTCAGTTTTCCCCATGCTGAGCAGGACAGGTGCAGGTTGGTCCCTTGGGGTTTATCCCTCTCTTCAGTTTATGAGTATTTTACATTTTGCTGTCGGCCACAGCTCCTATAAATAAACCCTGGCTGCCCGTGGCAGATGTGAGACCTTTCCCTGCCTGCACGCTCCCAGCTTCCCAGCAACAGGAATGGGGATGGATGTGAGTCTGCAATGAAATATTAATTGGGAACAATGCTATTCTCCTGTCTACAGAGAGGAATTTTAATTGAGGACCATGTTAACAAGCTAATACCTTTCCTCACCATGTGGTCACAGCAGGAAGGGGGGGTTGCTGGGACCTGCTCTTTTTAATTGGAGCATCTCCCATCACCTCTGTCTCCCCAAATCAACCCAAATTAATAGCCCAGCATCATCACCAGTTCATCACCCAGCCTAATCACCAGCAATTGCTTGATTTGACTTGTGGTTCCTAAGAGGCGGAAACATCTCAGCAAGGAGAGTCTGGAGCATCCCTGTGAGGTCAGACCTGACCAGCAGCACCTCCTTTCATGCCCCTTAAGTCCTAGCTATTCCTAACTATTCCCAAACTGAGGGCTCCAGTTCAAGAAGGGCGTCTCCCAGTACCCAGGAGCACAGGCAGGAGATGCCCAGAGCTGGAGCAAAAAAATAGGAATTCTCAAATAGCACAACACCTGAAAATGCAAATTCTGGAGGCTGCTTTTCCTTCCCATTTCTGGCTGGATTTAGCCCACCCAGTGTTGCACTGGACTTGAAACAGGATGGGAGAGAGATGTGGATCTGGGAGGAAGGCTACCTCTGATCTTGCATTTTCCATGTGTTTTGGTAAAGGCTGAGCTCGGAGACATTAGGAAAGCATGGGGACTACTGCAGCCCTTCCAGAGCTGGAAAATGATTCTCCCTTAGCTGAGGCTTTTAATTTCAAGGGTGGGAAGGGGGGGGGGGTGGGGTGGTCATTGCCTTCATCCTACAAAGCAGAAAGTAAAGCAGGAGCAGGGGAACAGCTCCTGCTGCAGGACTGGAGGGAGCCGTGTCCAGCTGTCACTGCCACATGTTACCCTCGTCCCCGTTCTTGTGGAACTTGTGGAGGTGGTCAGCATACCTGGGGAGAGGACAGAGCCACGTTAACCTGCAGCAAGCCCCAAGGTGCTCTGGCAGCCAAGCAGGAGCTGCTCTGATTCCAAGGGGACATTCCTTGAGGATAGGCACTGTGCTCTGCTCCAGCCATGGGCAGCAGGGAACTGGAGGCATGGCAGGGGTCGGACCCAGATCTCCAGGATCAAGTTTGGCTTTCTCAGGATTCCTGCTGGGCAAGGACTGCCTGCAGGAAAGGGTTTGGAAAACACCCAACCGAACACAAGTGATTGTCCTGTTCCCTGAACTTTTTCTCCCCGCCTCCCTCACTGGGGTTAAAGCCCAATTAACTGGCCTTGTTTCCAACACTGGGGTTCCCAAAAAATCTGCTGCAGACCACCAAGCCCTGCCCACCAGAGCAGCCCTGAGGCTGGGCTGGCCCAGCCTGTCCTCACTCACTTCTTAGCACAGAAGGCAGCGCAGTCCCGTCCCAAGCTCTCGCTCCAGGCAGTTTTGTAGAGCACCTGCAAGGGAAGAAATGGGATCAGCTCAGCTCCCTCCTCCATCCCAGCCCCTCCTCACTGCAGTCTGTGCCACTGCTGTGCCAGCCTGGCCCTGCCATCCCATCCTGGAGAGGGACTGGTGACAAGGGCATGGAGTGACAGGACAAAGGAATGGCTTCAAACTGATAGAGAGTAGGTTTAGACTTGATATCAGGGAGAAATTCATCCCTGTCAGGTGGGCAGACCCTGGCACAGGGTGCCCGGAGCAGCTGGGACTGCCCCTGGATCACCTGAAGTGTCCAAGGCCAGGCTGGAGGGGCTTGGAGCAGCCTGGGACAGTGGAAGGTGTCCCTGCCCACGGCAGGGGGTGGCACTGGAGGATCTTTAAGGTCCCTTCGCACCCACACTGTGATTCTGTGATCCCCAGTGTGGGAACCCCAGGGTAGTGCAGAGGTTGCCCTCAGGATGGCCAAGATGACCTTTCCCAGTGGGTTATTTTTACTGGGACAGTGCTGCTGTGGTGGTTTGGGATAAGGCTCAGGGCTGCACATGGATGGAGATGTATTTTTGGAACAGGCTTAAGGAAGGTCAGTGCTTGGCTTGGCTCCTTTTTACCTTCATGCCTCTGTGTTTTCCTTGCAGAGCCGAGGTCTGAGGAGGCAGGAGGCAGTGCTGGGGTTTGGGAAGAGGGAGAAGCCCTCCCATCTCTGACTGATTCTTTCAAGCCTTGGGGATTTGTAAGCTGTTATCACCAGGGAATCACCCTAACCACACGAACACCCACCAGCAGGCTCCAAATCAGGGTTAATTGAAGTCTCCCAGGATCAGTGGCAGAGATGTCACTCCCACTGTGGGGATGGAGGAGCAGGGGCTTCCTCCAGTCCCCTGTGGCACACACAGTTCATCCCAGCCCAGGCAGCGCTGGATTTCAGGCTCTTTTGTGTCTAGATGATGTAAAAGCACTCCAGCCATGTAATATTTATGAATTTTCCTTTTTTTTTTTCCTTTTTTTTTTTGAGTTACAGCTTTAAAGTTTAATGATGTTTAACTTTTTATTTCCTTTGCTCTTTTCCTCACCAAAATAACTTTGAGAGCAGGACAGAAATATTGTTCTGATTTGGCTTTCATCTCGTTTCCTTGTTTAATTATTGATGATTTGTTTGGCTTTTTTTTTTCTCCCTGAAATGACAAACTCCCAGAAACTGTGCAAGGATACAGGAGGAGTTTGCACCATGACAAACTCCCAAGAGATTCAGGCTGGCTGAAGCCTCCATTCCTCCAAAACCTCTGCTTCTCTACTTTCAGCCCTAATGTAGAGTTGGGGAAACTTGAAAACTAGGGAAAAACAGAGCCACAGGGCATGTCAGGAGCATGGGGAGAGCCAGAGCTCATCCCTGGAGAGGCAGCAAATGAACTCCACTGAGCAGGAGGCTAAGGATGCACCCAGGAATAGGATCCACATGGTCTAGAACCAGGTAGTGTGGGCTCAGGGGCACGTATTTCATTCCTAAAGTCACTTATGGTATTAGATAAGTAATAATTAACCAAAATTTTACTCCCTACTAAGTAGAGGGTTTGCTTGGGAGCACACTAATCTGTGTGTGAGCACCATGGTCCCATGGCTGATCCCAGGAACAGCATGAACACACAGACAGCTTCTAACTCCTGCCCTTGGGCAAGCCTGTGTCCACCCAGGGTGGGATTTCCATGCTGTGGAGCCCAGGGGGACATTCCCTGGCATGTCCATGTCCCACGCTCCTGGCCCTACAGTGCCTCCAGAGCCACTGACACAGCAGGTGCAGAGCTCCCACTTGGCACAATATCTTAAACCAGCCCAAATTCCCCCAGGAGGGGGTGACAGGGCATGTTTTATCTCAGTGCCCACCCCCTGTGACCCACACACTCACCAGGAAGACGAGGCAGTGCAGGAACAGGGTGTAGAAGAAGGCCACGGTCCGAGCGGTCTTGTTGGACAGGATGAGCCGTCCCTGCAGAAGAGCAGAATGGAAAATCCCATTTTAATGTGGGTCACTGGAAACCAGCTCTCCTCAAATGGCCTTGGAGAGATCCTGGGATCCAGGGCTGGGAGTCTGTTCCTGCCAGACCCTACACAAAGGTGCAGTGAGCTGGTGTTTGCCACCCACCTGTGCCCACCTCCGAGCCCCTTCAAAGTAGCTGCACAAATGCCCATGCTCTCAGCCCAAATTTGCCCAAACCGAGGTGGATTCAGGGCTGCCAAGTATCTCCCAAAACTCTTCTGGGGCTTTATTCTGAGTTGCTTTAGCCCAGCTCTCTCCAGCAGCTCTCCCTGCTCCTGCTGTGCCAGCCCTGCCTCAGTGCCTGCTCTGCAGAGAAACCCTGGCAGTAATTAAGCTTTGCACATTTTTAATTCATGACCTCAAACAACTTTGTGATTTGCAGCGTCCCCTCGTCACCTCCTGCAGGGCACTGGATCCAAGGCTGTGTTGGTGTTCCCAGAAGCTGCTCCTGGTGTTCCCAGAGCCTGGCCCTGGTGTGCCCTCGCTCTGGCTCTGCAGGGTCTGTGCTGAAAGGTTTGCTCTCCACCCTTACAGATCCTGTGCCACCCCACAGGGCTGCCCAAGCTCATTGGGGGCTGGAAACCTCTGGGGTCAGGATGAATCGTCCTCTACCCCTCATTTTGGAGAGGCCACTGAACCACAGCCAGCCCCTGATGATTCCTGAGCCCTTTTGGCACATCACACCAAGATCCCAGTGGGAAAACCTTCACACCCATCCCTTGAAAAGCATGAACATCAGGAGCAGCAGAGGAGTGGCTTGCAAAGGACAGGTCCTGCCTTCCTCCATAACCACTCTTTATTCCTGCTGTAACCCAGGAACTCATTATGGACATAAGCACATTCCCCAAACACCACGCAGGCTTTCCAAAGCTGGCATTAAAACCCACAGATCTCCCACCAAACCCATTCCAGGCTGGAATCATCTTTGCTATTCATGGCCATGGCGGAGGCTGCTGTAACAAACAAGATTATGTTCTTAAATATTCCCAAGGAATAACTCCCCTAAGTCAGGGTTTTTTTTTTTTTTGTGAATGCCTTTCATTAATTCTCCATGGTGCTGGCACGCCACACAATCCATATTCATGTTGGCATTTGCTTGGTTTTTATGCAAATGACAGCTCTGCCTTATTGCAGGATATCTCTGTGTTCTGGGGCTGCTGCAGCCCCACGTCCACCTTCCTTGTGCTGGAGAGTCAGGGGTTAACTCAGCCAAAACCCCATCCTGAGCCTGCTGCTAATGCCACAAATTCCAGCATAAGTCAGATTTCCTCAATAACCACATTTTTAGCTCAGAAAGTTATACCCTAAAGAGATGGCACTCAAGCTTGCAGCACCAGCAGTCTCCTCCTGCCCTCTGTGGCTCAGGCAAGGACCCTCTGCTGCTGCAGACACCACAGCTTCTCCAGGATCTTCCCTGATGCCTTTTTGGAGCAAAGCTCCAGAGCAGAAGGATTAGGGCTTGGGAAGGTTTTTTTTTTTTTTTGTAGAATGCAATGAGAAGCCAATGTGTGCCTGAGGATGCTGTGCTGTGTGGGGCAGAGGTCTTCCCTGGCATGTTGGATCCTCTGTAGCCCCTCACACTCCTTCTCCCCAGGTGTGTGGGGTGCTGGGGCTCTCTGGGGTGGTCTCCTATGCAGGAGGATTTGCCCCTGGCTGGGGGTGCAGCCCTGAGCCCCCCATCATGTTCCAAAATGGAGGAGAGGTGCTTGGAATCATAGAATAGAACCAGAATTGTGTAGGTTGGAAAAGACTTCAAAAATCCTTGACTCCAACCATTCTACCAAGCCCACCATGAAACCACATCCCCAAGTGCCACATCTACATGTCCTTTAAACACCTCCGGGGATGATAATGCCACCACTGCTCTGGCCAGCAAGGGAGGAAAGGGTTTGCTCCTAACCCAAATTCCAGCAGGGCCCAGTGTGCTCTGCACCCCTGGCCAGGACAGCAGGGATGGGTCCTTCCCACTGCCAAGAACCCCATTCCCTGGCAGGCACTGGGCTAAAAACCTCTCAGCTCCCACCTGGCAGAGCAGCCACTCACCATGCTCAGCGTGGCTTTATCCCAAGGACTGAGGCTCAGGTACTTCCTCTGGCGTTCCTACAAGGAAACCAGACAAGATTTTGAGGCTCAGAGGGCTAATTTGACATTTGCAAAACATGGAAGGAGCTGTGCGCTCCAGGAAGCTCCTATTTGCCATCATCTGGGCACGGATTTTATTTATTTTTTTTTTTTTCTTTTTGAAAGCAAAGCGCATTTGACAGTGTTTCATTCCATCAGAGGTCCCTGGATTTCATCCGGGCATGATCCCAGAGCACACAGAGGGGCTGATGCAGAGGGAGGGTGCTGGGAGCCTTTCATACCTTCCTGCTGAAGGAGGAGAAGGGATCCAGGCGTTCCTCGTACTGGGAGGAGTAGCGCTGCTCCGTGTCATCCCTGCTGCTGCCCTGGGGGAGCAAGGGCAGGGTGAGAGCCAGCAGGGACACCCAGCACAAGGACAGAACCCTGAGCCCCCCGTTTGGAAGAAATGACCCCCGAAGGATGGAGCAGCACAGCCCAGAACCGACCCACGGGGCTGACAGCATCTGTCCCCTTCAGAAAGGAGAAGTCCATGAACCACGTCCTTTCTTCACAGAATTGTGGAATAGTTTGGGTTGGAAAGGACCTTGGGTTGTTACATCAGGGGATTCTGCCATGAGGACTCCCTGTTTCTCCTGTCTCTCCCTGTTTTAGGCCCTCTCCATTAAATAATTGGCACCTGTGTCAGCCTCATATGAGGCTCACCTGGGATAAATCAAATTCCACCCTGAATTCCTTTGCTGCTGGGCTGGGTAGGAAGGAGACAGCAGTTCAGGAGGAGGAAATCACTGTTCAAACACAGAGCTGTTATAAGCTGGGAAAAGGGAAAGGAAAATGAAGAAAAACCTCCTTGAAGGAAGTGAAAGATTTGGGTGGGCTCAGACAGGATTTTATACTTCCTATGGGACAGAAGTTCCCCTTACACAGCCCTGGCTGCAGCCAGCCTGCTCCTCCTTCCTCCACCTCTGCAGGAGCTGCAGATTGCTCCTCATTCCTGCCCAAATCCAGCCTGGAAACAGCACATGCTGCCCCCAGCCCTGGGCACAGCCTGCTGCAGGCTCTGGCTCCTTTCTCCAGTGCTAATTCCCTGTCCCAGCACGGCTCTGCCCGGCATTGCTGTCGCTCCCCGAGGCCTTTCTGGACCTGTTCCTATGTGCAGAGGGTTGCCCTCCCTGCCCCATGGCTGGTTGTTACACCTCTGTGTAAACCTTTAGTAGCCCTGCCTTCACACACTGCAACCTGACCCTCGGGTCAGACCAGAGCCCGATTTAGGGGCGAGGAGCCAGCCCGGTGCAATGATCTTTTTGGGTATTTTTAACGTGTCACATGCCCCATTAGGGGGTGAATTATGCAATCCCTGCACTGCTGCCATGGAGGGTTTTGCTCTTTAGCTCATGGCAATGGCATTCAGGGGTTGCCTTGTGGCAGAGGATAAACATGGAGATGATATTCCACAGGAGAAAGGGGAAAAAATGTCAGAGGGGATGACCTGGCGTCATCAGGGAGACATAAAGAAAAGAACCAAATAAGGTCACTCACAGCTGTAGGAGTTTCCCACCACCAAATGCTACTAAAATATCCCTCAACAAAACAGACTGGGTCCAGGCAGCCCAGAAAGGCAGCAGCCAGGGGGGAGGATGGCAGGGAATGTGCGTCCCCTCTGTGAGTGGCACTTCTGCATTTCTAAGGAAAGCCCGAGGTCAGGAGAGCCTGGCTCTGACCAGGGAATTGCCTGCAGTGGAAATCTCCCAGGCAGCAGCCTGAGCCTCCTGCAAAGCTCCAGGGATGAAGCTCCCGAGGGACACAGCATGAGCAGAGCAGGTTGCAGCAAAGTCTGGTGCCCCTTCCCAGCCTTCTCCTGGCATTACTGGGATGTTTTTGGGCTGGATGTTTCTCTTTTGTCTGTCTTCTGGCTGCTCAGGGAGTAGCTCTCTCTGCTGGATACGAGAAGTTCAGGAATGAGCACAAATGGGACAGGATGATTTATTTTCCAGGCTCTACTGCAGGGGTTTATTGCAGGAGGTCCCAATTTAACCTCTGGCAGCCTGCTCAGGCAGAAACAGGCTTGCCTGCTACAGAACCACAATGCCAGCAGTGAGCATCAGAGGGGGGTGTAGCAGCTCTGTTAGGGAGGAAATTTGGGCTTCTGGCTTTGAAGCTGTCAAAGACCCCTCAGCACAGTTTTAAATTGCCTTCCTGGCAGGGAGGTTGGGTCTCTGCTCCTCTGGACAGAGCACCGCACCCTTCTCCAACCCAATTTCATGCAAGCTGCATGTTGGCAACGTGCAGTTTCTGTGTCTGGGGATTGTCCCAGTGAGCCCAGCCTGAGGATGGACAGGCAGACAGATGGAGAGGTGGACACTCACCTGGCCAGGGTAGCTCTGCAGGAACTTGATTTTCTCATAGAGTTTGATGTTGTCAGCTCTCAGGTTGTCCAGCTCGCTCTGCAGGGCGTGCACCGTGTGCTGCAGCATCCTGTTCTCCTGCAGGGGTGTGGAGGGAGAGTGGGATCCAGCCAGGGTTCTGTCCCTTCTCAGGAATTAAATCCCCTGGCTTTGAATTCAAATTGCTCCCTAATTAAAACTCTCCCAGGTGTGGCAGAAGGGAGCTCCCAGTCCTGCCCCATTAAGAACCCCATCCCTCAGTGGCCAAAGAAGGGCTGTGGCAGCCAAGGTGGCTGAGGGGGGGCTTTAGGGTGGGATATGGCTCCCACAGGAGGTGCACACACAACTGGACAGCTCTGAAAAGGTTACTTTGAGCTCTACTTCAATTTGTTACCCCAAAATGTATTCTCTACATGCTTTTTTTCTATGGCACCCCCAAACATTGTGCCAGGAGGCCAAGCACAGGAACACAAGGATACAGGGACACAAGGATACAGGGACACAGGGACACAAGGATACAGGGACACGGGGCACAGGGACACAAGGATACAGGGACACAGGGATACAGGAGCACAGGGATACAGGGGCACAGGGATACAGGGATACAGGGACACAGGGGCACAGGGACACAGGAGCACAGGGACACAGGAACACAGGGATACAGGGACACAGGGGCACAGGGACACAGGAGCACAGGGACACAGGAACACAGGGGCACAGGGACACAGGAACACAGGGACACAGGGGCACAGGGACACAGGAACACAGGGGCACAGGGATACAGGAACACAGGGGCACAAGGATACAGAGACACAGGGATACAGGGGCACAGGAGCACAGGGACACAGGGGCACAGGGACACAGGAGCACAGGGACACAGGAACACAGGGACACAGGGACACAGGAACACAGGGACACAGGGGCACAGGGACACAGGAACACAGGGGCACAAGGATACAGAGACACAGGGATACAGGGGCACAGGGGCACAGGAGCACAGGGACACAGGGGCACAGGGACACAGGGACACAGGGGCACAGGGACACAGGAGCACAGGGGCACAGGAGCACAGGGACACAGGGGCACAGGGACACAGGAGCACAGGGACACAGGGACACAGGGGCACAGGGGCACAGGGACACAGGAACACAGGGACACAGGGGCACAGGGACACAGGAACACAGGGGCACAAGGATACAGAGACACAGGGATACAGGGGCACAGGAGCACAGGGACACAGGGGCACAGGGACACAGGAGCACAGGGACACAGGAACACAGGGACACAGGAACACAGGGACACAGGAACACAGGGGCACAAGGATACAGAGACACAGGGATACAGGGGCACAGGGGCACAGGAGCACAGGGACACAGGGGCACAGGGACACAGGGACACAGGGGCACAGGGACACAGGGATACAGGGGCACAGGAGCACAGGGACACAGGGGCACAGGGACACAGGAGCACAGGGACACAGGAGCACAGGGGCACAGGGACACAGGGGCACAGGGACACAGGAACACAGGGACACAGGAACACAGGGACACAGGGACACAGGGGCACAGGGGCACAGGGACACAGGGACACAGGAGCACAGGGGCACAGGGACACAGGGGCACAGGGGCACAGGGGCACAGGGACACAGGGGCACAGGGGCACAGGGGCACAGGGACACAGGGGCACAGGGACACAGGGACACAGGAGCACAGGGGCACAGGGACACAGGGGCACAGGGGCACAGGGGCACAGGGACACAGGGGCACAGGGGCACAGGGGCACAGGGACACAGGGACACAGGAGCACAGGGGCACAGGGACACAGGGGCACAGGGGCACAGGGGCACAGGGACACAGGGGCACAGGGACACAGGGGCACAGGGATAGAGGGATACAGGGGCACAGGAACACAGGGACACAGGGGCACAGGGACACAGGGGCACAGGGGCACAGGGACACAGGGGCACAGGGATACAGGAACACAGGGGCACAGGGATACAGGAACACAGGGACACAGGAACACAGGGGCACAGGGATACAGGAACACAGGGGCACAAGGATACAGAGACACAGGGATACAGGGGCACAGGGGCACAGGAGCACAGGGACACAGGAACACAGGGGCACAGGGACACAGGAGCACAGGGACACAGGGACACAGGAGCACAGGGATACAAGGGCACAGGAACACAGGGATTCAGGGACACAGAGATATGGGGACACGGGGTCTGGAGCAGCACAGACAGGCTGGGGCAGGCTTTGCTCCTGCTCACAGCAGGATGTATTTTCCTTTTGCTGGTGCAGAATTCCTGCAGGCCAGCAGAGCAGCCAGCCCAGGCTGAGGTCCTGTAGCCCCCAGCCCCTCCCCAGCAGACTCACCCCCTCCAGCTCATGGTTCTTGGCCCGGAATCGTTCCCTCTGGCTGGAGATGATGGAGAGCAGTGAGTCCATCTGCTCTTCAGGGAACGAGGTGCCAGGGGATGGAGGGTGACCTGTGGATGAGGTCTGGCATGAGAGATAACCTGGTAGATGCCCCCCCATCCACCCCAGGGTGTGCTCAAAGTCCTCCTACTGTGGGACCCTGGGGGCACCCAAATCAACCCCTGTGTACAGCTATTACAACATGGACTACTATTTATGTGGGGTTTTTTTATTGTTTGTTTGTTTTTTGTTTGTTTGTTTGTTTGTTTTTTTCCCATTTTTGAGGACTCATCCTCAAAGTGGACAGGAAAACCAATGGAATTATTTGGTGCAACCCATGGCTGCCTTTCCCTGACTCTAACCCTCCCCGTCCCTGCCAGACTCTCTCCTCTGGCTTCTGCAGCAGCTGCAGCATCAAAATAAAGCCCCAGGGCCACAATCCTCTCTCCCCTACCCTGACCCCTCATCCACCACCAGCTTGCTATGCCCAGGACCCCATTTTTTGGATGTCCCACATGGGTTGCCTCCCCCATGATGGGGCTGTGTCTATCCCTCCCTGCTCTTCCTTCCTGGTAGTGGCATTCACGGCCAAGGAGAAATGTGTCCCCAAGGCCATGACTCAACCAGCTGCACAGAGCAGTTATTCACAGAGCAGGATGGGTGGCTGCAGGTTGTTTAGCTTGGTGGGACTGTTGCTGTGATATTGTTTATCTTATGTTTTCAAACCTTTCAAAAAAAGAACAAAAGGAAAAGAATTGTTTTGTTTTTATTTTTTTTTCCCCAGAGAAGCAAAGAGTTGTGGTTTTTTTGTTTTTTTTTTTTTTTCTCTTATTCATTTTCTCCTGCAGACCTCAGTGCAGGGGCTGATGTACAGGAAATATTTCACTGGCTGGCTCTGTGGGGGTTTGGTGTGGGAAGAGCAGGAGGCAGAGCACAGAGCTCAGGCTGTTTGGTTCAGCCTGGGTTCACCAGCTCAGCACAGAGTCAGGCCTGGCACGAGCCTGATGCCCCCCTTGGGAGCAGCCAAAAGATGTGCAGACCACGTCCAGCATGGAAAACTGTCCCACTGAGAGACACACCGAGCAGGTGATGGCTCAGGAGCATCCTCACGCTGCCATCCCTGCAGAAGTGCCCACCCTGCCCATGGCTGGGTGTCCCAGCCCAGCTTGACTCCCTCCTCTCACCATAAAACAGCGCCGTGGCCTCCTTGATGGGCTCAGGAATCTTCTCCAGGCTGGGGGTGGCCTCACCCTGGGCAGCACAAGCACAAGGGGTTAAACATTTCCCACCCACCAAAAGCTGCCTGGGCAAAGCAACCCCTCCTGGATCTTGCTGCTGCAGCCTCATCCCTGCTGGACAGGCACTCTACAAGGGTGAGGACTGACCCAGTGTGGAAAGGCTGCTCAACCTCAAATCCCAGCCTTTGTCCAGGAAGGGGAAGGGCTGGAGGGTTCCTGGATGCCACTGGAACCACCCTCCCACACCAGCACCTCCCCATTGCACAGGCACCATGCAAATATCTGGTAGGTGAATTATCAGAAAGAAAGAAAAGGAAGGAAAGAATTAAAAAAAAAAAAAAGGGAGGTGAACATCACCCACGCCCCCAGCTCTGCGAGCCAGCCCCGGGCCATGTGCAGGGGGTACCTCTGCATCTGGACGGTGCACAGCAGACAGGGCCTGGATGGTGCTGAGGTCGTGCTCCAGCTTGGCCACGAGCTCCTTCTGCCCAGCCAGGGTGGCCACGACCTCGGTCAGCTGGATCTGCAGCTCGGCACTGCGCACTGCAAAACAGAGCCAGGGCTGTCACCCAGAACCAGAGCCCCACACTGGGCCAGGGGGACACCAAAGAGCTGAGAAACCTCCACTGGAGCACCAGAGCCAGCTCAGAGCAGCAGCCCTGTTCTCTCCTGATGTCTGGGGGCAGCGGGAGGGAGCCCACCAGCAATCCCTGCTCAGCACCAGGGTCCAGCCCTCCTTGGTGATGCCCCAGGGTGGGCACAGTCCCTGGGAAGGAGCAGTGCCATTGTCCCAGTGCCAGAGCAGCTGCCTGCACTGGTATGGCTGCTTCAAAGGCATCAAACAGATATTTTTGGTGTCCCAGAGGGACCTGGCAGCTTCCTGGCTGGGCAGAGCAGGGGACCTGGAGAAGGTTAAGGGGAGCTGAGCCCAGGAACTGATCTCCAGGTGTGCTCTGCATGGGAAAGGTGACGGAAGAGGCTGCCCTGGCTGTGGGGGCTGGGAGAGGCACTCACAGGGCAGATGGTGGAGTGGGGGGCTGGAGCAGGCTGGGGACACCCCCAGGAGGGGCCCAGGTGGGACCACTCCTGCCCCAGGCACGGGGCCAGGCTGTGCAGCCCCCAGCATTCCTGCTCAGCCAATTTTCTACAAAGGATCCCTCTTTCCAGCTGCCCCTCAGAGTAAAACCCACACCCTAAACCACAACAGGCACTGCTGGAATGCTCCAGGAGCAAAACAAAAAACTCTTATTCCCCTCACATAACCCCAGCCCAGATGTGAAGCAGTGGAGAGCAGCAGCTACAACGAGAGGCACAGGACCAGCACTGCAGGGCAAGCTCCGTGTTCCATTGGCAAATCCATCCCAAAACTGTCCTGCAGCAGAAATCAACTTGTTTCACCTTTCTCCCTTGCTGCCAGCAGTGTCTGGGTGTCTCCCTGGCTGGAAAACCTGCTCAGCTCCAGGTTCAGAGCTGGTGTTTTGCACTGCCAGCACCTCCACCAAGGGGGTGCAGGATCCTTCCCTCTGTGCCTGGATTTCCAGGTGGGTGAAAGCTCAGGTTCCATCTGTTCTAGTCCCTCCCTGATAATTCCTGTTGTAACTATTCCCTGAAATTCCAGACAGCTGGAAGGCAAAAAAACCCTCCTTGTTTATCAACAGCCAGGGAGCAAGAAGTGCAGGGGTTGCCTGGGGAGCAGCAAGGGCAGGTTGTCCTCAGGGCTCCTACCCTCTCTAAGCTTTCAGACAAGGGGTGCAACGTGTGCACAGCTCAGCTCCAACTCTCCCAGTCTTGCCAGGCTGGGAAATGCTCCACACACCCTGAAACCAGCTGTGGAGGAAGGTCCTTTCACAGGGAGTGATGCCCTGTCCACAGGGTTGGAGTGAGACCAGCAGTGATGGAGGCTCAAAGTGATGCCCAAAGTGACACTGCTTTCCCAGGAATCAGGGTCTTTCCTGGTGCAAATCCTCATTTTTTTTTTGTAGATGTGGCACTTGAGGACATGGTTTGTGGTGGGCTTGGCAGTGATGGGGTAATGATAATCCTAAAGGTCTTTTTCAACCTAAACAATAAGACAATTACTGTGTTGGTGTAATAGAACCACGGAGTTGTTTAGGTGGGGAAGGAACTTAAAGCCCCTCTCATCCCACCCCCTGTCATGGGCAGGGACATTTTCCACCAGCCCAGGTTGCTACAAGCCCTGTCCAGCCTGGCCTTGGGCACTTCCAGGGATGGAGCAGCCACAGCTGCTCTGGGCACCCTGTGCCAGCCCTGCCCACCCTCACAGGGAACAAGTCCTTCCCAATTTCCAATCTAAACTTAGATTGGATAAACTTCTTTCAGTTTAAAGCCATTCCCCTTCCCATGTTTTTCAGAAGGACCAAGGCTCACTGCAGGGAAAGAGAGGTGGCACATGCTTTGAACACAACGTATAGATTTATTTTTTCCCCATCTGCACATTGCCATTTTAGAGCCCCCAGTAAAAGACTCAGGATAGAGCAGTAGTTGTGCTAAAGGCACATCCCACTGGAGGTCAGTATTTCTCCAGGAATGGGGAATCCCTGCCGGCTCCAAAACATGGGTGGCCTGATGCAAAATATTTGCATCAACAAGATTTGGAATAAAAGAAAACCTCTTCCCTACGGTTAATTATTCAATTGGCTGTCTTTTAATATTGCAATAAAATGTAATTGGGAAGCTATTGCTGGCCAAACATGGGCTGGGGAGGCCTGATTCAGCCCAAGGCACTGCTGATCATCCTGTCCAAGGTTCACCACACAAAGGGGGTTACCTGGGGCAGGATGTGTTCCCTGGCCTCTGACCCTGCCCAAAAATCCTCTGCAGAGCTGAGCTTTGGAGCTTGCAGAAGGAGACCCAGGCCCTGCAGCCCAGTTCTTGCATCTCTCTCTTAAATGATGCTTTTGGCTTCTGAGTTACATGGACTGAGGTTTTCAATTGAAAAAAAAAAAGGGTCACCAAAGTAAAAGAGCTCTCAGTTTTAAAGGAGTCTGCATCCTTCCTTCCCTTAGGTTTCACTTGGCCTTGGCCAGTCCCCTACAAACCATCCATGAAAACAGAAAAGGCTGGAACCCTGTCTGACACTGAAAAGCAGCCAAACACACGGAGCTTCCCTCTCATCTCCCCATCAGTGTCACTCCTCACAGCTGGTTTTTGGTGGGTTTTTTTTTTAATCATAACTTTCTCTTTTCACAGGGGCCGTGGCCACCCACGAGCTCATCACTTGTGTGCCAGTGACTCTTCACCTGCAGCAGCAGGACCAGGGCTCTGCCAGGCAGGCAGGGAGCTCAGGCATTGAGGACCAGCAAAGGGAATCTGCCTTTGTCTTCCCTGAGCTGCTGAGCTGCAGAGCCCTGGCTCTGACCCCTCAGATGTGCAAATACCTCAAAGGCTGGGAAGAGAAGAGCTGCTGCAGAAGGGAATGGGATAAAGAAGGTGAAGTCCTGGGGAAAGTGGGTTTTAAAACACGTATCTTTAGCCTCAAACTCTGCCAGCTCTGGCTGACATGGCCATGGCCTGATGAAGAAAAGAGTAGAAGTGCAGGGACTGGGCAGCCTCACACTGGTAGAAGCTCTAGTGCCACTGGCACAGTCATGGCTCGTTTCTCCTTGGCTGGTGCACAGAAAATCAGAAGCTAAGACTGGACTGTTCCCATCCCTGGAAGTGCTCAAGGCCAGGCTGGATGGGGCTCTGAGCAACCTGGTCCAGTGGAAGTTGTTCCTGCCCATGGCAGGGGGTTGGACTTGGTGATGTTAGAGGTTCCCTTCCAACCCAAACCATTTAATAATTCTATGGTATCTTGCCAAATGAGTGAATGCATACTCAGAAAGAGCCTCTGCTCCAAGAAAATGCTCTAAAGAAATGTCTCTTCTGGGAATTCTGTGTGCCCAAGGGGCACAGCCATGGATGACACAGCCATGGGATGAATGTTTCTGGAAATAACATCAAGGATCTGTATGGACAAGCCATGTGGTGGGACACAAAGGTGCCTCATGCAGTGAACAAACAAAACCCAAATTTTGAATAAAAGATTGACACGAGTCTCACGCTTCTTTTGTTGTGAACTGCCCTGTCAGTCTCTTGCCATTCCAAAGCCACAGGTTAAATCCTTGAAGTGATAATTGAAGAAAAGAGTCGTGGAGCCCCAGCCCCAGGCTGGTGGGGAGCAGAGCCTGGCAGGTGCAGGGGCTCACTGGGAGTGTCCCCGAGGCCACCAGCCCAGTGCTGCCACAGAGCAGCAGCAACTCTGACTCCTGTAACAAGCCCCAGCAACTGGGCTCCCTTGGCAAATCATCCAAAATAAACAGCATCTGTTTCCACAGATGGAGAAAATTAAGACATACTAGCAACTTAGTTTGAAGTTATAAGGCCAGACATAAATAAATGAGAAGCAATCTTTCCATAAGATGGTGGCTTGATTACTGAGGATACAGACAGATGAAGAAATCACCTTGGGGTGAGATAGGCTGTAACTTGCTACACATCCATGGGACTGGGGGAACTGCTCATGTGGATCCTCAGAGCCCCAAGGAAATGAGAGGTGAGTGGTGTAGCTGGAGGGATTGGGGAAGGAGCACACACATGGGCAGTTATGGCAAATCAGCCGATGCTTTGCAAGTTCACACCCTCATTTGCCTAGTGCAACTTTTTAATCTCCCTCCACTTACTGTCTGCCCTCCCTGAATCCACATAAGTGTAAAAAAAAAAAAAAAAAAAAAGAAAAGCTTAGAAGTGATGTGGCACACACTCCCTTTGAAAAGTCAACTGAAGTGCACTGAAAGCCACTACTTCAAAGGTTTGAAGTCTATTTGATTGACTGGAAGGAAGATGGTGATATGATAAGTAAACCTTGAGTGCCTTGGCACAAAGGCTCAAAGGTGGAGACTCACTCAACACAAACAGGGGTGTCTCAGAGTGCCAGGGCAGGAGCAGAAGCCAAAGGAAGCAGGAAACTGAGTCTGCCATGGACCCTTTGATTTTTCCAGCTCTTTCACCTTTTCCCATGTTGGGCCACTCCAGTTCATGACTGGACAGTTACATCCAAGCTGAAATCATTGTTCTTCCCCATGAAGAAAAAAGTGCCAAGACTTCTTGGCATCGTTCTCCAGGAGTCTTTTCAAGCCAACAAAATCTTACCTCCGGCTCTGCCTGATGCCAGAGCTCCCAAGGTTTACACAGAAACTCAGGGCCAATTTCAGGCTCTTGAAACACTTGGCATGTAGCTTTTAAGCAAGCCTGGAAAAGGCTGTTACTGCCCAAAGTCCTGCTCCCCTTCCAGGAGAATCAACGGGAGATGACTCCACCTTGACCCTGCGCTTTGTAGCTGGAGGGATGAGGGAACACACGGTCCAAATGCTGCAGATTCAACCCTGGATGCACAAGTAGATTTTCTCTGCCTTCTTTTTTGGTCTGTGAAGATGCCAAGGCAGAAAGATCTGAGCCAAAACCCTTCCCACAACGGGAAGGTTGTCAAAGGCCTTTCACCACTGTGCAGCTTGAAGGTTCCAGTCCTGTCTTGACCTTTTCGTGGTGAGGGACAGCATTTCTGCCTGGCCCAGAGTGTGTGGGAGTCACTCAATCCACCTCAACTTCATGCAAAGCCTTTTTCCTTGGGGCCACCACTGCTGGGAGCTGTCAGTGGGCTGAGAAACAGGACAAGGAGGCAGGGAGTGATTGAATATTTCTTTCTACAAGTCACCAGAGCTCTGTCTGTGGGCTCTGAGGTGCAAATTTGCTCAGAAGTAAAGGCTGAGGAGCAGGTTGTAGTGCAAAAGCCCAGCTGAGCCATCTGCATCTCACCTCCCATGAGGCAATGAAAAATCAGTGTTATTGAAGGGTGTTATTGTACTGCTCCAAAAATGTCCCCAGAGTTATAAAGATGAATAAAGATGGTGAAGATCAAGTGCTCCAGAGATCTCACCAATACAACAGAAACACAAAAGAATTGGGCTCTTGGGACATTTTAAAGCAACTTTAGTAGAAATCTCCAGGGAGGTAGGAAAGGTCAGTCAAGACCTCCTCCAAGAGCTCCTGAGAAGCCAGAATGCCTGGATTATTAGTCTGGGAATCATCTCAGATTTCAATGCTTTTTCTGGGCTGTCCTGGCCCATATGTACCTGCCCTGAGGGTGTTCTCTGCTCAGACCCTCTGCAGGGCTTCTGAAAAGGCAGAAAAAGCAAGGAGAGGATGGAAAGAAAGGAAAGATGACATCTCTGAAAGCCATCTCCAAGTTCCAGCCCAGTCTCAGGCCTGGAAAAGCTCCAAGAGTGAAGAGATGAGGTTTCTCTGCAGACAGAGTTGTAAGAGGAGACATCAACAACATCAGTGAGGTCTTTCAGGGATGATAGGGAAGATGAGCAGTCCGAGACAGCAAGGGCTTGGATTGACACCAGTGAAGGCAACAAGAACAGCCCTACTCCGTTTTACTTTCAAGTGCTGCCAAAGACATGAGAAAAAGTAGGGACAAGTAGAGGACGGATGATGTCCAACACCCTGAGAGCAACATTTGAGACTTCAACTGCCCAAGTGACAAAGGGTTGGGAGCACAGGAAAAGTCCTCTCACCCCAGCTGCCACACTCACTCCAGAACATCAGCACCCTTCTCTGAGCCCTCAGTGCCTTCAGGACCAGCTTGGGAAATGGCCTTGGAGAAGAGAGGAGGGGCCATCAAACTGCAGCAGGACAGGACAAGGGGTGATGGTTTCCAGCTAAGGGAGGGCTGATCCAGGTGAGGTCTAAGGAAGAAGTTATTTTATGATGAGGGTGGGCAGACCCTGGCACAGGGTGCCCAGAGAAGCTGTGGCTGTCCCTGGATCCTTGGCAGTGTCCAAGGCCAGGCTGGAGGGGCTTGGAGCAGCCTGGGATAGTGGAAGGTGTCCTTTAAAGGTCCCTTCCAACCCAAACCACTCCATGACTCTCTGAGGGCTCCCTCCCACCTCTCTGGGTTTCTCTGCCAGTTGCTGCCACAAGAGGTACAGGCAAGATTTCTTCTCCCTCCCCTGCTTTTCTCCCTTTCTTTTCATTTTGGGGGCCTGCTGGGAAGATTTGAAGAATTTCTCCTTCTCCTTCCTCCTGGCCCAGCCAACTCCAAAATAAACAGCCCCCAGCAAAGAAACCCAGTACTGCTTAATAAATTCACCCTGTAAGGAGAGAGATTTCATACAAGAAGAGATTATTTCCAAGGGTACTAAGATAATTACATGGGTAACTTGGAAGAGTTCAAGAAAACAGTTTGAATTTTCTTATCAGTTTCCCTTAGCTTGGAGCAAAAAGAAAATAAAATGCACTGCTGTAATCAAATCATGTTTTCTGAAGCCCTCTGTTGGCAAGTACACAATTCCTTCACCACTTCCATTAAAACACAAATACTGGGGAGAAAATGACAGCATTTCCAAATGGAAAGAAGTGGGGCTCAAAAGCACCAAGTCAGCCACTCACAGCTTCCCACCTGGCCATGTGAAAAAATATCCCTTTTCCACTACAAGTCAAACTGGCTCTCACTGATGGTGGAGCAGGAGCACAGCCAGGACCTTGGCACTGAGGTGTGAACTTACTCCTGCACCCAAAGACTTTTTCCATCAATCCAGCAAATCCCTTTAACATTTCCTATGCAAACCTCACCCATGCAGCCCCAGCAGCAGCTCTGTCCCAGCAGGGACTCACAGTGATGTCCCAGTTCAAACCAGTAAAGGTCTCTGGGATCACACAGCTTACACTTCTTCCAAAAAGAGAGAATTTTGACATCCTTTTAAAGGACTGCCCCTACAAAGTTATGGTGGAAGAGCCAACAATCTCCATGGAAGACCATAAATGTCTGCTCCTGACCTCTCAGATGCTTCCTTGTGGTTTGGGTTGCCTTCCTAACTTCCCAAAATTAACTTCTTGAGAGAACAGCCTGGCTTTATCCCAAGAAACAAAATTCTGAGCTATGTGAAGCTACTTCTCCAGGTCAGTGCTTTCTCAAGTTTAACACAACCTTTGCTTTAGGACCACCTGTGGCATTTTAGGAGTTTCATGCTGATACCACCTGAAGAAAAGTGCAGGTTACAAATACACAAGTTAACCTACCTGAGGCATAGCATTTTGAAAGTCTAGCTGCTTAGCATGAAGTTTAAAAAAATTAGGGTCAAATTATGCACAACAATACCATTTATAGCAATCAACAGTTGGACTAGTTATTAAAAGAGAAAGGGGAAAAGAAAGTGTTAAACCATAAACCTTTCCAACCTGTCACAGACTCTTCAAAATCAGAAAATGCACATTTGTCATGAAATGAAGGCATTCAAGAAGCATTTTTAATACATTTTGAGGAGAATTACCCCATGCCTGCAGAACTAAAGATGGCAAAGGCACACACTGGACACCAACATGGAACTGGACAAAGTTCCACCCTCACTGGGGTGGGAAATCCCAGCCCTGCTCTCCAGGACAGACTTCCTGGGACAGAACCACAGCAAATCCATCCTGGCCCTCCAAAACTCCTATTCCACAGGAAACTCCTAGGAGGGGGCACACAACAACCTGGTAGGAGAAATGTGTCAGGGATGTACTGCAGGAGATGGTGAAAATCAAAGTGAGCCCCCCAAAATAACCTTCAATTCACAAAAAAAAAAAAAACAAAACCAAACAACAAAAAAACCCCCACAAAAAACAGACATGAGCACACCAGGGAAAACAGAGCACCCAGGTAAGCACAGACACACACACACATCCTCTACCTGACACCCAGAGCATCCAAAAATGATTTCTTCCACTACTTTTAAAATCATAAATCCCACTGATGAATTACAGCATCTGTTCCTTACCAAACTCCTCACTCTGTAAATACTGAGAGTATTTATAGGAACATCCCATAAGGCACCAAATGAGGAATATATTTTCTTATAAAGGTTCTGTAAAAATAAACAGTGAGCCTAATATCTGGGAAAATTCTTTGACATTTTCATTTCTGAATCTAAAGCATTTCCGACCTCAGGTAACTGACTTTTTTTCTTTTTAATTAGTTGTGGTGCTCAAAACACCCCCCCTTGGCAGTGTCAGACACCAAATATGTATTTTCTGTTTGTGAAGCTGGGTGCCCCCCTCACACTGACTGCACTTGAATTTCACTGAACATTTTGGACATCTAACAGTTCAATATTTAAAAACAGACACACTCCCCATAGGAACTGACACACAAAAAGTAAATTTTCTTCCCCTGGCCCAACACAAATCCCACCAAACCATCCATGTGATCCCTCTGGGCATCACCAAAACCAGAAGCACAATGTAAATGTTTGCTGCTTGGACTCAGGTCTCACCTCAATAAAAGACAGCCCACGCGGAATTGTGTTTGTATAAAAGATATTTACTTCAATTATCACACCTAGGGTGCTAGTGAATAATAATAATAATACATCGTGTGAGTTTCATACAGTGATATTGCTTCTCCATATCATATAGGGACCGTTGTACAGTGCTGAGAACAAACATTTTATGGCTAAACCAAACAAAGACAGAAACAATGCCGTCTGCTGACGAGGGAGCGCTGCCCTGCACTGCCAGCCAGATAAACTCTTACTTTTTATGTTCAAACAAATACCAAGAAATAAAATGTTACAAAAGATGAGTCACAGCAACACAATGTGGGCTTCTCAAAGCTACTTGTACAAAAAAAATGACACTTTTTTTTTTTTTTTTGGTCAATTGGGTCTTTGTGAGGATCTTTTTTTTTTTTCTTTTTTCTTTTTTAAAATCCGTGATTGTGAATATAACAAACAAGCTCTAAAAACATCTAAGACTTAGTGCGTTACAGAAAAAATATAAAATACTGCTAAAAATGTAAGACACCACAATACACTGGGGTAAAAACTGAGCTTATTATTAAAAAAAAAAATAGTTCTCAGGAAAAAGTACACCACTTTCTGTTCGAGTTCATCTTGTGCTGTGTTAGTAGTCGGGGCATTTCCAAGGTCTGCCCATTCTCATGGCAAGTAGTTATTGCACAAATGCAAAGAGTTAATTTTTTAATTAAAAAAAAATGAAAAGGGACATGAGGGAAACAATTAAAAAAAAAAAAAAAGAAGAAAAGAAGAAAAAACAGAACATTCCCCCCCCCTCCCCAGCCTCCATCTGCTTTGGGATCAACATCCAAATTCGTATGTGTGACATTCTCACAGCATTTCCAGCAAGGAATGGGAGAAAATGCTTTTCACCACAGAAATGCATAGAGTATTCCCAGAGGAACAACCTTTTGTTTGGCAGAGCTGATCCAACACTTACACTAGGGCATTTTTAACTCTGATTTTCAGTTTCTTTTTTGGACTACACCAGAAGGAAAACGAACCTGATGCGGTAAATTTGCCGGATATTTTTTTCCTTTTTTTTTCTTTAGTGGAACACCCTTGAAAGGCAAAGTGCAAATTTGCTTCCCAAGCCACAGAAGTGGTGCTGTGCCCTGCAGTGTCCAGCACCTTCCCCTCTGCCCATGCCAGGGGGGAGCTGGCACTGGAGCCTGGCCCTGCCCCTGGGACACGGCGGATTTGGGGCTGCAGTCCCACTTTTCTGCTGCTCCCCAGGGCCGGGGAAAAGCCTCTCTGAACACATCTCAACCCGGCAGCAAAACTGAGCCACCCCTGTGTGCCACAGAAAATGCACAATGTGGATTTCCAGAGCTCACACCAGGAAAAGTTGCTGCCGCACAAGGTGAATTGTTACTTGCCTTTTTATATTTTTTTTCTTTCCTTGACCAACTTGTGAATGAGAAGGAAATTAGCTCTGAATTCAGAAAGTCAAACATATGCCAACAAAGATGAACATCACAGGAAACCAGTCTCTCATTTTAAATGAACACTCGTGAGTTAATTGCAATGTGCTCTGACCAGGGGCTCTGCATCTTTAGGAAATTCTCAGTAGAGGCTCTAGGAGGCTCAGGGTATTTTCTCTCTCTGTATATTTTAAGTCTCTTCTCTCACAACTGAGGCTTCTTATTCTCAGTCCTAAATTATTTTAAAAACTATTTAAATAATATTATTTATTAGGCATTTAGATAAAATACTTTTTTTTTTCCTTACAAAAAAAAAAAAAGATTGCTCTAGAAAACACAACAGGGGCACGATATGGATACTACGAGCCAACACCACCTTCTTCATCTCTAGGATATCCCAAGCTTTCTCCAACATCCATTTAGGGGACAGCAACCTGGTCTAGTGGAAGGTGTCCCTGCCCATGGCAGGGGCTTGGAACAGGATGAGCTTTAAGTTCCCTTCCAACCCAAACCAATGATATGTAAATACTCCTGTTGTGTTAATATCCAAGAAAAAAAAAAAAATCAAACCTCGACAAAGAAAAAAAAAAAAACTGTTAAAAATTAATCTCATAAATAGGAAATATTAGATTGTTGTCCTAATCACAAACCACCTCTGTGTGTTTCACCTTCTGATGCTGCAGAGAGAGCGAGCTCGGGAAGGGACGCGCTGGGGAAGGCTGGGGGTGCCAGGGTGTGGGGGGTGCCTGTTCTGCACAAAACCAAATCCTGACTGGAATGGCTCGACAGTGCCTCGCCAGGCAGAGCCAGCAGGGCCCTGGGCATGGCAGTGGGGACAGCAGGCGTGACTGATGGCACAGAGGAGCTGCCATGGCTGAAGTGCACTGCGGGTTCTTGCACTGAGCCCTACGAGCATCAGCTGGGTGATGGCTGAGTCCTACCCCAGGAACTGCTGGAACCAACCCACAGGGATGTGGGATTTTCTTTCCCCCCCACTCAGGAATGTGAATTCTGAAGTAGAGCTCGCCCTGGCTGGTTGTGGGACAGGAACCCCCCAGACACGGACCCAGAGTTTCTATTGCACAAAAACTCCTCACGCAGTGCTGGTTGTGCTTGGGAGCCAAGCACGAGCCAGAGTTGGGACACTGGGATGCTCCAGCAGTGTTTGCTCCCCCCTCATAAAAAAAAAAAAAGGAAAAGCGGCTGGGAATGCTGCAAGCCAGATCACTGTGCTTTAGATTATTCTCCACGAAGAGATTAGGAAATAAGGCACATAGCTTTCCAAGTAGAGAAAGAGTAAATTTCAGGAAGCAAAACCTAAAGACTTAACAGGAAATGTGGCAACATACAGGATTTTGATGATATGCCTGTGGAGTGAAAACAAAGTAATTTCAAGCTCGACTAAAATCTTTCTCCCACAGAAAAAAAAGGAATGACCTATGAACTCCATCTCTCTAGTGAAGGTGAGAAGGAAATGGAAGCCCTGATCAAGGAAAAGGAAAAGTACAATACAGATGTGACCTTGCTTATTCCCCACGCTCCTCTTTTCCAAACCAGATGCTCAAGTACTCCCTGTATCACCTGCAACAGCATCCAGAGGTAACCAGATACTTTGGAAACACTTTTAAAGCTAGTAATAACTTACCCACATATAAATAACACATCAAAACAGCACAAAGGGTCTAACGCAAGCTAATAAAAGCCAGGGAAGTCTTATTGAAAGACTGATTGCAAAAAATATTTTTTCCTAGTTATTTGGAGACAAGATTGTACTTCAGAGCAAGTCAAGTGCCAAGTTTTATTTATTCTCTTGAAAGCACAGACACTTGCCTTCCAAGAGGAGCTGCCCAGCAGAAAATTTCTACTTCATTCCTACAAATCCTTGAATTTTCAGCTAAGGGAGAGCAAGGCTGAGCTGCTTGCTTGAATTCCATACTTGGCTCGAATTTACTTAATCAGCTGTTTTTGTGATTGTTTTAAATATGTCTTTACTGCCCACTGTACATTGATAAAGGAGAGAGCACCAGACTTGTGCAAATATCTGGGATATGAACCTCCTGCAGGAAGCCAAACCTACAGACAAGGTTTGACCCCTCCTTTCCAGTTCCTTGGCTCTTGCACATCTCAGACCCTTGGGATAATTTTTATGTATTCTGAGCATGATCTTCGCTGTCCTCATTAGTTAAACCCATGCATCTCCAGCAGCCTGGTCTCTTCAGTGGTTAATCCCCTCTTTACAGCAGGGAATGGATCTAACAAGTGGGGAATGGCATCCTCTGCCCATTAAATTACATATTGGTTTTAAGCCCTCGCTCACCTACATCCCAAATGATTTCACAAATTTGGCTGCAGCAATTCTGCTGCACCATTAAGGCCAAGCACACAAATGCTAAATACACAGAGGGGCTTTTCCATCCTGGAATGATGCACAGAGACACATTTAACAACTCCCAAAAATGCATAATAATTACCCACACAGACAGAAGAGAACACAACTCTTGCTCTCGCTGTCAAGAGAGAAGCTGTGCTACTGTGACACTACCAGGAATTACACAGGAACTGTGCAAAAATCACGTGTGGCACCACAACAGCAGGAAATTCTGGGCATGACTCTCCACTTCCAAAGAACTTTGGATGAAGATTGTACCATGTATTACAAATATCTCTGGAATTCAAACAGAAAACCAGAGACACGACCTCACAGGGGGGTTCACTTTGCTGCACTGATCCTGCACTCTTTTGTTATGGTAAAGGATTCAGTTGGTCTCTGCACTCAGCTGGTTCAAAGTCCAAAGAAACTGAACTGATGTGATGAAACCAACAGTTTTAATAACAGGAAATCTACAGAACCGTGGCTAAAATCTCCCAACACCACTGTGAGTAAAGCAAGCCTGAAACTGGCAGAATTGACCTTTACAGAAGAGCTGGACCAGTTAAAAATACAGTAATCTTATTAGTTTTTTAAAAGGAGGTATTTCCTTTTAATGCACTTTAGTGCCAGAAGATGGTTGTGAACAGCAATGACAATCAAGCCCAGGAATCCCATCAGGGTTTTTTCCATTCACAAAAGTTGTAAAAACACAGTTTTCACAGAGAGCCAAGGATTTGGGGATGGATACAGATGCCCAGGTCTTGGGAAAAGCAGGTCCTGGATTGTACAGAGGATTCTGGTGAGGGGCACTAATAAAGTTCAATGAAGGACTTTCTTCAACTGGAAAAATGACCTTATAACTAATAACTGCTATTAAATATGCCACAGTACCACTTGGCTGGGGGGAAATCATCCCTGAGGACAGAGATGGCACCACTTACACACCTGTTTTTAAGGCTTTCTGAAAAAGTAAGTGCACAGGCCTCACGCTAATCTTCTCCAAAAGGATACATTTCATGTTCAGAGCATAAAATCATTTTATCCTTGCATATTAATAGGGCAGGGTATAGTCCATGACCTGGTCATGTAGGACAAATCCGTCCCTAGGCATGGCATAAAGAGCTTTTCTTGCTAAAAAGTCCATTATTAACCATACTTTATATATGGCATAGTCAATATATCCTGTAAAAGAGATGGGGAGGAAAGAAGAAATTGGTGAAATTATATTTCTACATTTTAGAGCTCAAATATATGTGAAGGAGACAGGGACTGTTACACCCCTTTTGAACTACAAAGGTTATATCAGAAAAGAAATTCAGTACTTCCCATGCCAGTGATTCTCCTTGCAATTTAAAACCAGACTTTATAAACTGCTGGGGCAGGGAGGGGAAGGTCTTTCCTTTGTACAGAATTTTTAAATTCTCAGAAAAGTTGATTGTATATGCAACACAAAATGCTGATGTTTGCAGAGCAGAAAGGGAAAGGCAGAACAACACAGGAATCAACCCAGTCCTGCTTTGCAAATGTTCTATCCATGTGAGTTAAATTTAGGGATAAGGGGCTACAACCAGCTGGTCACACCAGGGCCAAAACTGCCACACACTCATGGGAAAGCCTTGACTTGGTTTTAGGGAATGTTAAATCCAGTCCCCACCTAAGCACCAACTTTCCTTCTCTTGTTTCTGAGTCTCCAAGAGGAGCTCGGCCACGCTCGGTGGCTGAAGACAGAGAACACCCACTGGGTGAAGAGGAAATCAGAGAGAATTCCAGAAACTCCTTTGTATGAAGAGACACAAATGAAGCAAAAATAGTGCCCTCCATGTGCAGGTTAAAAATGTCACTACTCCACTTTCAGTCTGCAACAAATTGCCAAGCTACTGATCTCTCACAACCCTGCTAAAGGCACAGATTACTGCGGCATTTCAACTGAAATAAAACTTTTTGGATCCGAGTGCAAAGTGTCCAAACCCAATTACTTATTTTTTTGGTGTATTCTCGTAATTTCTATGCTGTCAAAATCCGATTTTTTTTCCTGTTTCTAACCTGCCCTGTTTTTGCCAGGAGCATTCTTATTCATTAAAGCTTTAAGAATACTGGAAATCATTAACCTTAAAATGGGAGATGAGAGACTTCTGACTGCAGCTGTGCTTATAGGGACTGCAACCACAGTTAGCATTTTCCATTATTTCATCACATTAATTTGTCACGTGTCCCTCAATCCTATTTTATGTCTATTTATCAGCTTTGCACTCTGAATTACCACCAGAATGATTAACTTCTCTAACTTACTATTTCTCCTGTTAAAGGATTGAAAAATAGTGACTTTTAAGTAATTGGGTTGGAAAATATTGCATAGAATTCTGTGGTGCTCATGGTTGTGGTGTTCATGGTTATGATGTTCATGATTGCTCTACACCAATCCCATATCAAGAAGTTACATAAAAATAATGCAGAGATCTTTTAGCTAATGAGAAAGGCACATACTTCTTTCTTTTTAACTGTAATACAGATCTTTCCTATTACAGCAAGGAGTTTATTACCTAAGGACTCACTAATGCATGATATGGTCAGAGTGCACTGATACGGGTTCCTCTAAAGGGTGGCTCTATTTATAGGCATTTCACCAATAAATAAATAAAATGGTCAAATTTTATGGCATCAGAAGCAACTGTAATTAAATGCATTTCTGTCAATAAACATCTGCAATGCTTTTGTCTGAAATCTGTATCCTGAAAAATGGAAGTGTATTGACAATCCCACTGCATGACCCTTCTGCCATGGGATACTCTTTCTTGGCTTTTAGCAAACAAAGCACTGCACTTTTTTCCTTCCCTAATCATCCAGAGAGAAAAATCAACAATTTAACTGCAATATAAACGTATTTCTATTAAAACAGCCCTGGCCCTTCATGCACAGCGTTGGTAAGATCATGGAACTGGAAACAGAGAGAGAAAATAAAATGCTTTTAAAGAACCTCAGGAAAAACAGACTCTGGCATGATGGATTTCCTGAAAACTGCCTGTGCTTTTATCCATCAGGAAAAGAAATGTCAGCAATGAGGGCTCTGCTGCTCTGTGAGATGAGCCCCATGTCACACCTTTCACACATTCCCTTCCCTGGAATCAGCACCCAAGGGATGACAGCCACTGTGCTGCTTTTTGGCATTTCCCCTCTTTCTACTTTTTATCCTTTGAATTAAGTTAAAAAAAAAAAAAAGATTATTCCAAAGCACATTTTCCTCCCAAGGGTGAGTTCCAAATTGATCCCAACTATCTCTCACACCCTGCAGTGTAAGTTCAGCCTCTAAACTGGAGGGCCTTGGACAGAAACACCAGCAGGTAACTCATGTCCAACCCGAGAACCTCAGCAGTAGTTCAACTAATCCATCCTACTTTCCACTGGAACAGAAAAGCAGCTGTGACCTTGGCTAAACACCAGGACAAGCCCAGGGAGCATCTCTGAGCTCCAGGTCTGAGGGTGCTCCTCGGCCCCTGCCCTCGAACCAGGGGTCACCAAGGAACCCAAAGGGACTCTGGGCAGGGGATCACCCCAACAGCATCTCAGCAGGCTAATCCACATTCAACACAGATCATTAAATATGAAACAGCAAAAAGGAGCTAAGCCATTAATAAAGTGCCAAAAATATAGGAAATACTGACAGCATTTTATTTGATTAATTTTATAATAGATCCCAATGACAACGCTTGGCAGGATGGAGTGACTTCTGACTTCTGAACGCTGTCTTTATCCAGCAAAATTACATGACTCAAATGGAATAATGGAGCTTAGAATTAACAGTTAGTGTTATGAAAGAAAGATTTCCTCTAGGGCAAGCTACAGATACGCTTTTTAAAAATCATTACAGCATTAGAAACTGGGCGGATGCTAAAGAATCCTAAAGAACTAGTGGAAACCTGAAAAGCAAACCAAAAATAAACATGAAAAAAAAAAAGAAGAAGATATGTTTCAAGGCACTTACATATTGCTTATTAAGAAGAGAGATTGACCTTAAGTGCTGCATTTGCGTGCGACCTGTGAATACAGTTCTGCTGTCGTACAGTGCAGCCAGAGCTCTCAGTAAGCATCATGGAATGCAATCAGATAGACACAGGCACAAGAACAGTTTGGGGAATATTAACTTAAAGAAAAAAAAAATAAAATCATCAAACAGAAAAGACCCCCTCACTCTGGAGAAAGCCGAGAGTAACCACTTGACTGCATCCAGCACCTGGGTCTCAAATCAGCAGACAAGGACAGTAGGAACAGACTGGCAAGTGTATTGCCTAGAATTAATTAAAAAACCCAACCTGAACCAAACAACAACGAAGAAAAAAAATAAAAATAATTAAAGAACCTAAGAAAACATCTGCATCTCCTGGGCAGAAGTTTTGCTGTTGGCTGGAGACGCAGCTCGTCGTGACTTGTACTAAGGTATGTGAACTCCTACCAGGACGTGTTGATCCAGGGAGCTGTGCTTTGGAAGTCAGAGCAGGACACTGGACAGGTACACAGAGGTCACCCCTGGCTTCACCCCATTCCCACGCACTGGCCACGCTCCCAGTGGGAAGCCAGGAGTGCTCCCAGCAAGCGCTGCCACACCCTGGTGTCCGTCACTGCCAACTGTCCCTCAGCTCATCACACAAAGGGGCAGCTGCTCTCTCTCTGCTTCTCAGCTTTAGTTTTGCATCACGAGTCCCCAGTTACCCAAGGAGGAATCCTGAAACAGCTAGCAGTAAAAATCGGAAATAAATCCCTGCCTTTCAGCCTCCTAGAGCCTTCTTTCCTTAGTCATGAGAAGGATGGATTTTAGTGTACTGATTCTTAAATTTGTGAAAACTTGCGCTAAGTGCTGCTGTCGCATGTTAAGAGACTGTAAATGAAATACATAAGTTCTAAAACATCATGCAAGAAATGTGGTTTCACATCTTACAGTCAAAAATCCTACTAATGAATTAATACAAGCACACTGAGGTGTAATATTGGGAACATACCTTTAAAGTCGGAACTCCTCTCCCCCATCCCTCCCTCCCCCAAAATCAGAAAAGTAATATTAATTAAACTTAAGAAGTAATGAATGCACCATTAAAGTGTCATCAAAAAGATGCTGACCTAAGACAAAAGTTCAATGATACACAATACGGTCAAAAAAGTCTTCAATCAATAATATACAGTATGACAACTACATCTTGTAAATTATACCCAATACTGCCGGCAGTCTATCCCTCTAAAGAATATTTGCCCCCTTTCATCCCTTCCTAACAATCAGATAATAAAATACAGCACCTATAAATAAGCAAAAAAAAATTATATATATATATATTTATATATATATATATATTCCGAAATCATCTATTGTTAGTTTTAAAGATATGGCAATAAAGGAGTCTAAATTAGCAAACTTGTAGAAGCCATAACTGATAAAACAGCTTATTGAAAAAAGGTGGCAGTAATGCACTCTATGTGTGCACAAGTACGTAAGAAAATACACAGACGTATAAAATTGCACGCACACACCCACGCACACACATCCTTCCACACACCTCTATGCTCACGCATATACATATAGACAACAGGAGGAGTTAGAGACAAGTTAGAATTGGATTTGTACTTTGATCAGCCCTAACCTGTGCATAAAATAATGGGAAAAGGCTGTATTTCTGCAGGGCAGAACGGGCCGGACTGGGATTCGAGAGCACGAAGGTTTTGGTTTCGAGCTTGGGCTGCTTCCACCCCGGTAAGAGCCCCTCTGGTCATTGCCATGTACTCTTTATCCACGCAAAAAAAAAAGGAGCTTCCCACAACTAAAACGTATTTAAAATCAGTGCTCGTGGTGGGAAGAGAGTCAGTAAATGGCCACCAACAGCAGGAAAAGGGCTGGGTCTGCGGCAGCTCCAGTCCCTCTTGGTGGTGTGTGACAGCAGTCGGACACGTGAACTGCATTCCCAAGGATTCCAGGTAAGCTGAATGTTCGGGATACGGGCTAGGCCCCCAAGTAGCAGGCTGAAATGTTACTGGCCAACGTTTTTGGAGCGATCTGTCTTTGCTGAAAGGAAATCCTGTACACTACGAACCAACTGAAATGATCAAGTACATGCTGCTTCTAAGTTGTCTCCTAAACCTCCCAGATATGAGGTCTGATCAGCGTGCTCTGTGGTTAGAGGTTAAAAAGCAGATTATAAAATACCTAGATTCAGATTTTTTTTCTTTCTGTCCTGATTTGGCCTAAAATGGAGTGTATTAAACAAATTCTGGGCTGCAAAAGACCAGAATCAGTTAAAGCTATGAAACAATGTGCACTACGTGTCAATATTCTATTTCACTTACAAGAAAACACTAAGTCAGCTACCACAAATTAAGATATTTTCCTGATGTGACTTTTTTTTTGTTTTGTTAAAAAATATGTGGAGTAAATGTGTTTTTTTTTTTTAATTCAAAGTTTCAAACAACAAGATTCTTTTCTTTTCTTGAAAATATGTAGGAATCCAAACTAGTGTGTTTAGAGTCGGTTGACTGTGCAATCTCTTAGTGGCAACTGAACAGCTACAAAAAACTTTCTTTTTTTTTCTTTTTCTTGAAAAATCTCCCCTTTTTTCCTGGTTTAAGAAGATAATAGTGTATTATCGCTCTGTAGCCATTAGATGGCAGATAAAAAGCCCCCTTTTAATATGTGGGTTTGATTTTTTTAAGATTTTTTTTTTTTAGGTTTTTTTTTTTCCTGTTTTTCATTTTTTTAAAGCCCCACACCAAAGAGGAGGGCACAAGGCAAAGCTGTATGAGTTATTCCAGAAATTGTGGAAATCACTTAGGGCAATAATAAAAACACTTCAGGGTACAAAAAAGCTTGACTACACATTTCAGTTTTCTTCCTCGAAAACACAAACATAAATTGGGCTTAACGCTCCTTTTTTTTTTTTTTTTTTTTTTTTTTGATTTCTATATGCACCTTGGCCTATGGCGTTTTTGCCCTGTGGCCCGCAGGGCGGTTAAGTGCGAACACAATAAAACCAGTAGAGGTCCAGTTTGACTTCCCAGCTCTCGCGAGTTGGGCCAGTTTAATCTCAAAACTCCCACTCGACGGCCTCTTCCCGACTGGCGGCCTTCTCCAAGCGGTGGATGATGTTGTTCAAGTTGGCCGCTTTCTTTTTCCTCAGGGAGCTGTCTCGTGTGTTCCTGGAGCTCGCCGCCTCCGAGAAGCCGAACAAGCTCTGCAGAGAGTTGGCTTTCTGCGAGCCTGCGGCCGGCGTCGAGCTCGTACTTGGCACACTGGAGATTTTCTCTGAACTTTCTTTTGACTTGTAGGAGCTCTCCCCCGTAAGGACTGAGGTGGAGGCAGCTGAGGTAGAGGCATCCCCTTCCGTGGCAGAGTTTGGCAGTGTCTCCAGAGCGTCTCCCGGGCGCGGCGGTGCCGGCGGGGAGCTCTGGCGCGGCGCTCGGAGCCGGCCCTCGTCGTCGGTGTCCTCCAGGCTCTCGGGCTCCGCTCTCTCCGAAGGCCTGGCGCCTCGCAGTGCCTCTTCCCCCGCCTCGAAAGCCGGCTCGGCGGGCCCTCCCTGAGACTTGGCGGCCGCGCTGCTCAACTCGTCCGCCTCCGGGCCGCTGGGCTTCCCTTCGGGAGGGCCCTCGGCGTCCACGCCGTCGCAGCTGTCCCCCTCGGAGCCGTGGGCCGCCCTGCTGCTTCTGGCCGAAGGGGAGTCACTCGACCCGGCCTGGCTCTGGCTCCCGGCTTGGATCTCCTCGATGAACAGCTCCCGGCGGATGCGGGACCTACGAGACAGGGGAGAGGGATGTGAGTCTGCCAGGGCGGCAAGGAGATGCCCGCCTCCACTAAAGATGCCCTTTTGTGGAATCATTAAGGCTGGAAAAGGCTTCCGAGACCATCGAGTCCGACTTCCAACCAAGTACCACCAAACCCTGCTGCCAAGTGCTGCACTGACTCGTTGTTCGAATGTTTCCAGGGGTGGTGACTCCACCACTTCTCTGGTGAGAAGTTAGTATTTTTAACAAAAAATATGAATATGGTTTTAGGAGATCCAGAATAAAGTGGATCGTAAGCACAAAACAATTCAGATTTCTACTAGAAACGAGCCAGTCTGCCTAAAGGAAGAATAAACCAGGAAAAAGCTGGACAAGCCCCCTGGTGCTCCTGGGCAGCGAGGAGAAATGAAGACGAAACCAAGCCCATTGTGTTTAAAGCACTGTGAGAAAACCCAGTCTGTGACAGGCTGCCAGTCTATGAGCTAGTCTGACTTTTGCCTCATTTTTTATTTAAAAAATCAATTTCAGAACATGAATAGTGACAAGCCAAGAAGTGCCTTTCATAGGAATAACTGCACTCCATGTGTGGGTAGAAAGAACTGCCTGCTGTGCAAGGATACCCCAAACACACCACCACTGTCGTTTAACTCAGGCCTTCCTCCCTCTTCCTTCTCTGTTAAGGGTTCCCAAAATCCTCACGAGTACAGAAAAGTTTATGGAAAAACCTTAGGGTCTGGGCTAACACTTTCTCTGTCCTGCTACATCCATGGGACAAGTGATGAACACCATTTAAGTCCTAATTTATAACCAAGAGGGAGCCTCAATGATCCAGGGTCAGGGACGGGACCACAGGCCTGCGGAGAGTTCACCAAAACTTATTATTTTTCAGAGTGAAGATAAAAAACTCTTGGTTTCAGCCACAGGGAACTGACAAGGGGCCTGCAAGCCACAAGTGAAACGCTGTCCCAGCGCTGATGGCTGTAAGGATTTTCTATTTTTCCTTAACGGTGCCATGGAAGACAGCACACAATGGAAAAACATTCAGCTAAATGGAGAACACCACCTGAATACTGCTTTTGAAGCTAATGATCTTATTGACTTACTTGAAATGCAACAGAGTATTTCAGTAGTGCTCGCTGACTCCACACTTCTGAAGGATTGAGGGGGTCTGTAATTTTCCCTAGGAGAATATTATTCACCTAACGGAAGCCCACAGGTGCTAACATTAATTTTCTATTACCATTAACTGCATGCATCCTGCAACATCGATTATCAGGCTCTATTTATGCCTAAAATCTCCCTGCATGGACATTGATCCAGAACATGGTGCCTCTGTAATATTCCCCAGGTCAGGAGAGGAGGCTGGTAAGAGCTCTGTGCCTGCTTGGCATTTAAAATACCTCAGCTCCAGCAGGTACTGAGCCTCACTGAGAATCTGACCACAGCTCTACAAACATCCAACTTATGTCTGTGGAAATCCCTGGAATTCACACCCAATATATTGCTTCTGGAATCTGGTCTGGCTCCTGATTAACATAGTAATTAAATTCTTATGGTAAAGAACTGGTGACAGCAGCTGGAGGATTCCAGAGAGCATTCCTCCTGGGGAAGGCGTTGGCCTTGACATCCACACACCCTGCTGGCTTTCACCAGTGGAACTCCAAACACCAGAGATCTGGGTGTTTCCTGCAGCTCCCTGGACAAGCCTTCATCAAGACCAGCGCAATATAGAGTTCATTGAAAAATACACTCAGAATCTAGGGTCCAAGGGTGCTGGATTACAATTCCAGAAAATCTGGTTTCGCTCCTGATGTGTCTGTAGTATCATCTCTGCAGCCTTACTGAGTTTATGTGACAGTTTCCACAGGTGAAGTGGGACAGAAATTCCTCCCTCCCGCTTTTTTGTACCATTTTTAAGACATCAGAGCCTCAAACTCTGATGTATCTTGTATGTGCTTCACTAGTGCAAAGCAAGGGATATTTATTGTATATTCTGAGAGCTCTGTGACTGGTATGAATGCAAAGCCATAGACTTGGAGAAGTTTGCAGACATGTCAAAATCCTTTATACCCATTTATATTCTGAAGTGAATAATTTCTTTGCCTGCTGAGGATATTTTTTTCAGCATTTCTTTTTGCTGCAGGAAATAAATGCTAATGCTGACTTTCCATCTGGTGGATATAAAGGTAGATCCTGCTGTAGCAATCACCTTTGGAAAGTGAGATTTGGGCTGAATCTGAAAGGAAAAGCATCACTGCAACAGCATTCCCAAGTGACAGCAAGACAATCTTGTCCAAATCTGTGCCCTCCCTTATTTAAAGCTACAGAAAAATTTGTATTAAAGCACAGGCAGGTGGTCTGAGATGTGGAACTGCTTCTGTATAAAAAAACTCATCAGTTTGGAAAAGACATGTCTGAGGGAGAGTATAAAAGAGATAAATAAAGTTAAGTGTGCCTAGAGAAAACTGAAAGAAAGACAACCCATTTCTTATAACATACGAGCTGCAGAACAGTCAAACTCTGCTCCCCTCACAGAACACGGAACCTGTCCCTCTTCTGCAACACCTTACACATGATTTAAGAGAAATTCATGCATGACAGCAAAGAAAGTTATTCTCAAGGGGAACAAAAAAATAGGTTTGTGTTTTGATTTTTCAGTGCTCAGAGCACACAGGGCTCCAAACAGTCTTGAAACAGCTTCTGAAAGCCCTGGAGTCCCAGCAGCACATCTGGGAGCAGGCCCAGATCAGTCAATGCTCAGCTTTGTGCTGCCCCCAGCCCCCAGTCTGTAGGGTTTGATTTTGTGTCCAGCTGTCAGCACCTCCTCCCCAGGAAGGTGGGGCTGAAGGCACTGATCAGCACATAGCCAGGCAGGGATCTCGTGATGACGAGGGAGGTGACACCTGCCACCAGGCTCGTCTGCCCAAGTGAGAACAGCACATTTTGCTGTCAGGCCGAAGGGAACATATTTTCATAGGCATCCCTCCAACTTGTGTATAATTGCCTGCAAGTGGGAATTGGAAGAGGCCTGCATTTGGAGAACTCTGAGTGGTGAAAAGAGGCTGCATCCGTACTGAATTCAAGGCAGTGAAATTCAGTGTAAATATCATTACTTGATTTTTAAAAATTTTGTATTGTTTACTATAAACATTATATAACTATTGTGTGCAGTATTTCTGAGATAGCTCATTAAACTGCTGTTTTAGCTTCATCAACTTCCCTGGTAAAAGCTGAGAAGGGCCAAAGTGAAAACTACCCTTTAAATGTTAGCAGTTTTGAAAAACAAACAAGTTTAGCAATCTGGACTAATTAGGAACATTATTGGCTTCGAGTGAGGGAGCAGAATAGTATTAAATCTGGTAGCTTAACTGTACCTGTTCAATATTCATTAGCACAAATTTCTTGGAGAAAAGTCGGCTGCATTAATTAGGACTTTGAATCCCAAGCACAGTTGATAATATGTTTATTTAAATCCTTATAATTCTTATGTGCTATTCCAGCCTTGTCTCTTTTTATCGCTGTCTCTAGGCCAAAACCTGCTTCAGGGGTTCAAATGTGGAAAAGGTTCCTCCTCAAACAAGAAAGGAACTGAACAGACCAACATTTTATTTCAGTGGGACTTGATTTTATCACAACAATTAAACAAATCATAGAATTTTGGAATGGTTTGGGTTGGAAAGGACCCAAAAGCTCATCTTGTTCTACCACCTGCCATGGGCAGGGACACCTTCCACTGGCCCAGGTGTCTCCAAGCCCTGTCCAACCTAGCCTTAGACACTTCCAGGAGTCCAGGGGCAGCCACAGCTTCTCTGGGCACCCTGTACCAGGGTCCTCCCCACCCTCACAGGGAACAATTCCTTCCTAATATGCCATCTATCCCTGCCCTCTGGCTGTCTTGGCACTCCAGGCCCTTGGAAGAAGTCCCTCACTGTGACCACATCTGCCTTCAGGGTTATTGGTTCTCTGTCCTTCAGGACTCCATGAAGCTCCCCAGAAACACAGCACAAACACTGTGCCTAATTTCAGAGCTTGGTGACTCAAGGCCTAAAAGAAAATCCTCTTTTTCTTCTGATGCAAGAAAATGACACAATAAAAGCAGGGCAATTCTGATGGCATCCAATAAAGGACATTTCCAAGTACCCCCCACCCAGTGACCCAGGGACAACACCCACCACACACCCCCCCATATGTCTGTGGGTGTGCACACGGGAGTCAGACACGGTAGCCTGGCTTACTGCAGTGGCTTTATAAATATTCATCAGTGGACATCTCTACATCCACACCCACCCCAAAAGCCAGACTTTCTGTTTAAAAGCACTACTTACATCAATATGTGAGTATTGCTGCTCCTCAGGGATGACTTAAAATTAGTCTGGAGCATTAGCACCGTGATAGTGAGAACCTCCCTGCTGTCAAAGCTGTTTTGTTTTGCACAACCCACCTGACGCAGCCCACGGAGGCAGAGCAGCACCTGCCAAAGCCAAGCCAAGACCTCCCTCAGGAGCAGGGCTCCCAGGAGGGAACGCACCTGTAATTGTGGAACCAGTTGATCACGGTGCTGGTTTTCAAGTTGAGCTGCGTGGCGAGTTCCTCAATGGTTTTTGGTGATGGGTATGGCTTTTGCTGGTAGGCTCGTTTGAGAGCTTCTTTCTCCTCTGGTGCCAGCACCACCCGGGGCTTCTTGAGCTGGTGCTGGGGCTGGGGGCTGGCACCCTGGCTGTAGTCGATGCCAGCGGACGAGGACTCGCAGGACTGGCTGTCGCTGACGGAGCTGTGCCGCCGTTTCATGTAGGCTGAAAGAGAAGCACGCTGGATCAGCCCCGACTGAATACAAATGCACAATCAATGGATGCACGAGCTGAGGGATAAACATGGAGATGGCAGGTGGGAGATGCAGGATGGGTTGTTCGAGGGGATGGGATGGGATGGGATGGGATGGGATGGGATGGGATGGGATGGGATGGCAAGGATTGGGTACCACCAGAGAGAAAATGCAGGGAGGATGCAAGAAGCAGAAAGAGAAGAAAAGAGGGTAAGTCAGCTGGAAACCTGCCAGAGTTTTCTGCCTTTACAATGAATGTGGGACACGAATGACAGGGTTCAGTTCACACAACTCCTTTCAGATTCACTCCTCGAAGAGGAGTGAACTCCCACGTCCTGACTGGGACAGCTGTGTTCATTTTGACTGAAAGGGGTTTGGTGGTTACAACGCTTCAGGTGTGCACGGAGGTGTCTCTGACATTAAGGAAAATATGACTGTGGAAGTGGAGTTGCAGCATTCCCAGCCTTCCCAAGCCATCTCCAACACACGATGGCGCCTGGAGCCTGGAGATGCCAGGGATGGGCTGCACAACCCATCAGGCGTTTGCTGCCTTTCCCAACAGCTCTCTGCTGTGGCAGCGACAGGCTAGGAAAGAAAACCAGCCCCCAGCACCCTTCTCCCGTACACAAAGCTCCTTCCTAAACAAAGACACTTTTAAGAAAGCTCTCCCTGCACTGCTGGGATTGGTGAGGCTGATGGCAGGAGCCTGTGATCCTGCCACTGACTTCCTCCCTGACTGGGAGTGAATTATCCTGGCAAATTCCACAAGGAAGGAGCCCCAGCAAAGGCTGTCACTGACTTGATTGATTTACACTGGGCATGGAGAGGTGGGATTTACTGCACCTGGCAGTATCATGCACAAGCATTGCTAATGAATGGGCTCAAAACAGCAAATATAGATGAATCTTGTCAATAAAATATTTAATGGCCTGTTAAATACCTTCTAGATATTTAAGAGTTTACGTATTCAAGAGCTATAGTTTGATAACCTCGGGTATTAAATTCCAGATTACACCAGCCTGACATCAATTCAGGAGGCATTAAATCTCCAGGAGCCAGGAGCTCTGGTTGGAGCCAGGGACACTGTGGGGCCAGTCATACTGGTCAGCAACCAAATTCTTCAAAAATTCAATTTTTCTCTCCCTTCAGCTCTGCCTTCAGGCTGAGATTGCACAATGAATAAAAATTCAGTGCAGTCCAATCAACTGCAGTGTTTAAATCCCAGCCAATGTCTCCTGGCAAGGTTCCCTCCAGGACTGGCTGGGTTTTCTGGCTCCAGTGGGTTCCAGCACCCTGCCCTCTCCATGGTGCCTCCAGTGGGACCTTTGGCACTGTGGCTTTACTATCATGGAAGTGAATTCTGAACACACTCTGTAACCTTTGGGGGTATCTGCATGGCCCACATTTTGTTTTTCCTGAATATGACAGATTACCTGTGGATTGCCTACTGTGTAAGATCACTGATATGGAACACAACGTGAGCTGCTCGTGATCCATCACTCTGACGTGATACAGTCCTGCACACGTTTGAAATAACCATAAAAAACAAAGTGTTTTTTTTTAAAAAATAAATCTCCTTTAAAAATCCACCTATTTAAGTTGTTCCAAGCAGATGTAAAACTGCAAAAAATCTGCATTATTTCAAGGTGACCCATGGGCCTTATTTTTGCAGCCTTCGAGGAACTGTTACAACCTTCAACCATGGAATTAATCATTCCAACACGATAATCTCATATTTCTATAAGGTCTTTAATCTCAAAACTCCTTCCTGGGTGTTATTTCCAACTTGCATTGACATGCAAACTACAGCCAAGGCTTCCTTGTTTCCTTGCAGAGCAGAACCAAGAGGCTGGAGGACAAGATCCATCACCTCAGCAAGGGGCAGCAGCCTCAAGGAGGCCATGAGACAAGACAGAACCTGGCACGGGAGATGTGAAAGGTGCTCAGACTGCCTCTAACTGGAGTTTCTGGAATTTGGTCAGGTGACTGAGTCAGCAGGAGACACGCAGGGATCAGGATGGGCTGGATCTCCCTTTGTCTGCTCTCCAAAGAATGGGATTTCTGGCAGGGCAGAGCTCCTGTCTTAAACAGCAAAGGACAATCTGGAGCTGTGAGAGCTTGGGAAAAATGCCATTCCTTCCTCTGCTCCTATAACTTCACACTGGGATCACAAAAGGTGCACTGGCTGAGCTGGGTTGCTCTCGTGTGAATGAAACGAATGATATAAAAGCACATATTTCATTAAAATACAAATAAAGAGGAATCCCACAATGTTCCCACTGTTCAGCCACAGCAATTGTTTTCTGGAGGATAGTCTATTATCAGGACAAATTTCCGCTGGAGAGAAAAAGGCAGAACTAGGACTCAGACTTCAGGCTTTAATGCTGGTCTCTGGAAACTTAGATGACATTTTTAAAAGCTTTTCCATTTTAATTTTTATTTTTAAACATATGTGCTGCATGTAGACAATGTAAGGAGATAATTCAGAACATCTGCAGTGACAGCAAGACTCAAACTGGAATCCAAGCTGCAAGCACACTTTATTTTTGGAGAAGTTTGATTTTCATCTGTGACCAGTCTCCACTTCTCAGGAGACATATGAAAGAAAAGGAAACTCAGCTGTAATATGGGCAAAGGTCTGGATCTGGGTCTGAGGCTGAGTGAGTTACACCTTTCCCTCCCAGCATCCACGTGTCCCTCTGGGAAGAGTCCCCAGCATGTGCCCAGCTATGGATACCACAGACACCATTGCACAGCTTCCCACTGACATAAAACAGAGCCCCTTTTAATATAATTTTTATCTTATACGGTATTGAACAGCATTATTAAAAAGTGAAATAATGGGGAAATAAAGGGAATTAAATTTTCTTCTGACACCAGTACTGTTCTGTGAGGAGTGTGATGCTCCAGCAGCTCAACACCCTGGAGCTTATGAGAGGAATGAACTCTTCCAAGGCAGGAAAGGTGTGCAGAATGTCTCAGCCTGGTGAGCATGAACTCCCAGCTCCCTCCAAAGAGGGTGGTTAATGTACATTGCAAATTTTCAGAACCTCTTAAAAGGGACATTTATAGCACAAACTTTACACTGGCGGAACAGAAAAAAAAAAGAGAGATATGCAGTTCACCTTTATCATAATTATTAATTTACTCCCTTAATAAAATGTAGCAGAGAAATAATTGATAATAATGTTTCACTGGAAGCAGACCCAGTCGCATTGTTCTTTAACTGACATTAGCTGAAGGGAAAGTTAAATTCTTAATGTGGCTCTGAGCAATTTAAAAGGTTAAATTACAGGATCCTTACCTGCATGAAAGGATTTTGCAGAAAATACAGGGCTGAATTCACTTTAGACTGCTCTGCTCTGAGGAGAGCACTTGCACAGTTCAGGAGCTCAGTGCAGAGTCTCAATGATTTATGGCCTTATCTCTATTCAGATGCCATCTACAGACCATATGGATCACTCACTATTTGATAAGAATCCAGTTTAGAAAATAGTTTTGAAAGGATATTGTCAGTACTACTTTTAAATTATTTTTATTTTATTTTGCTGCATTATGGGCAATATTCTCTGTGAGGCTATAAAAACCCAGCTAGCTGACAATTTTATTCCTGCCATGTTTCTAATACAGCAAAACCCCTCACGATTCCCTTTGGTTTACAGTTGTAAGTGGGAAACCCAAATGGATTTTACTCCCCATGGAAGATCACACATGATTTGTGCTAAGATACTGCACTGCTTTATATTATACTGTTTACTGTGACAAGGGTTTGAATTTCTTCTGAAAAGCCTGCAAGACTATAATTTTCCTAGAAGCTCCTGCACTGCAATTTAAAATATAATCACCAAGTTCTTGATCAAATGTGTAAATGCTTTCAGAACATCAGTCAACAGCAGAGCTTTCAGTGTACACGATTAATGATGTCTGTGCTAATATCATTAAGGGCTAGCTCCAGAGATGTATATATCATTAATTAGTTAGCTGCTGATAATGGCAGCCCACGAGTCTCTCTTGTAAAGTCACACGAACATACTAAAAACAGGGCTCTGAATAACCACTGGGTTTTAGTGATGAATTTAAAACGGAGAGAGTTGGATAAATTTGCAGGATGTACTCCCTACTAAGATATCCAGTAACAACTCAGATCACTCACAGGTCCATCCCCGTGACTCTGTTTTGTGTGAGCAAAACACACAAATTTTATTGTATTAACACAATCACCTTCCCCCTCCCTATAAAGGCTACAAATATCATTATTCTGCAACAGCCTTTAATAAAGGCTGCATTTTTCTCTCCTCCCAGCAACCATCAGTGCAGGACTGGCAAGGAGCTTTCCCAGGAATCAATGCACAGTTCTTCCAGCCCAACATCTGTGACCAGCTGCAGCACTATCAACTAATAACCCAAAGCCAGCTCCCAAACCCACATTTCTCATTTGGTAAGGCAAGTTATCAGTGATACACCAGGGCCTCAGTAATTAATCTATAGGAGAAAACAGCAATGATTCCCCAGCAGCTGGTGAATATTTAGGGTTTGGGGATGGCTTTTTGTTGTGTGTTTGTTTTCTTTTTTTGTTTTGAGATGTATCTGCTTGAACAAGCATCAAATAAAAGCTCCAGAAAAAGCTGTCATGAGGTCCTTTTGCATAACCCTCATTCCACTGGATCAATGCTGCCTCTCCACTATTTATGGAGGGTTATAAAAGCCAGGCTGATCTCGGGAAGAGAGGAAGGTGTGATTCAGCACTCTGCTCCCCGTTACCTTTTTTCTCCATGCGCTTCATATCCATCAGCTTCTCCACGTTGTTGGGATCGTTGAGCCACAGCTGCATGCGGACAAAGGGTTCCCTTCCCTTCAGACTCAGCTTGTGCCAGGGCTTGGGGCGAGCCAGCAGGTCTGAGACAGAGCCTTGTGTCAGCCCCAGGATTGTCTCCCCGAACAAACGCTGACCTAATGTGAAATTGAGAAGCGCATGAATTCGCTCAGCCGAGACACGGGAAAGAGCACGAGATCATTCCTCAATTATTCTTACTTCAGAACTGCTTCAAAACCCAGAAGACACGTTTAGGAGAATAAATGCTCTGCCCCCCACTAGAAGGGTAAATATTGAGCTTTAGTTTAATCCTCAGGATCTGCCTGGGATAAAGGGAGGAGTTCGACAGGTTTGGGGAGCGGGACCCTAAAGTGAAACAGTGTGCAAAAAATAAAATTAGGAGAGGAAAAATTAGCTGAACTTCTAGCTAAGCAGGCAGCTAGTGAGAGCAGTGAGGCTACTTAGCTCTTATGCAGGAGGGCAGTGCCACAGCTTTGCTCCAACAGGGCAATCCAAACATTTCCAGCAATCAGTGAACCAAGAGCAATGCAACCTCCCCCTTCAGCAATGGCCATAGAAATGTCCTCACAGAAACATGTATGGAATTTCTGTGCTGTACTATCTGTGGAGATCCAACTGGGTCTTACCCACTAGAGATAATCAGAATTTGCAATACAATTTTTATTTTAGACTCTCTACATTATTTCTAGTTTAGAATACTTAATTTTAGGTCTCTTACAAAATGTTGTCATCTGGCTGGGTAAAATCTGCAAATGCTTTACAGTGTACAGTGTTCATATGTGCATTGCTGACAATGATTTTATATGGGGAAGGTCTAACTTATCAAGACTGGGGAAAATGCCTGTGCAGCTCAAACCCAACCATACAGCTGGTTTTCTAACCCCTTTCACTTCAGTGTTCTTCCTCAGCTGAACTGCCTTGATACCAACTTCAGCTAGAGGAGAGAGCCTGGAGTCATCTGAGTCATCAGGATTTAACATACAAGTGCTTCTCTCATGGGGTTTCAAGGTAACCTGAATATCTTTCCATAACCCCCAAATTTGGGCCTCAAGGTCTTGTGTCTGATCTGCAGCTTTTGAGTTGCCCCATTGACATACAACAGATCATTCTCCCTTCACATCCCAGCACCTGTAGCCAGTGGTAACCAACAGATCCCTAAGGGACAACAGGGATGAGTGGGGGCTTCTGAACCCACAGCTCTGCAGGACAAGCCCTGTAAAAGCACCACCAGCTCTTGGTCTCTTCACAGCCTTCCCTGATCCTGACACAGAGAGCTCATGGCAAGTATCTGCTCTGTAGACCCATCCCCTGTGCTTAACTCCAAGATTCCCTCCTCCTTCTCTTTAAAAATATCCCAGTACTTTTGCCCTGGTGGATTTGTTTTGCCTCAATGGGGAGAGAAGGGACTGTAGGACCAGTCAGAAGCTGCAGAACATCCCACTCAGATGTGTGGGGCAGGTGGGTCTGCAAAGCTTTCGGAGGAAGCAGCTGAGATAATGAGAAGCAGAGAGGGGAAAGGAGAACAGGGCTTAACATGACACTCTGCTAATATGCTCTAAAACTAACCCTGGAAGCAGTTCTTACAGACTGAACAGAAACCTACATTCAGAATTCACTCAAGACTCTGAGTAGTAAGTGATTTTCCACTACCCTCAATATCAGGAAAATCAGACAAAAGAGGTAATTCAGGGGCAATTTTATCTTTCTGTTATCAACACATGTATTGCTGGGGTAACCTGCTCCCTGTTTGTATTTAAAAACATCAGCAAGGCCTTATCCATTTCCCTGTAAACCTGCCAGCTCCTAGCAAGATAACACGGCTACTTTAAAAATCTGTTATTGTGTTGCCACATGAACAGGAATATGGGCACAGATTTGCAAAAGGGTTGGGAATGAGCAGTGCTGGCAGTGCTGCTGAAGGAAATGAACCTCAACCTACAGCCTAAAAATTAAAAATGCAAATGTGGAAGGAGGTAACATCATGTTCTCTAGGTGTTAAGAACAAAGCTAAAGATGTTTGTGTTGTTTATTTCATGTCAGGATATGGCAGGACAGGAGAAAACACCTGAAAGGCTCCCAAGCTAAGGGGGAAGGTGTCAGAAATCATCCTCAGGAGGTAGCAGGTGTATCATGCTCCATTTTCATCAGAGCACTATTAATAACAGGAATGTTTTTAAGCACAGGTTTCCTAAAACTCCTCCTCACCCTTCAATCCCTGTTCCCACTGATGTAGATCCTAATGGACAAAACTGTGCTGGTTTCATGGATAGCCTGGGCCCTTCCTACAAAATGCCCAATATCCCCTATCCTCAAACAGCTGAGTGCATTTGCTTCCCTCTGTGACCTCCATGGAGCCCAGCAGGGAATCACTGAGGATACTCTGACTTTTGGGGCTCAGAATATCAGCAGCATCTCAGTGTGAACACTGCCAGCACGGTGTGCTACAGGCACAGAACCTTCAGAGAATGGCTTGGGTGGGAAGGGACCTTAAAGATCACCCAGTTCCAAGTCCTACCGAAAGGAACACCTTCCACTCTCCCAGATTGCTGCTCCAAGCCCTGTCCAGCCTGGCCTTGGACACTGCCAGGGATCCAGGGGCAGCCACAGGTGCTCTGGGCACCCTGTGCTGGGACCTCCCCACCCTCACAGGGGAGAATTCCTTCCTAGCATCCCATCTGAACCTCCTCTGTTTCACTTTGAAGCCATTCCCCCGACTGGTGACGGGAGGAGAGACCCACCCAGCTCAGTCTGAATTGTTTTGTACAACTGTGGTCTTCACTGGCGGGTGACACTGGGACACCTCAGCCACCACCAGTTGCCTATGACAGGTTCACAAGGCCCAGTGGCCTAAACCAGAGAAACCTGTGCACCAGAAAACCTGGTGCACTAGCACACTGAGGGCACAAAAGGAGACATTGAAACTGGTTCCACACCTAATGCAGAGTTTGGGACACATTTCCTGGCTCTTCTGCTGCTTTTTAGGCTTGTCAGCCACACTGTAGGAAAACAAAAATCATGGGAAATAAAAAAGACTAAGTAAAAATGGCATCAAAGCAAATGTAAACAAAAATACTTTTTTTTTTTTCAAACCTCTCTGGAACACCAGAGCAGGTACTCAATAGCATTTTGCCCAAAAACTAGGAGCTTGGATCTGCAAACCCTTACCATGATTTTGGGTGTTATGTTATCTCCACTGAACAAGCAACCACCATCTGCCCAAGCCAAATGCAGGGGCAAGGAATTCTGCTGAGCTCAGTGGAACACAATCTCATTCAGGGTATGTCAGTGATTTGTCAGGGCCATTTTCTTTTTTTCCCCCAAATTATGGTAAATGAGAACTTGGGACCTCCCCCATTCCAGTACTTTTCCCCCTTAAAAATTTTTAAGACAACAACACATTACTCTGCGTCTAGATGAAAAAAAAAAGGCTTCCCTGCATAATAAAATAGAGGAGTTTTTACTTTTACAGTCATCATCTTCAGATGATATGGATAAAATTCTTCTCACATAAGTAATATAATCAGTCTAAATCTAAACTTTTGGTCCTATTTGTAGTGAAGAAAGAAAAGCTAGTACTTATGGAGAGCACCAGACATTTCCCTGAACACCCAATGCAAGTGGGATGAATCCACTGAAGACCCAGAAGCTGGAGCAGGTAACACTGGGACAGCCTTACTGCCCTCCTGCCAGAGCCCTCAAAAGATCCCATAAATTTCCCAAAGCCTTGTGAGGGAAGCAAGGGTTAAAGACATGAAGAACCAGTGATTTAGAGACAGAGTACACAGTATTAATGTGGATTTCCCATACTCACACCAGGTAATTCCCTGTGACTACTCCCAACACTCATGACACTGAATTCAACAGCCAAAAACCCATCTGTAGGCAAAAGCAGCCTCAGCTTTGCACATCTCTAACTGAGTGGCCCTGTACACTAATCTCGGGCTCATCTAAACCTCAGCTGAGTCTGGATTTTCCCTCTCAGCTCTGCAGGAACACTGTGCTCCTGCTTGTGGTGCAACTCCCTCTCCAACCATGCTGGGCTCCTCTACTTCACCCCAAAGGGGCCTGGAATTTGCAAGTGTGGGGGGAAACAGCCTTTCCCAATGGGAGAACTCACTGGCTCTGGGGTTCTGGAGGTCCTGCTAGCCTGCTGGACTCTGTTTTGGGAGGTGGGAGCAGCACCTGGCTGCTGAGCCAGGAGCAGAGCTTAGGAAGAACAAGGGTGTGATGACATTTGAAGTAGAGCGTGACAATCTGAAAGGAGTTTTCTACCAGTTTAAAAAGATTAGGTATCTTTTTAGCAAATTAAAGCTTAGGCCAGAGTCAAACCCAGGCATTCTCATACACACCTACTGTAGCTAACAATAAAAGCATGAACACTTAGATTTTTGGTCAAGAAATGAGAATAAAGTGATTTACCAAGATTGTTGTCCGTGAGCACTTCCTTGACCCTCTTGGTGATGCCATAGGTGTCCAGCTCAGGGGACATGGCCACCAGTTCTTGGATGCTGAGAGCTGAGTGGCCCGAGAGTGGCAGAGGGGTCGTGGATTGGGATTCAGATGCAGGTGGCTCGCTGGATTCCTGGGATTTGCCATCCTTACTCATCTCTATGGTGGGACAAGGCTGCTGTACCAACTCAGTCAGGCTTTTCACTGATTCACTGGAACTCATGGGAGATTCAGGAGCAGGACTGCAACTGGCAGAAGTCTTTGGAGTACTTTCTGTAATTAAAAAGAGAGAAAAAAGTCCCCACTTTAGCATAATTGTAATGTTTTGATTGCAGGATATTTAACTCTCCTCCTCATTTATATTCTACCTACTTAAAGAAATGCCTAAGTATGCAAAATGCTACTTGCTATGACTTGGGTACTAAAAAGCCTCTTTTTCAAAACAAGAATTATTTTCTAATTTTATCTTGAGTAATCTCTGATTTCTTATAAAGACAAGATGTACAAATACAAATAAAAATCAGGGAAAACTGAAGTGCAGTAGTCTGTAAGTTTGCACGCAATTTCCATGGTCAGGAAATCTCAGTTTTGCTTGCCATAACATTTTTATATAAGGATGGTTTTAAAGCTACCATTCTAGACTGGTTTAAACCTCCTTCTGTGACTTGTAAGAAACTCACTCAGCCACTATTTTTTTGTCAATGAGGGATTTTCTACAACTGATACAGCTCTCTATTTTGAGAGTGCTATTGATTTAATTTTGTTTCTTATCACACACATCACATTTTTGCAATTCTCTTTGTCCAGGAATAACAAGATTAAAATACAGTTTGTAATTATGTTGTATTAATTAAAGTGTTTGAGTATCCAACATAAAGATAGCAAGTGCATCAGGAGACACCCAAATCTGTTATTGTGACACTTGGTTTAAAAGTAAGCTTTCCCAATCTGTTAATTTGCCAACAACAATAGGTTCTGTACAAAATGTTGTTTTTCCCCCAATAAATTTATCTCTCACAGAACGTACTGACTGAGCTTATTCAGAGATTCCAGACATCTGAGGGTACAGGCTGAGCCTTTTTAAAAGCAACAACGCACAGGCAACGTGGTTCACAAGAATAATTCAGAAGATAAGGAGCACAGGATTTCTCCATCCACAGTTTTTCCCATTTCTGTGGGGCTGCTTCCTCCTCCTTGCTGTCTCCCACCTATTCTGTGCCAGGGTTAATGACATGGATTCCAGCCTCACACATCCCTGGGTTTGGCTCCAGATGTCTGGAGGAAGCTGACAGAGCTCTCAGCTGCACAAGGAGGACGCCAGACCCCATCCAAGCCCAGCCCCTCCATCACAGCCCAGAGCTTTCTGAGCCCTGTGGTGCCACCACAGAGCATTCTCAGGTCCCATCAGGCAATGGCTGCCAGCAAACCTCCCTGCTTTTTGAGTTTGTTATCCAGAGTATTGTCAGATCATTCCAGAGCATGCAGACTGTGTAGCGTGGAAACATCCCAAATGCTGAAGGAAAATAGCACAGGAAAATTCAGGCCCAAATGGAGCAGAGTGCAGAGGATAATGGTGTTTGTTGTTCAGGGTCCTGGGAGCTTCCCCATGCTGCATCCAAGAGCTTTCCTGACACACTCACTTGAAGTTGCTCCCTCAAACCTAAAAATCTGACTTTGTCCTTACTGGTTTATGTGAGATGCAAAAGAGGCAGACAGAAAGGAAAGTGAGGTGCGTGTAAATCTTTAAGGTAAAGGGGATCCTACAAATCCTATTTCATTTCTGTGCTCGCCCTGGGTCATCATACAACTGAACAGAAACCCTGGGAAATGTTATTTCTGTATCAGGAGCAGCAAAGGAATCGTACTGTAAATTTGTCCTGATTCACCCATGCGAGGGACCAATTTGGCAGATCATCCATCTTGTTCACTGTACACTGTCAGTGATGGCATGAATTCCCTACATGATAAACAGATTTCTTCTCAGGTCTGTGTCCTTTAACCCACAGCAAGGTCAAAATTATGGCTGCCTAGCTAATAAACTGCACGGCACTCATTCAACTTCCCTCTAATTTTGTCCCTTGTGCCAGCTTATACAAATCTTACTGAATAACTAGAGCAGCTGCAAATTTCCTATACAATTCCTCATCCATGCACGGTGAGCCACACACACACACGGAGCACAAGGGTATTAAAAAAAAAAAAAGACAAAAAAAAAAAAAAAAAAACAAACACAAAAACCAAACCAAACCCAACCACACAGGACTAAACAAAAGCATTTCCTAATGCCTCCTTCTCCCTCTCCTTTCCCTGCCCAGACTAATTATGAACACAACAAAGGTAATCTGTGTTATCATCTATCACTGAGATGCTCTCTGCTGCTCACATATTAGCTTATTTATTTTTTATATCACTTACCAAGAGCTTACTTGAATTTCATTTTTAAGACCAATCTGCTGCTCATTTACTCCAAAAGGTGGGATTATCTGAATCTAATTTTGGAAGGCAGTACAGATGACAAACTGTTTTTTTCCCCCACCAAAAGACAAGTGTACAGTGATTTCAGGCAAGGCATTATGTACACGTACTACAAATAACTCAAAATATGTTCCCCATTCATTTTTAGCATTTTTCCCTTCTGGAAAAACACTTTCAAGATCACATAAATATTTGAGGAAAAGATACATTATTTGGGAAAGTAGATTCAATAATCAAATAATGCAAACATTTCCTGTTAATCTACTTAAAAAATTAAATAGACATTTAGAGTACAAGTGACTGCTGACAGAACAAAGGGGAAAATTGACTGTATTCACTATTCCAGATTTAACTGTCAATCCACAGCCATTTTGCATGTTTTATGAAATAATTTGTCTGTATTCATTTCTCTCAAGTTCCTCACAAGACAAAGACATAAATTCAGGATATCTGAAAAATATATATTAAGATTTCCAAAGCAGCAATTGAACATTTCCAATGAAAACAATACGTTGAAAGCTTATTTGTTTAAAAACTGCTCTGCATTTTTAACCCCAGACTGCTCTGAAGAATACCACTAACTTAAGAGCAATCCAGTTTCTTAAAAGTAATATTCACTGGATGTTTTTCACTTTTGTGTTTAAGGAGGAAAGGACCATTTTGGCAATATAAATATAAAACTGCATTACAGAACAACCTGCAAACTCCATGGCCACCATTTATTGATGAAATCACTTCAATAAATTCCAGGTAAACTTTGCTATACCAAAGGGTTTTGCTTTCTAACAGCCTGCATCCAATTTAAGATGTGAAGTAAAAGCTCCAAAGCTTCAAAAAATGAGGTGCTGGAAGAGCTGGAAAGATCAAGAGCATCACCAGGGATAAGGTAATTGCAAAACCTGGGAAATTTTTAAGTTTCAGGTAGCCAAAGACATCAGTAGTGCCCTAAGCTTTATAGAGTCTGGGGGAAACAGGGTGTCCCCAAAAATGACTTTATGGGAAGATGGTGACCATTAGACCCTGCAAGTAATGAAGACACAGCTTAACAAGACAGTTTTAAATGATCAAAAATTCCATATAACTCCTGCACAATTACAGGCTGGTGTTGACAAATGCCATTAAAGATGCACAGATAGCATAAATGCACTTAAATCATCCAAACTTTTGAAGATGTAAGTAAAATTGAGTCATGAAAGGGCAAAGGTTCTACCAGCACTTTCTACGTTATTAATTCAAAATATAGTCTGGGGTATAGGGAAGTTAAGCCCTTCCAAGCAATTTTAAGAAACACATTCAAAAATGCATAATGAAAAATAATAATCAAAAATGAAAATCAGGTACTAGGAGTGATATCTGCAGAAATGGGCCAGCAAGCTGAAATGTTTGGCAAGTGGAATTGGGCCCCATTCATGGCCAAGACATAAAGAGAACCAAAGAGCAACAGTGGCTATTTCACAGCTGACAGCACAGCTCAGAGAGTGATGCCCCTGCACTGAACGGGAGCTTCCAGGCTTTGGAGGCAAATGTGTCTCCAGAAAGACAAACACACCTGATTCAGTCTGCCAGCACAGATATCCCTGCCTGGGGACACTTCACTCCTGGAAGAGCACAGAGGACTTATTCTTAGGTCAGGAAATTCTTCCCTTCTGTTTTTTCCTACAGTACTAGAGAGGGATGCACAGTCTAAAATGAAGATGTATAAATGAGTGGAAACAAAGTCAACATTACACAAATATCTCCTGTTTTCTTTTAAAATACCATTTTCTCAATATAAAATTGCTGCTTGAATGAGCATCTAACTGCACCAAACCATCATCACAGCCTGCTCTTTCTCTCCCCACCCCTTAGTAGCTATCTGGTAACAAACTGAACTAACTTTGCAAACAATTCAACAAATAGGTCTGGGGTCTGAGTATTTTACAAACCTGGTTGAGAACCATAACAAAGTAACCCTGCCTTAATTACATAAAACACAGAAAATCTTTCGTGGTCTTGCATTCCTTGGCAAAATGGATGAATCCAAATGCTGCTCTGGTCCCATCCATCCCCTACACCTTCCCCAGAGCATCTGCCACGATAGTGTTTTGAACATGTGAGGAAGTCTGAAATCAAACGTTCTGGTCTCAGTTCATTGATTACAGGTGGTTTTCCTGAACTCCAGATTTTCTTATTCTTCTCCAAGAAAAATCTTCCCACCCTGTGCTGGGGTCAGGTCCCCAGTACTGGATCCTGGGACCTCAGTTGCTTAACTATCCCACTGACAGCTTGCAAATCACCTGAAAACACTTCCCCCAGCAGTGTCAGCCTGACACCTCCCTCTGCAAGGTCTGCCCTGCCACCCTCATGTGGCAGAGTCCCTGCAGTGTGTGAGGAATCCCAGGCTGTGCAGGGCTCCTCTTCCACAGCTCTCCCCAGGTCTGCAGGAACCCAGAAGTCAGGGACATTTAGAACTTCAGGGCACTGCTCAAGAGGGACCATTTCTGTGATGTCCAGGAACTCTTCCCAAGTCCACAGGATGCATCCAACAGGGCCCTGTGCAGAAGTACAGCTCAGATTCACAGCACTCTTCAGCTGGAGGCTCCTTCTGAAGCCCAGGACATCTCAGATGCAAAGACCTGCAGGTGTCACCTGCTCCAAGCTCCCCAGAGATCTAAGACATGTACAGGTCCTGGCACCAGTGCTGGATGCATCCCCTCCAAGGAGGCATTCAGATGACAGAGCAGTGTTGAGACACAGATAAGGTTTCACCAGTCCCAGAGGCATCACATCTGCCAGAACGGACACATTCCTCCACTGCAACTTCTTCTATGCATTTTGAGAGCTTCAGGTTTGCTGCTTTTGCCCAGACCCTGCCTCACCTCTGACAGCAAACTGACTTTGCATCCACTTGTAAATCCAGAGTTCAGAGATTTGAACAAGAGCATCTTAATCTGGGAGCATAAAGCACAAGCCCACTTTCAGTCTGTCCTCCCAGCACATCTGTCCATCCTTAGAGACACCCTGTACTCCTGCAGCTGCTGGGAGAGAAAACAAACCTGTCCAACCCTTGCTGCCAGCACAGGCTTAGCTAATAAACTGCAAAAGGACTCATGGGGAACGAGGTAAGAACATGGCGAAGCTGAGGAAGACCATGCAAAACACAGAAGGCATTCAGGGGCCTCTAAAAGGATTATGAAAAATATTATATTCTAAAGACAGCAGGCAGACAACAGCTGCCTTAAGTTTCAGAGGGAAGTGGATTGAAAAAATGGATCCACTATAATTTTCAGAGACAAATCTCTGTAGTTTATCTGATCCACTATTTAAATTTCAATACACAGTCCTCTATCTGCAGTAATAATAACCTAAATTCCATTTAGTGTTCATTTGAGCAGTCAGGATAAAGTCATTTCTTATTATCTCCCCACTGTGTAAAAAACAGCTTGAAGGTAGGAAGTCAGCAAGCATTTTCACCAAAAAGTAATTATTGTAAGTGACATTTTTACTGCTGGCATGCCATAAGGCGAACTGCGCATTTGGAAGGACAAGTTGCTAAAACAAAATGACAGGGTACTCTGTGACATTCCGACGAGAACCCAAACATGATTTCACTGGCACTTGCTTTTTGATGCACCGCTTTTCCCAGTGTCCAAAGCTCGGGCTGCATGTTTGAGCCAAACCAGTCCAAGTTGTTTTCTGAGGAACCAGGGGAATGGGCACATCCCAAGGGAACCAGGCTCTGCTCCCTCCCAAATCAGCACATCAGTGGGCAAGATGAAAGCAGACAAATGTGGACAGGAGATTTCTCAGCAACCTCTTAAAAGAGCATTTGCTACTTCAGGGCTGCATTTACCTCCTCGTGCAGATGAGTTAATGGACAACAACAGGCCTGGCAGGTTGCCTGAGATCAAAGTGGCTCACACTGGGACTGGATTAGTTTCTGTTTCCCTGATCATGAGGTTGCCCATTCTACCCAATTTGTAGACCAAAACCTGGTGAATGCTGCCCTGAGACTCAGGGCCTGATCACACACAGCTGATCAACATCCCCAGGACAACCCTGGTATTCAGTTTCCCAGGGTGTGAACGTTTCAGGGAGAGATTTCTTCCCTCCAACCTTCTATTTGATTTTACCTTTAGCTAAGGCTCCCTTTGCAGGGTCTTATTAGAGAAGGGAGGGACCTTAAATCTCATCTGGTTCCACCTCCTGCCATGGGCAGGGACACCTTCCACTATCCCAGGCTGTTCCAAACCCATCCAACCTGGCCTTGGACACAGCCAGGGATGAGAAGAAATTAGCATTCTAAATCTTTTAAATCTAAATCATCTTTTAAAGTACCATAATAGCAAATCTCCTCACTAACAGTGGCTGCAGCACAAGCCTGAACCACGTAATAAAGCTGAGCAGCACTTGTGGGAGAGCACTGCAACACATCCCTCTCCTGACTAATTAAAGAAAATATGCATGAAAGTGCCTTCTCCCAGGTACTGCTTTTGGTGGATTTACTCTTGAGTGAGTGAACCTTGCCTAGTCACAATTTGCAAATTAATGTGGCTCATGAAAATATGATCCTCCCTACAGTTAAAAACTCCCCCAGTTCTATGTAGGGAGTGCACAGAGCTCCCTGCAGTTTGCATCTATAATGATGTCAGATATGTAGGAACGTGCAGTTAAGAGTTGTGAGCAGAGTGGAGCTGCCACCACTCTGACTGTGGAGAATTTGTTTGTTTGCTTCTTAAATGATGTAACTTTGGGGAAAATGTTATTTTGGGTCTTGGCTCAGAGGGAAATTTTATGTGGATGGGGGGAGAGATCAAAGGAAAAACCCCTTTAGGAAAGCATGCGGATTTATGTGGGTCTGCACGGAAAGGGGATGAACCAGCTTTGGTTAACTCTGCAATTACTGGGGCAATATAAAAATAAAGGTTCCCACTCTGCATATGAGTACATGTTAAGTGTCAGGAACATATAAAACTGAAGAGTCAGGGTAGATGTTAGAATTACCTGAAAGAACCTGCTTTTGAGTATTGCTGAACGGATCACATGGTATTGCTGTAATTTAAGTTGTATTTTCAATAATTGTTTTAGGTTTGTGCCTCTATTAAAAAAATATGTTTTCAGCTCTGGAGAGCAGAAGGAGCTGGAGAAAGCAGATGAATTTGAGAAAAGAGCACGTAAGATGGGAGCTGGTGATAGTCTCATGAGGAGAGATTTACAGCTGATGTTTAAAAGTACTTGGAGAAGTTGGGCAACCAATTCTCCCTTCAGCAAACCTGCAGCCACAAACTGTTGTGCCCAAAGCTACACCAAGACCTATTTTAAGGGTACATAAACTGAAATCATCAGACTTCCACAGAGTTAGGAGGACTGGGAAGGACAGATTGCTCTCAAGGATGTGTGGAATCTTGTGCAGGAAGACACAACTGGAGTCCATCAGTTTAAGTGCCATTTGTCCTGTGATCTGACTTTGGAGCAGGCACACCAAGCCCTGACACAACCACGCCCCAGGAGAAAACCCTCAGAGGAGAAGAATTAAGTGATATTTTTGCAATATTTTTGCAATAGCCTGGGGGGAAGATGAGGCCTCCATAACCCTAGGCACTACTTTACAATAAAACACAGAACAAAAAAGGGGAAACGTAAGAATTTTTTAGCTAGGTTTAGACACAGTTGAAAACAGAGCAATGCCCAGAACAGCCCCAAATCATCCTAAGATTCTATGATTCCTGAGCCAAAAGTGGGCTCTTGGCATTAAAAAGCGAATTATAGTTTTTCGGTTTTACAGATCACCCGTAAACAATAGCAAAAACCTTTCTAAAAATACACCGTATTTTAAATTAGGTGATTAATGGCAGAATCATGGCTGCTTTAAAAGACATTGCACTGCCCTGCCAACCTTTACTTAATATTCACATTTCTCTGTGTTTCCGTAACTTAGCTAGAAATCAATATTTAGAAATAACTGCTGGAAAATATTTTCAATAACCTTATTATTAAACCAGCTTGTGTGCAGGCGCTTTATTCAGGATTTTCTGAATGCTAAAACAAATATGTCATGGAAGCAATCAATCAAGATGCCACAACCCCACAGTGTTATATTTTTAGTATAATCAAGACAAACGTGTGCACAATACCTTCTGGAAAACAGAGTGAGAGCCTCCACGAGGAGGTTCTGCTGCAGTTTATGGTGTCTTTGTTGACTTGCTGGCCTTGTGATTTGATGCGTTGAACCAGCTTGCTTGAACGTGGCACTAATTTCAGGACTGTTTGTTGTCCTCCTGTGTCAGGAGCCTGAGTGTGAAGGTATTTCCACACCCTCCCTTGAGGTCTGAACCTCGTGTCTGCTCTTGAGCAGAGGCTGCAGCAGGATGCATATGTGCACTGTGCACTGCATTTAGAGAGATCTCCCCCACTAAACAATGTGGACATTCCCTCGCCAGGGGCAATGTCCATGTGGGATGGATTCCAGGCTAATGACCTCCCTCCTTCCTTCTTTCTTTCCTTCCTTCCCTCTTTCCTTCTTTCTTTCTTTCCTTCCTTCCTTCCTTCCTTCCTTCCTTCCTTCCTTCCTTCCTAACAGAGAAGTCCCAACTCCCACCCTCAGCACAGGGAGGAACAGAGTGACCCTGAGCAGTGCTGCACTAAAGACCCTCCTTTTTTGGAGGAGTGCTGGCGAAAGTGCTGAAACAAAATGACATTTACGTTGTACGCAACAATATTATAAAAGCTATTAAGGTACATTATTTTACACATCCTCATAATCTCTCCATACTGCTTTACTTAATTTGTGATAAAATTGTTGAGAAAGGGTACTTAATGTAGGACAGTCAGTAAAAGTAATTTATCATCTTCCCGCTTCGGTGCTCACGTTATCAGCGAACTCATTTTCTGCATTCATCATGCAATCAGCCTATTATTTGCATATTAATCAGGCAGTGGACCATGAAAGAGCCACATCCCAGCCAAATGCTGCACTATCTCAGGAGGAACACTCAGTAATTATCATACATCAGTGTTATGATGTGGTAATTGATTATAACATCTTTCTGTTGCCCCTGGGGAGTCCCACTGCTAACCCAGCTTCAGGCATTCTGTGCAGATTTTTCTCTGAAAATTAGAGAAACCATTGCTGTCCTTTTATTAATGTTTTTACCTTTACAATAGACAGCTCTCTGAGCATTTCCAAGGTACTTTTGCCTTTTTCTTTAATTAAACATTCATTAGGGAAAACACCTGTCTTGGATCAAAACAAGTAAAAAAAAAAAAAATAACCAATCACCTGAATCAGACCCCCCTGAAAACCCAGTTGGGCTCGTTCATGTTCGTCCTCTCTCTTTCAAGGTCTGGTGGCTCTTTAGGTGCTGGTGTTGCTTATATAATGCCCTTCCCTATCAAACACAACAAAATGTTGCAACTTCAATAGACAGTAATTGCAAAGTTCGCATAAAGGCAGTTAAGTTGCTTTATTTAGGTGCCAAATGAGAGGCTAATTTTGGTCCTCTCATAAAGGACAAATGAAACATCTGCCAGTTCAAACTTGCACTATTTTTAGGACCCAAGTTCCAGAGGGGTAAACCAGAGAAACAAACACTAACCGCAGCTGTGGTTACACCGTGGTCAATCTCACACCTCCTTCGTGTAGGAACCCATCCCTGCACCACCCCAGCATCCCTTGGAAAGCAGCAAGAGAAGGGGAGATGGCTCTGGAGATGAGACCAGAAGGAACCACGTCACACCAGAAAGCAGAGAAGGATGCTTTTACAAGGGATGGAGGGACAGAACACTGGGGGAATGGTTTCCCACGTCCAGAGGGCAGGGATGGATTGGGTATTGGAGAGGAATTCTTCCCTGTGAGGATGCTGAGGCCATGGCACAGGTTGCCCAGAGAAGCTGTGGGTGCCCCATCCCTGGAAATGTTCCAGGTCAGGTTGGACAGGGCTTAGAACAACCTGGGGTAGTGCAAGTGTTCCTGCCCATGGCAGGAGTGGGACTGGATGGGCTCTAAAGTCCCTCCCAACCCAAATCATTCTGTGATTCTGCGACAAGCTGCCATCAGCAGTATCTTTGACAAGTATAAATACTGAACATGTACTATCAGGCCTTCTTTACATTTCTTGTTGTAATTGCATTTTCTCCTTTCATTGGCTTTTTAATTGGCTATCTTTCTCTTTTCACTTTTATTTAAATTTGATCTCAAATCCACTTTGCTTTGTTTTCAATGCAAGTTGCATTTCTCATCAGATTTAAAATAATCACCGGATTCTTTCATTTGCTGCTCCTCTGGAAGGTTGCTGGCAAGTTAAAATACCCTCCAACATGGATCAAATGAAGTGAGACAAATTCATAAGTTTCTCTCACACCCTAATGTAAAGGACAGGCTGGAAGACTAAGAAGACATTAATTTTCTGGTAATATTCTGGGCTTTTTTTTGTCCTGGGAATGATTTGCTATCAAGCAATATGTAACTCTATAATCAGAACAGGCTGTTTATTTCCCTGTTTCAGAGCTGCTGGCTGAAGAGGATTTCCATCCCCATTATAAGATGGAAATAACAACCCGCACATTTGGGGCTCACACACCTTTTTCCCAGTATTTTGGGAGGAAAGTAGCTCATTATCTGTTCTTTGAGCCGAAAGCAAGGTAATTTTCATCCAGTGGAGGAGCATTTGGTAATTTGCTGAGCAGCAGTTGTGCTGCTGCTCAGGGAGGGCCGAGGGTACCGTGGCCATCTCCATCCCACCAGTGGCCACGGGGCTGGACCAGCAGCCCTCTCCTTTTCCCACCAGCAACCAAAAAACCAATGTGAGCTTCTGGCAGCTGCCAGAGTCTTCTATCCCCAGCAGAAAATCATCTGCTCCCTTTGGAGAAGTGCCTCTCCAAGCTCTTGTGCAGCTGCCAGCCCACGGGGGACAGAACGTGGCTGTCACCCTGGCTGCTGCCCCTGCCCAGAGCTGCTTGGCCTCGCTCTGTGGCTGTGCTGCTCCAGGAGTTTGGGATTTGCCTTTCCAATCTCTCAGCTCCTCGTTTTCCACCCAGCCCCTCTGTGCTCTGCAGTTGGCAGCAGGGAGGGGTGTGGGCCCCTCCCCAGGGGAGGCTGTGCTGCTCCGAATGCGCACGCAGAGGGGAAGGAAAATGCTGGTAATTAATGAAATGAAGTAATAAGTAATGAAATGAACAACAGTGGAATTTCTACTCAGTGGCCATGGTTTATCTCCCTAACTACACCCCCTTTTTAGCAATTCTCATGCCAACTGCTACTCTGTGAGCTACCTGAGAAGCCTGAGGCAATAATGGTCAGGAAAGTTCCTTTTTTTCACACAGCTTAAAAAAAAAGATCATTTATTAATTCTGCTCTTTGAAAATATAGACTTTAAGGATAAGACATTGCTGTGTCTGGCTCAGTGCTGCTGCAGAGCCACACTTGAACTCCTTGCTTGGGGATCTCACACTAAGGGGGAGTGAGCGTCAAGTACCCACATTCCCAAATTAACCACAGAGATGAAACATAGCTGCAACTTGCCTGGGCAACTTCTCCAAAATTAATTCTAGGAATCCATAACTGCACTTTGGAGTGAATTAAATTTGTCTTCAGAATCCAGCACAGGTCTCCTCTTTGCTGCATTTACATGAACATTGTAATTGAGTCACAAGGAGTATCTGCCCAGAAAACAGTGCTCACTCCCTGATTTTGTATTTTACTTTAGCCCTTCTGTAACTGCAAAGCTGTGACCACGGTGAGGACAGATTCGTCTTCTGCAAATTAATCACTAGGTGATTTCATGGACAGGGAAGAATACATCCAGGAGAAGAATTTCCCCACAAATACTGAGTATTTGCAAAGCATCACTGATGGAAAAGGAGCAGGGCCGTGGGAGGCAGCCTGGGCAGGACAGGACTCAGCAGGCAGCAGGAATGCCCAGCTAACGGCCAGGAATCAGAACCAATGTTGTGTTCAGAATCAACTTGAGGCACTGACTTCATGCTGCATTCCCAGGTCCCAGTGAGGTGCCTTGACAGCGATTCTCCTGGTTTTATTGATACCAGAAAGGCTGCCAGGGAGGTTTTCATGGTCCAAATGTCAGGGAAATGGCACAGAAGATGAACACACACACGTTACAGACAGACTACAACAGCTGCCTTTCTGAGGAGCCAACTGATACCCTATGGTTTGAAATCAAGACAGCCACGGACAACTGCTCTTGAGCCATGTCCCAAACCACACAGAAAGAATGTGGAAACTTCACCAGGATGTGCCAGGGTGCTCCAGGGATAAGCATGAAGGTAACTCTTTGTCTGATGTAGTTGTTCAGCTCTGAACTTTAAATCCACATTTGCACCTAGCATAAAAGGCCACAACTTTCCCAAGTCCAAGACTCAATAACTGGTCATGAAGCACAAAACATCTCTGCAAGGAATTCCTGCAGTCAGCTGTCTGAGCCATGTGATCTCCCTTCTCTTCCATTTCACAGACTACATTAACCACAAACATTTCATGTCATACATTTTTATTAACCTGGAATGCCAGCAAATGACTGCAAAACCATCTCTCTCTCTTTCTTTTTTTTGATTCAACAACAAAAAACAGCTCAAATTTGGGAAGGTCTGTCAGCAACACTGCACCAACCACTTCGGTGATGTCACAGTATAAGGATTCAGCTCTTCCCTGTGCTAATCCCAGCTGTGCTCTTGAGCATCATTGAACAGCTCTGCCCACCCAAACCAACCAGAAGAGTGTAAGAAAAGATGATAAAACACAGGGAGATGGGGGTGAGAGCTTCTCCTTTGCCACCACAAGGCTACTACACACATCAGGAAGGTATTCCTGAATTCGGGCTGCCAGCCTGAAACATACTCTCTCTCCCTACTTTGTTTCTCCCAGAGCAGCCAACGTGACAGAATTCTCCTGGTATCAGGAAAATGGGAATATCCACCCAGCACACAGTCAACTACCTGCCCACTCAGCAGCTTCTGTACTGGCAAATGTTACAGGAATCTGTATCACATAAATAAAAATACAAGGGATACCTGGCTTTGCCATCACACCCTGATCTCTCTGCTAATATCATAATGACACTGAACCATCCTGAGGTTCTTCCAATTTGTGCTCCCAAGGGATGACAAGAAGTAATCTCCCCGTTGTTACAAACACTTTATTTTGAAAAGAAAGCTTTCATGCATATTTTAGTTGATCTAAATACAGGAGATCTTGCGTTTCTAAATCACCAGATAATATGCAATTATCTCAAGCTAGATTCTGATTTTGAAACAAGCTCTAATTAGCTCCCCACTTTATGCTGCTATAATCCTTTCTTCAACTCCCATGAGTGTTACTATTGCTAAGCAGCATGAGGTTAGGAATGATGGATGATACCCAGAAAGGAAGACAAACAAAAGGGAAATTCAAAATCCCCTGAGATCACCCGCAGCTGTATCGGCAAATGAAGATTTCCACATTAGGTCATAAGACGACCCTTACAGAAACACACACCAAAAAGGCATGTCTTCTTCCCACTGAGTATTTGCAAGCCTTTAATGTAGTATATAGAGAGTGTATGTCCTTCACAGAGGATAAAGAAAAAA